>NC_133665.1:123555382-123918038 GCF_037893015.1 Macrotis lagotis
TAGCAAGCATTTATTAATTTCCAGACATTGACCTCAGGGCTGGAGAAAATAAAAAAAAAATAAAGAAAAATGCAATAGGTAGTTAAATAGAGGATAGTCTAATAAGATAGATAAGATGCTAAGAAATATGAACACAGAAGATATCTATATATAATTTGACAATATCTTAAAAGACATTAGGATTATGATGAATTAAGAAAAACTTTCAGAATGTGAGATTTTAGTTGAGATTAAAGGGAATTATGTTTTAAAATTATTTATTTATTTATTTATTTTCATCTATATGTGCGTGCATATTTCCAAGTAATTATGTTTCCCCCACTCTCCCTTCCCACTCCCTCCTCTAAGCAGGAACAGTCAGGTTAGCATTTTACATGCATATTTTGTTTAAAATGTTGACAAATTAGTTATTTTGGGCATGAGGAACTGGGATTAAGGGAAAGAGATACATAAGAGTTAATTTTTGTAAAATGTTCAGATTCTGAAGGGTTGCTTTTTTTCTATGTGTTTTGCCTTGTTTTCATTCTTCTGGTTGGGGATAATATAGTGCATAACCAATACCAGTCCTAGCTCTCTCGACTGTTGAAAGGAGATGCTTCCATCAAGGTTGTTTATCTCATAATGTTATTGTTGATGTGTACATTGTTCTCTTGGTTCTACTCCCTTCCAGCATCAGATCCCAGAAGTCATTCTATGCTTCTCTAGAGTCCAACCTCCATGGTTTATTACAGAACAAAAGTATTCCATAGTATTCAAGTACTATAACTTGTTTAGCCATTCCCCAATTGATGGTCAATCCCTCAATTTCCAATTCTTTACCACTGCAAAAAGAGTTGCTATGAATATTTTGGAACATACAGGACTTTTCCCATTTTTTATAATCTCTTCTAGTTATAAAACTAGAATTGGAATTGTTGAGTCAAAGGGTATGAACAATTTTATTGTTCTTTGGGCATAGTTCCATATTGCTTTCCAGAAAAGTTGAAACTGTTCACAGATCCACCAGCAATACATCAATGTCCAAATCCTCCCACAACCTTTCCACCAATGTTCGTTTTCCCTTTTTCTCATCTTGGCTAATCTAAAAGCTGTAATATGACATCTCACTGTTCTTTTAATTTGCATTTATCTAATCAATAGTTATTTAGAGCATTTTTCATATGATTATATAAAGCTTTAATTTCTTGATTTGAATACTGTCTGTTCATATCCCTTGACCATTTATGAATTGGGAAACGATTAAAGGAAATTAAAAAGCCAGGAGTAAGAAATGAGGAAGGGAACTTATTTCAGAATTGTGGTATAGAAAATAAAAATATTCAGTTGTACGATGGTGGGAGCAGGGGTCTTGTATGAGGAAGGACAAGACAACTATAACACAGAGTTCATGGAGGGACTAAAGTACAACGTTACTGAAAGTGTTGGATGGGTCCAAATTATGAAGGGTTTTTAAAAAAATAAGAATGATTTTTATTTGATTCTGTTGGTTATGGAGTTACTGGACTTTGTTGAATTACATAGTGTAGTAGCATGATCAAATAAATAACTGAGAATTGAATGGATTGGAATAGGAAGAGATATAAAACAGGAGGAACATTCAGAAAGTTATTGCAATAGTTTAGTCATGAAATAATTTCACTTGATTGATGATGATATTCACAGTCCTGAATTAAGAAGAAAGTTGAAAAAAACAAAGGGGGTAGCATTTTATAGACAGTCATCTGAGGTATTTTATTCACAAAAGGGATGAAATTTATGGACAATTGTTGAAATGGGTGGGAAAAATCAAGTGAAGTTATTTTTTTTTCATTTTTAGTTGCTTTTTTTTTTGAGGAAGAGTGTAAATTGCAAGATGTCTAGAATAATAGGGAGGAGTCAGATTATCAAGGTTTTTAAATTCCAGTCAAATGAGTTTCATATGCATGTGTGTCTATGCAAACATATATTTATAAGGGTGACAGGAAGTTTCCAGAGGTTATCAAGTATGTATGTGATGAGACGAGATGACTTGATTAAACCTGTGCTTTAGGAAAATAACTTTGGCAACAAGGTGGAAAATAATTTTCGTGGGCAAAAAGAAATTGAAGCCAGGGAATCACCAGAAAACTAATGTCATAGTCAAGAAAAGTTTTGATGAGAGCCTTCATCAGAATGGTGCCTGGGTCAATTGAGAGAAAGAATGCATAAAACATATAGTGGGATGTTCTAAATGGGAAAAAAAATGGTAGCAGATTAGATATGGAATTTGAGTGAGTAAACCACTGAAGGCAACACTGAGTTTCCAAATATGGGTGAATTAACTGGAAAATTGGGGAAAGGGGCATTTTTATACGAAAATGTCTATTTTGAAAATGTTCAATTTGTCATGCGCAAAAGTTGAAGATACGATACTGTAGTTCAGGGCAGTTAGAATTGATGCAAAGATTTGGATGCCTTCTCCAAAGAGACATTTGAATTTGTCAGAGTGTATTAGATCAAAAAAAGTAGACATAAAGAAGTGAACCAGGCGGTATATATCATTGTTTGGGAAAGGAATGTCTGATCTGGATGATTAAGAAAGCAGAAAGATTTTTCAGACAAATTAGGGGGACCACGAAAAATAAACATCACAGAAGGAATCTATATATCCATGTGAAGAAGGTAATTTAATAGTGTGAAAGACTACAGTGAGTTAAAGTAGAATTAGAATGTAGAAAGTACTATTTAATTGGACAATTCAGAGATCACTAGTAACTTTGAAGAATTAACTGTCACTTGAATAAAACTTCTTTTACATGATTACTCTTTAAATACTTGAAAAAAATTAATAATAATCCTTCCTCCCAATGCAAATTCTTTGTTAAACAGCATGATACTAAAAACAGACTCTTGGACAATATAGATCAATAATTATTTCATTACTTAAAATTTGGGGGCCATGAGGGGTTATTTGACAACTCTGAACAAACAGTGAAGGGGGTAGCTGTGTAGGGTACTGCATACAGTACCATATCTGGAGGCAGGAAGAAAGGAGTTCAAAGGTAACCTTAGATACAACAAATTTTATAATTTTGAGTAAATCACTTAAAACTGCTGGCATTAGTTTCCTCATATGTAAAATGAATAGAGAAAAAAAAATGGCTAACCACACTAATATTTGTGCCAAGAAAAATGATCAAAAGACAGATTTGATTGAGAATTACTAAATAACAAAGTACACAGGTAGCATGTTTCAGAGTTAGGGCTTAAATTTAAATTTTCCTTACTTCAGGGATATGCTTTAATACATCATGTCATATTACATATTTTTTTCCTAAGTCTTGCTTTTCCTAACCAGTCACAGTTTGTTCTAAACTTCAGACACACTGATACTACTCTTGCAGAATAAAGAAAGATATCTGCATTCATTTTGTCATTTATCATTCTGTCTACCTTCCTTATGTCTTTTTTAAAAATCAAAGTGAATTACTGAATTCCCTGAGACTCCACTTCATACTTGTGTAATAATGCCACCCTCTATTTCTCTCACTGGGATAGTTTCTTCTTATTTAATTCAGAATTTCATTCTTTAAAATTTTCCATCACACCTGGGATGATTCCTCTTGTTGAAGTTAACTGCATTGTAGATTTTATTTTCCTCCTCAAATATATTTGAAATTTCTTCTCTCCAAATCTTTGTGGATTTCAAACGGTTTTTGGTTCATTTCTCTAGTATAAAGATTATTATATAGTATCTTTACTTCCCCTAAAGGTATACATCATTTTCACCCAGTATCCAATTCATTCCCTCTTGGTAGGAATTTAATAAAGTAGAGAATGCTCCCCCCTCCTTGGTGATTCTTCCAACTTTAGAAGGATGAATTTATTATGATGGCAGTTTAAGAAATTATTAGACATTTGGCAGAGGAAAATAGCAGATGTCTGCATAGTTGAAATCTTTCATTTCTAGTATATTCTGCCTCTCTACCAGGTTTCTGATCTGTTTCCTGTTCAGGTATTGCTTTACATCACTACTTAGCTTAATTGCAGTTTTTATGGTTCTTCAAGGTTCCAAAGTGATTTCACATACATCATTTCTCTATTTCATATGTATTAGTCATGTTTGTATAAGTATATCATCTCCTGGGGGGACAATGATTAGATCTTGCATTCCTTATATAAAATGTGCAATATCTTGTCTGGTCCCAGTGTGAATATCACTGCAATACCTCGATAGTTTCTTTATTTCATCAATGTGGATCAATCCTTATTTATTTTATTGCCATAGACCACAATCAGGTCAAAAGCTCAAAAGTAGCCAAAAGAATTAAAAATAATTCCCGCAAACTAGTTACCAATGTTTGATGTTAACATCTCCAAACTTATCAGGGTAAGAACTTAGATGACTTTCTACATATTTAATTATTTTTTAAAGGATGATATGCAAAAGGAGGATCTAAATTTGGGATACATGTATTAGATACTCAAGAAAAAGTGTATAATAAAGAATGAATGAATGAAAAATAATGGATGAAAAATATGTATTAAATACTTATGATTTACAAGACATGTTAAGTTCTGTAGATAAAAATACAAAAAGAAGAAAGTCTGTCTTGGAAGGAGGGATATTACATTACCTTCCAATGTAATGTGATATATTATCTTCTAATGGAATAGTTAGCATATATATATGATATAATACATAGGAAATGAAAATATATACTGTGAAATCACAAAGATAATGATTCAAAAAATAAGAAATTTTATTTGATCTACATTTTCCAGATGCAAGAGATAAAAGTTTGCATTTTGCGAAACTAAAAGAATTTCAATTTAAAATAGGACTTAGAAAAGCCACAGTTATTCAATTAATAAGAACAATCATAACTTAAGAGCTCAGTTCAGATCACTGGCTTTCCTTTGTTCTAGTCATAATTCTGGCTGCACTGTCACATCATGGCATCCACATTTCTGATTGTATTTGGTAAGTGAGCTATTTAACATCCCTTTCTTTGGTACCTTAAAATTCTATAATATTTATAATTTATAATAAAAATTTATAATCTATATAACTGCACCAATTTACAAAAGAGAGAAAATATACAAAAGGCAGCAAGAAAGTGTGAGGACTGAGAATATACTTATGGTCCTTTTTAAAGGACAATATCAGGAGGAATCTACTCTATCATATCTAGTTTGTCTATTATGGCTATCATATTCCACCAACAAGCGGAGTCCAAGTTTACCACAAATTTAAAAGTCAAAAACCAGGCAAGAAAAATGAGAGAAAACACAAACCTGGCCATAAAAAGATACCAAAGAGAAAGGGAAGATCAAAACATAGACTCAGAAAACAATGAAGTTAAAATAGCTACAAAACATCAAAGAATAAATGAGATTGATCATTGGTTCCCAAAATAATTTCTGGAAGAGGGCGAAATGTATTTTAAAAATAAAATGAGAGATGAATACAAAAACTAAGGAAAATGGGGCAGTAATTTATAGCACTGTCCCTGGAGTCCAGAAAATGAGTTCAAATCTGCCCTCAGACATTTAATAATTACCTCACTGTATCACCTTGTGCAAGTCATTTAATTCTATTGCATTGCAAAAACCAAAACAAAATTTGAGAAAAATGAGAGTGATACAAGAAAGTCTTGAAAAAAAAGACCAAGAGGCAGATAGTGGTACAAGGGATGATACCCCAGAGCTGGACTCAGGATGACCTGAGTTCAAATGGGTCCTCAGGCACAATAATTACCCAACTGTATGACCATTGCTTTGCAAAAACAACAACAACAAAAAGGTCACCATCTTGGTAAAAGAAGCTCAAAAACTAACATCTTAAAAATATAATAGACAAAATGGTAAAAGAGACAAAAACTTCCATGGAAGAAAAGAACTCCTTTAATAGAAAAATCAGTCAAAAGGTTTAAAAAATGTACAAAAATTCACTCAAGAAAAGAACTCCTCAAAATATAGAATTGGTCAAATGGAAACAGAGGCATATATAAAAGTTCAAAGAAGAAAACAATTCCACAAAAAGTGAGAATTGGGCAAGTGCAAGCTGATGACTATGACACATCAAAAAAATGAAAAAAAAAGGCAATGAGATACACACCATTGGAAACAGAACTGAATTGGAAAATATATCATGGAGCAATAATGTAAGAATCATTTTATTACCTGAAAGCCATGATAAATAATAGTTCCTATATATCCTATTTCAAAAAATTGTCAAAGAAATGCTCTAAATTATTATTGAGTAGAAAAATGTAAATTAAAACAACAGTGAGGTATCATCTCATACTTATCAGTTTGGCCAAGATGAGGAAAATGGAAAAATGATCAAAATGGAGAGGTTGTGGGAAGATTGGGATAGTGATTAGTGTAGTTATGGACATATCCAACCTTTCTGGAGAGCAAAAATGTCCTTATGTACTTATCCAGCAATTTCAATTCTAAGTCTATATCCAGAGAAAATTATAAAAAAGATAAAATTCCTACTTGTTTCAAAATATTCATAGTAGCTCTTTTTGTGGTGGCAAAGAATTAGAAATCGCCTAGCTGTGAAGCCATAGGCAAATCACTTAACCCCATTGCTTTGCAAAAAAACAAAAAAAATGTCAATTAGAGGAGCAAAAAAATATGCTATCAATAGACAGATGGATCCATATTATGGTTATGGGAAAAGTCTATTATCAATCAGGAGTTAGAGAAGATCATAGTAAGGGAAATGGATAACTTTGATAAAATTAAATTGAAAAGTCCTTTGGACAAACAAAATACAGCCATAACTAGAAATAAAACATGATACTAAAACAACAGTTTTACAATGTTTCCTTACTGAAAGTTTCCTTTTTTAACTATATAGGGGAGACTTTTTTTAAAAAAAAATCACTGACTATTAATAAATAATCAAAGGATATGATCAGCCTTCAAAGGAATAAAACAAAATTATGCTTAGTCACAATAAAAAATTAATAAAATGAAAAAGTCACAAGAAAACATAATCACCAAAGATCAGAGAAAGGAAAATTAAAAATCTCTGAGATACCACCTCATACCTTTCAGATTGATTAACATGATATAAAAGGAAAATATCAAATGTTTGAGGGAATGTAGAAAAACCAGGGTATCTGCATTGTGTGCCTCCATTCGAGAAAAGAATTTTTTAAAGGTTCTCAGACTGGTGGCTTAAATGGGGAGACAACAGAGTATAATCATAAAGGCAGATTTTCACTTTTGATTTTGTATTACCGTGTTCATTGATTGATTGATGGATTGATTGATTGATTTGAATACACTGGCCTCATTTCAATCTATTGGAATGGCTCTGCTCAAAGCATAGGCTAGATAGAAGCAAAAAGTTCCTAAGCATTTCTTTTATTTTTAAAAATTAGAATGCATTGCCTTGAATAGCAAATGATTCTTAAAGATTTCCTTGAGGAATTAAATAATGGATGATGACTTGGTAGGTCTTCTACAGAGGAGATTCATTTTCAGTTATGAGGTAGAAAAGATAAACTTTTAGATCCCTTCCAGCTTTGAAGTTCTCTAACTCTACATTCCATTTTAATTGAGTAGAAATCTTTTTTTCATAATTTATTCTAAAATTTCATCAGAATTAAAATGTTAAGTTAACTGACTTTGAGACTGTGAGATTATTCTCTTCCTCTTTGGGAAAAATATACAATAAAATATTTACTCTTGAATTATAAAAATTATTTTCATTCTATAAATATTGTTGGTTTTAAGAAGCATAATTTTCTAGAAGTTGGAGTTAAAAACATATAAATGCAAGCACTGCTTTACACAAACACTACAGCAATGTTTGCTTTCTATCAACCTAACTTAGGGTTTTTAAATAATTATATTTACTTAACAACAGGTTGATATAATAGAAAAAACCTGGAATCAAACATCCGGATTTAGGTATTCGTCTCATCACTGACATATACATATACTTGTATGACTCTGGGAAGTGACATAACTTCTCTGTGTTATGGCAACTCTTAAGTAGAAGGAATTTACTCAACTGGAAGTTCCTGATTCCTATGAATTTGTGGGTCTACTATCTATCCCTTAAATAGTATAAGTAATGAGGGCAACTGGGTGGTACAGTGCATAGATCACTGGTCCTGGAGTCAGGAGGACCTGAGTTCAAATCTGGCCTAGGACACTTAATAATTACCTACTTGTGTGACCTTAGACAAGCCACTTCATCCCATTACCTTGCAAAAAAAAATACCTAAAAATAGTACAAATAATTAATATAGCATAATTGATAGAATATAGAACTGACAGTCAAGGAACTTGGTTTTATTTCTTGATTTCCCATGCTGAGACTTTAAACTTACTCATTTTAACTCTATTGGTCCCCTCATCAGTAACTATGTGCTAGAAACTAGGCTAGTGACATTCATTTTTAAAATGAGTAAGAATAGATGTTACTTATTGTCTCCTTTTAGTTGCTATAATCTACATGTCTATAATTCTAAATATAGTCCTCAGTCATAAATTGTCACAAAATATACATTGCTTTCATTACTGTATATTAGAAGACATAGTCGTTCAACTTTATTGAATACCTATTATTGTCGGTAATTTTTCAGTAGACATGTCACAGTGTGGCATTATATGAATCTATGAATACAGGAAAATATGTATATAAATTTATTATGGCCTTGTGAAGGTTACAAATTAATGTGGGCTAGAGTCAATATGTAATTAAATATATTTATGTTCTACATATTAATCTAATAATTGTTTGAGCACCTACTATGTTCAGAATTTGATATTCTGAGAATTTGTCCAGAATAGTGTGATAAAGATCAAGTGCAGAGAAAAAGTATATCATTTCTCCCTATATGATCACTGGAAGTTTCATAAGAGAGCTAATATTCGAAGACAAATACACTTAAAAAATGTATCTGCCTGAATGGGTTGTGGGAGTTTAAGTGATGAAATATATATGTACTAAAGAGATCTAAAGGAAAGCTTCTATCATATTGGATGATTACCTCACGAAAGATTTGTGGGAGGATATGGATTAGAATTCCCTAAATTGGGTAGGGAGATATGGGTAGTGATTTGCATTTTTGTTCTGAAATTCGTTATCAGTAAAATTACAAATTCACTGAAGCATGTAAGTAGGCTAAATAAAGATCAGGAATAAAACATTTGATAGCATGTCTCTGAGAAAATATAGCTTGAATTCAAGACCTGAATACAGGTGCATTTGTTCTTTTTTCTTTATTGATTTAGAATGATGATCTTGTTCATTTCTCATAAAACCAATTTCTCCTAACAAAACCATTACAGACTTGAGACATGAATGGTAGTTTTGTCAATTTTTTAAATATATTATTATGATCTTTTAATTTTCCTGGTCTAGAAAAAAATGCAATTTTCAACAATAATATATGTATTTTATGTTACTGTTAAAATGTTACAGTTTATATGGAATTTATGTCCTATAAAAGTGTATTTTTTTCAATTGAGAAATATATTTGTTCACTGAGTTATGAAAATATATTTTTGTGATCTCTGCTTATCCCAGTTATGCCAGACTTAGTACCAAAAATGTCTTCCATGAGAAAGCAAGAACTTTTATTTCTTTTCTTCCAAACATTTGATCCCATGTGTGCAGTATAGAAAAGTATTATGCAATTTTAGAACAAATTTTATTTTCATCATACTCTTGCCATAGCAAGGAGAAGGAAGGCATAATGTTTAAAGCACAAAACCAGTTATTTCTTAATTCTTCTAGTAACACATCTTTTTCAACATTAGGTAGGGTGGATTTCTTCCTCAACTATTCCTCTACTCCCAGCAGATAGTCCTTTGCCTCAGTTGAAATTCCTGAGTATCTACCTGAGTATAATGTGTTTTTTTCCTCTAGCTTTCAGTCATAAAAATTATCATTTTCTCAACCCAGGCAATTTTAAGTTAGATTCTTTAGCTAAGTTATTTCTACATCTTCGATCCCAGATTGGATCTTAATTTAACAAAGTCACGCCAATAAAGTATTCTGGAGACAATGGGCCTCTTATTTATCCCAAACACATCTATACATATAAACAAATATTCCCTTCCTGTTTCTGAATATGTCATTTTTACACTCATGACAAAAAAATTTTAATATGTCTTGAATATAACTTTTATAGAATATAAAATGTTATCATGTTATCCTAAAAATTCTTATTGGCCTTATTAAGTCTGACTTAAATACTAATTAAACTTTGATAGGAGTTTACTAGATCTAAGTGAATGATAGTATTTGTAGAACTTTTCACCTAAGTCAAATCAATGCACTTTTGAGATAACATACCTTCTCAAATAGTGTAGCGTGGTGGAAAATCCAGTCCTTAGATCACAACCAGTGTTCTTTGAAGCCTTGACAAATAATATTGTTGCATTGGACTTCAGTTTTACATGTACGATATGATTGTTGAACTACACAGCTATTAAAATTGTTAATGAACAAGACTAAGCATGTAACAAATCAGCTCAAGAATATTTAGGGATTCCCTATTGCTCCAGAAAAACACACATAATCCTAATTTAATATTTGAACCTCTACACTCTGGGGTTAACCAACTTACTTTACACCTCCTCAAGCACACTGTGATCTAGCAAATTATCCCACTTTTTATTTCTTGACATTTACATTTCATTTTTGTCCTTTCCCTTCATAAAATATTTTCATCATATCTAGAATGAATTTGTTCCCCACTTCCATGTTTTTGAATCTCTAACTTCCCATGAAATTGGCACCATCTCCTATAGAAAAAAATTTCTGTTCTCCATAGATACATTATTGTTCTTTCGCTTCACAAAATACCATTCATTTTCATCTAATCTTGTAGTTCTCTAAATTTGAATTTGGACCTAGAAGATTTAAAAAAAACTATCATTTCCTCTATCCTCTACCTTTAGCATATTTTTTCTCCTCCTACCAGAAAATTCCAGTTTATTAATAAGGATCCTTGACAATCCCTGAAGAGAATTTTTCTATATATGCATGGGGAAAAGGGGAGAAATAAAGCAAATTGAGAAAATATGACCTACAAAAGCAGTCGACCCAGATAACCAATATAGCACTCTGACTCATTTTGTCTTAGAACAAAATGTTATTTGGGAAGTTTATTTTTAATAAATATGATTCTCTCAATTTAACTTAGATACCAGATTGACCTTATGCTCAGAACTTGGTCATTTTTATTTTACAGCAAAACAATGCAAAATATTTTGTCCGTTGAAGCAACATTCTCTCCCTCATTCCCACCTTGGTCTTTACCCTAACCAAGTAATAAATGGCTCAAAAACAATCTTGATTTGTCCTTTCTGTCAAATGGACCCACTTTGATACTAATTAAATATAAACAAATTCAAAGAATAGAAAACTCTGCTCTAAAGCATCTGTCTCCAGAGATGACGAGTAGAGGAAGTAGAAACGTAGGATTTTATTAAGTGATTGAATGTTTATCAGGAAAAAGTTCCTAAACACTGGACATTTCCCACACTCTGGTAAGTCACACTTGGTGAATACACCAGATACCATATGATGGACAGGCTCACCACACATGTTCTCAGTATCTCTTTATCGAAGTTTCTCTCTTTACTACTGCACACAAGATTCCAATTATATAGCTTCAACACTCAGTTCAGGAATCCTATTCCTTTTCCTAAATTCTATTCCAACTGGAATATCTCTCTCTTTTGTGGATGAAAGAAGATAATATTTTCTCTGTTAACAAAATCTCCCATAAGTCTATTTAACTAAACTATGCTAGAGTAAGAAACCCTATCATCAGGAGTAATTTTAATCAGTCATCTTCAAGGATCTTTGTATCTTCTTCATTATTCATTGTTCCTTTCCCCAACTTTATATGGAAGTTCAATTCCTTTTTCATATACCTTTCCTAAAGGATATTATTCTCAGCTAATTACTAATAACATAGGTAATCATAACTTAAGGTGCTAACTCAACAGGATGACATAGTTTGATTATAGAGTTATTGAGAACTCCCATGAAATTTGAAGGTTTAAAATAACATTTAACCATGTTGGATTGGGCCTTTTTCTTTCTTGTAATTATCTTTTATACTTTACATTCTAAAATTTATCAATGTTTAATGAATGGTATTGACTTGAATATCCTATTTATAACATAACTCCCTTCAGCTATCACCCTATTCCCTCCAGTTTATCAAACTTGTATATTTTTCTAAGGTAGCTGATACTGACATAATTTTAGATTACTAAGATATCATTTAATTTAAATTTCAAATTTTAAATATTAATAACATGGCATACTGATATTAAATGAATTGTACAGGATTTTACAGGTAGCCAATAATAGGAGTTCTTGAACCCAGGTATTGCAACTGCAAATTGGATCCTCTATTTATTATACTATGATGACTCTATAAGGTAATTATCATTTACTTAAGATTCTGCAACAACAAATCTGAATTTCAAGGCTTTGCATGCATTAAATATTTAAGTATTTTTGTTGAATTGCATTTAATTTAATTAAATTACATTTATTCAAAGTAATATTCTTTTTAATGAACTGTATGATTCCAGAATTCTAATAGAAATGAAGCTTGGTTAGCAGGGCAAGTGAAGTTTATTTACAATTGCCTTAAAAATCTGTAGAGGATGCACTCACAATCATCATAAACATCCCAATAGTCATTTCCCTGACCCTTAAGAGACAAGTTGATACATTTACAGACATTTTGATGACTTGGATAATTTTCAAGATGGGAAAGCTCAGGCTCTTTGGCTAAGAGCTGTCATTAATAGCATAACCCTGGCCCTAATTTTAAGTAACTTTAGTTCAATCCCTTAATAGCATGCAAGAATCTTTTTCTTTTACAACTTTATAGTTGATTTAATGGGCTATGATTTTGATTCTGAGTAGTTTCTAATTGAGAGAATTATTTTTATAGTTCATGTTCATAGAAGCTTCATATGCTTCACTTTTCTAGCCTGCTGTTTTCAATTCCATTTATATTTCACTCTCTACTGATTAGTTTATACTATGATACAATAATTCATAATTACAATTCTTTTTTTCATGTCAGAGCAAATTGTGATTTAAAGAGTTTTCTTATAAAGATATGGTTTCCTTTAATATGTAGTAAGTCTTAGTTCAGAAACAAGTCATTTCACATCCATTTTCAATTAAAATGTTAATAGCTATTTATATTATAGAATGATAGCTAAGTGTTATTTGTTGGTATTATTAAACAAGATTAAATATAACTTTCATTATTTTTCTTTTGTTTAATTTGGAGTTTAAAACAAAAGAAATGACTGATTCAGTAGTACCTCAAGGATAATAATAAAAAATGATTTTTTTTACCTTTATTTTTCAACATGAAGGAATTTTAGATCGCAAGAAACGTTCCATCCAGATTGGGAAGAAAATTGGATTTAATAATCAAGAACCTTGATTCCTAGTTTCAGTGTTGCTCCTTATTGTCTCTGTAGCCTTAGTTAAGATATTTAACCTCTCTAAGAATCAGTTGACTCATCTACAAATGAGAGTATGTAAGTGATTTTTCTTCTTTATGATCACAAATACCACAGATGAATTATTAGAGTTGTAGGTTTTTCCCAACTCTTTCTCAATTGTTCTGTACTCTGAACCATTACCCCTTACCAATTTACAGAGAACTTAGAAGGATAGGAATAAAAATAAAGTCAGTGAATTCAGAGCAAATAGAAAAAGAAGTTAGTCAATATAGTGCTGTGCTACTATCTCCACTCATACTTAAGTCTCAGAGGTAATTCCAATTACCTACACATTTGGATTCTATGAATTATCCTAGATAAAACCATATAAATCATTTCCTTCTCATATAAGGAGACAAAAAGTAAAATAATTTTACAACTTTCAATAGACTGGATTCTTCTTACAACTAGATTTTGATGAATTCAAATAATGGATCACTTGAAATGATGGCATGTATTCTAAACTGCCCTAACAGAGGTCATAAATATAAACATCAGTTGGCTGGTAAATACTTAAGCAACTAAGCAGAAAAAAAGCAAAATATATACATAACACATTTTTAGGTTTAAACTCCATTATTAACATACCATCGCTCTCTTAAATCTTAATATAAGCAGTAAAATAAAATCAGCCAAGTCCTGCTTTGTAGTGTTTGTCAATTTTAAAGGTTTAAATGATCACAGTGAAAAATTAAATAATTGTTTCTTAAACAGGTCAGATCTGGGTCCAGCATGTCCCTTATTATATAAACTATGGTAATTGTGTCTAACTTAGTTGAATTGAGATGTAATAATTGAAATAATGAAACTATTTTCAGGGATTCTTAATTTGTATTATTTGGGATTTATTTATATTTTAATTGGGTCAATATGGTATAATTTAATTTAAAAAAGGCTAAAATAAAACATTTGATTTGTCTTGCTAACCAATCTCTCACTCTTCTCCCAAATATTTAGGATTCCATTGTCAAAAATAATTTTAACATCAAATTTAGTATGACCTAAAATTAATTATAGTCTAGCAAAGCTTATCTGAGGGACATAAATATTTAAGCTTTCTAAATAGGAGAAGTGGATCTTGACTGACAATCGTTGAATAAAGTCTTGAAGCAGAGTTGATCCTAGGACCATACTTAACAAAATATGTCTTAGGAGACTGTCAGACTTTTTAATTCATTCCTGAATCATTTCCTCAGGACTAATGTGATTAGATTAATTCCTATGCATCACCTTGTAGGAAATCTTATATCTCCTATTGTTAATACTCCAAATCAAGTTGTGGGATAAATCACACCTCAATAAATTCATTTTGACCATTCACAATTACATCAAAATTCTTTCCAAGAAATTGTGACATTGAAACTACAATAGAATTGAATGAAGTCATTCCATTTTTATAATGAAATAAGGACAGTTGGGTGGCAAAACAGATAGCTGGGCTTATAATCAGAAATATGTGAATTTAAATCTGATCTCAGACACTAGCATTGTGAACCTGAATAATTTAACCTCTATTTTTGCCTCAGTTTCCTCCTTTATAAAATGCAGAGAACAATATCATTTATCTCCTAGTATTTGAGGGGATTAAATGAGAAAATAATTGGAAAACTCTTATCACACAATATGAATCATAGAACAAAATGAAAAGCAATGTAATGTAATATATATGTAAGCTATTATCATTAATATAATAATATACATATATACACATTTATGTGTATTTACAGAAACATGCACATAGGGTTGATAAAAATAATTCTTTCTAAATTTGTTATCTCTTGATGTATATTTTCCAGGAACCTGAAAAAAACTAATTGTTACAGTTTCTCTACTTCTTTTGATAATTTATTTTATTTTCCAATTACATGTTATGAAAGTTTTTCAACATTCATTCACATATATATTTAGGTTACACACTTTTCTTCCACACTCCCTGTCCATCCCCTTCCCCTCAGGGGCATAAAGTCTCATGAACACTGTACATATACAAATTCCTCAACTTCTTACAAATAATACACTTCAGTTGGTCAACCTGAATTTGATAGAAAATAGCCAATACAGCAAAATGGAAGTCCTTCTTTGGGGCAAGTAAAACCTTACTTTGGGGTATACCAGAGAACAATATTTATATAGGTCCAAAGGCTGAGGAAAAGATCAGGTTATAGATAGGAGAGATTAAGAGCATAGTATTCTATTCTTCTATGCAGTATCTGTGGCCATGGGCCCTATCAAGGATTGGTCCTCTTCAACTCTTCCTTTTGAAACTGTAAGTCTTACTTTCACATTACCTCAGGACTGCACCTATTTCCACTAGCAATATGACTGACAAGTTGAGCTACACAGCTACACTTCTTCCCCTCAGCCTTTACTCCCTTCCTGTCCTCCCCTCCTCTATTCTTCCCCTGTTCTTCTCCTATCCTACCTTCCTACCATTCTCCCATTCCCTTCTTCCTTTATTTTCTTTTCTTTGCTTACCTGTGAGTGCTTGGTCCAAAGGAACATAAATTTGAACTGCTGAAATCAGGTAAGATATCTTGAGTTTTACAAGCTTCAAAACACTGGCTCTCATTGATTGACCAATAATGGGTCCCAGGTCAACCTCAATTTGTTCATGGTTTGTGCCCTGAATGACTCAGAGTAAATGTAAATAGCTAATATTTCTATTGTGGTCAGAATTCTGAAGGTCTTCCCCACCATATTGATTTCTTTTTTTGACCTTGCAAAAGAGACCATGCTTTGCATCAGTTTTTCTTACCAGCCTCAATAACTGAGAAATACTCAGGGTCTTACCCTCTCAGACTGATATTTTTGGACTAGCTAAAAGTGGCTTTTCTTTCCATCACCTCTTAACTTACTTAGCCTTTATCATTGAATCTGGATCCATATCTGGTCAGTTGATCCAGATGATTCTGGAGGAGAAAGTGATAGTCATTTTGCATAGTCTCCCTTGACTTAAATCCAGTTCACTTGTATGTCATCCAACACCTCTCTGATGTCATGGTCTTCTTTGAGAACAAAGACAAGCCATAACCATTGATTATTTCTGTCTTCTTTTCCTAGAAAGTGTTACTTCTGTATAATGACATAGGCAGCCTTTGAACCATTTGAGACATTTTTCTTTCTTTTCATTTTGGTCTCACAATATGATTTCACACAGAAAAAGGACAACATTCAAAAGCTGTGAAGGTCTCTTAGAGTATTCTTAATAACCAAATCTTCCTGGTGGAGTGAAGAAACCTGATTCCATATCCTCTGTTCTGACTCAAGATTAGACGTCACTACACTCCTTACTCTCACTCTCACTCTTTCCTCAACTCTCCTCTCCTCTCTTCCTCCCTGTAACTTCTGTTAACTTCTACTGATTATTTTCATAACTAGAAAAAATACTTTTTAAAACTGTCTTCCTATATCTCATTTTCAGGTCACTCCTTACTCTTCCTTGGGAATTTTATCAGACCAAGAAAATCACTAGAAGCAACTTCAAGAAAGCATTTAGTTTATCATTCAACAAAGAGGCAATATCCTTTGAGTGGTGGTGGTGGGGGAGATACTAAAATAAGAAATTGTCCTGTTATCTAGTTAGAATAAAACCCTCTTACTAAGTAACCTTATACATAAAATTCATTAACTTCTGTCTGATTTTCTTTACCAACTCATAATCCAAAAATCATTTAATGAATTTTTAACAGAAAAATAGCTCTTTAAATTGCTAAAGAACAAATTACAATAAGAATATTTGCTATATTATTCTTTTAAATTTTATTCTTTCTCCAAGAAGGACATGGTTCAATTTCTATGGAAGAATTTCTATTCCCATTGGTGAATATGCATTACTATTTAGTAATTTTTATTTTATTTCCAAACATTATATTTTTAGTCCGGTTGAAATTATTGTCTTTCATTGAAAATATGAATTGAAAATGGATGAGTGAAGAAATTGATTTCAATGCTGTCTAATTTGATTATTAACATAAATTTGCAACATTCCCTTTTCTGTCAAAACCTCCATTTCTCAGATAGCTCAAAAGATATCTCTCACAATCTAGCTGAGGAATTCAGTCACTCCCAGCCCCCAATGCATTGACTTGGGCTTTGTTTTCTTCCAAAAATCGAAGCCATCTAAGGCCTGCTACCTATGACTCATGTTCTTTTTGTCTAATTAAGATTTGGGGTGACTTTGTCTACAAAAGGGGAGACCAAAGTCAAGAAGAATTTAACTGAAATGGCTTATGTTTGGAACAGTTATGTCTCATATATCAATTTTCTTTCTTTGAAAGGATCGGCCATACCTGAAGACCATCCAATCATCAATCAGGATTGTTTTCAGTTTTCCAGAGGAGGTACCAATGAAGCAATGTCTAAAGAAAGATATCTTTTTAAAAAAAAATATTTATTTAAGGAAATGGGGTTAAGTGACTTGTTCAAGGTCACACAGCTAAGGAATTGTCTGAGGTGAGATTTGAATTCAGGTCTTCCCCACTGCAGGGCTAGTGCTCTTTCCACCTAACTGCCCTCCACTATGCTACCTAGCTGCCCAAGACACCTGTTTGTAAAGTTCCCCAAGTATTTGAATTAAGTCTCACACACTTGCCTAGCTGCTGTGACTTGGGCAAGTCATTTAACCCTGATTGCCTTGCATCAAGGGCCAATCTGCCCAATGGACCCAGATGGCTCTGGCAAAGAAAATGAGGCTGGTGACTTTGTGGAGCACTCTCCTCACTCAAATCCAATTCATGTGATTCTCATGGCATTGCCTCCCTGATTTTGTGGACTTCTTCAAAAATGAAAGGGATGACTTCTGGGACAAAATGGAAGAGAAAATACTGGCACTGTGCTGAGGTCTCCTGATCTTTCCTCATATATAATATGAAACAAATCAGAACAAATCTTAACAGAAATTTTATTGATAAAACCCAGAAAAAGAAGCAAGGACAACATCTACCTAGAGGTTAGTCTTCAAGGATCATGGGTCAGTTGGGGATAGAGAGCAGAGCCTGCCAGGATAGGGGAGAGAGACAAACTAACCCAGGATCAACCACAGAGGCCATGACTGTGAGAGCTTTGGTCCAAGAGCCAAGTGGAGTGTGGAGGCTTTGGCTGTGAGACTGATGGTCTGGGGCACTTAAGCAGGGCTGCAGGATGAGTTCCAACAGAGAGTTACAGACATCCATCCATTGGGCTTCTGTTTTCTGGAGGACCTCAGACTACATGCATTCATTTCAGCTGAAACCTCTTCCCAGAACAGAGTAACAAGGGACCATCCCCTAGGCTCAGGAATGGGCAGTAGAGCATACTCAGCTGGATAGGGAGAGTAATTACCTTGCCTCAGGGCATAGCCCACATTGTACAGGGAAAAAAGTAACCAGCAGCAATACCTGCCCCTTCCAGACCAAGGGAAAGGGCCTCAAATCAAGGTCACAGATACTCCAAAGAAAGAAACAAGAACCCCCCACTGGACAGCTCACTTGAAATTATTAAACCCACTAAGTTAAAGCCTCTAGGGATCTGAACAACAAACCACTGTGAACCAGCCCCTCCCCAACACAAAATTTTAGGAAAATGAAGAAAGACCAGCAGAAAATTACCTAGAAGGAAAAGAGATCCTAAATCAGAGATATCTAGAACTTCTGAGGAGAATATGATGTGATTTCCAGCTCTGAAAGTCTACCTTGAATAAATCAGGGAAGGAGTTTAAAAATCAAATAAAATTTGGGAGAGAAAAGTACCACATTGCAACAAGAAAAAAATCCTTGAAAATACAATTGGACAAATGCAAAAATAAAATAATTCTCTCAAAACCTCAGCTGGGCCGGCTTCCACCCCAGACACCCGGGATGGCGGCGCGGCGGAGCCTGGGGCTGTGAGAGGATTTTTTTCCTGATCAAGTGGAAAATTCAAGTTACAGAATCCAAGGATGAATATTCATCGGGCTAGTAAAGGTGACAGGTCAATACGCCAGGAATCTAGCTACATAGTGGAAAATATCACTGGTTCATCCCAAGAAAAAGAAGAAAATTGCCTGACATCATCCTGCTTGCAAAATCCTAACCTTCTTGTGTGTTCCAGAAATGATGATCTGTTACTTGATTATGCCTCTCAGCCGACCACTCATCAGTTCTCCAACAACTCACCCCTTTCTGAAGACATCAAAGGGACTTGCTTTCAAACTAGAACTAAGAGGAGCCACGAGCCCTTTACTGCTCCAGAACGATTTGGAAATAGCAGTTTGGGCTTCAGCAGTAACTCCCATTCCCATGCTTCAGAGAAGGTGACTCTCCTTGTGGATGGCACTCGTTTTGTGGTCAATCCACAAATATTCACTGCTCACCCAGACACCATGTTGGGAAGGATGTTTGGACCAGGAAGAGAGTATAACTTTAACCGGCCCAACGAAAAAGGAGAATTTGAGATTGCTGAAGGGATCAGCGCCACTGTGTTTCGAACAGTGCTGGATTATTACAAAACTGGAATCATTTAACTGTCCTGATGGAATTTCCATCCCTGACCTTAGAGACACCTGTGATTATCTGTGCATTAACTTTGACTTCAACACCATCAAGTGTCAAGATTTGAGTGCTTTACTGCATGAACTTTCCAACGATGGAGCTCACAAGCAGTTTGATCACTACCTCGAGGAGCTGATCTTGCCCATCATGGTGGGCAGTGCCAAGAAAGGGGAACAGGAATGCCACATCGTTGTGCTGACTGATGAGGACTCTGTAGACTGGGATGAGGATCATCCTCCACCCATGGGGGAGGAATATTCTCAAATTCTTTATAGCTCCAAGCTATACAGATTCTTCAAGTACATTGAGAATCAAGATGTTGCAAAAGCTGTATTAAAGGAACGGGGACTAAAAAATATTCGAATTGGTATTGAAGGCTATCCCACTGGTAGGGAAAAAATTAAGAGGAGATCAGGTGGCCGATCGGAGGTCATATACAACTATGTACAACGCCCATTTATCCAGATGTCTTGGGAAAAGGAGGAGGGAAAGAGCTGCCATGTTGATTTTCAGTGTGTCCGAAGCAAATCCCTCACCAACCTAGTGACAGCTGAGGAAGATGTCACTGAAGACCAGGAGAACCTCATGCACCACCCACCACAAGTAGATGAACTTGATCTACTGAATGCTCCACTCTCCCAGATGGTCCCTAATGACTTCCCAGATTAGGGCCAGCCATTCATTCAACCACCTAAGGTCCTTTCTGGGATGCACTCATTTATCTCAGCCTGAATATGAGACATACTTTCTCCCAAACCCTTCCCCATGTCACTAATATTATTTAGGTGTATTCTTTGAAGTAAGCTGATGCCCCTAAGAGGAAATGAATAATGAGTCCTGGTCACTGAATCATCAAACATTTTTAGTCACCCTGGGCACATAGGAAGCTTCTCGGGATTGGTGTTGTCCTAGAATAAACTTGAGAAAGCTGAAAAGGAACTAAAAAAAAAAAGTCCATTTCCTTACAAAGCAAAACACTTCCTGCCCTTCTTCCCATTCATTTTATCCCTTTTTCCCTGTCAGGTTCACATCCCATTGTTTTTTGGCAACTTCATCAGTTGCAAGAGGACCAGACCACCATCCCATGCATAGATATATATCCATGGAAGACTATTTGAAGATAGCTAAAGAATGCACCCAGAATTCAACTTATTTAGGAGGAATGAGGCTTTGTTTACAAAACAGTTGAGTTTTCAAAAGGTAATCCTTCAAAAACTTAAATTAAATTTTCTTTTTATTTTTATTAAGCAAACAAAATATAGCACTAGTTTATCTTTTGGTAGAGAGAGGGTAAGTGATAATAGTAATAGGATTTATGCTTTTAACTTTGAAATTATGGGGACCTGAATTGGTTGTGCATTATAGAATGAAAATTAAGGTGAATGAAACCATCCTGGTTGTTCATTCATTCCCCAGCCAAGGCTAGAAATTCGGGAATCCCGAGGAAAGCCATTGTCTTTGCTACCAGTTCAGAGCTATGCTGGGAATGTGGCTGGAATGAATACAGCCACAGAAAGAAGCTCACAAAACCTCATCAGTTATTCAAATGAAAGAATTTTAAGATGCCTTAAAAGATTACTACCAGGATGAAAAAGGCCAGGATCCCAGGATTCAAAGAATATAGCCTTGTCCTGGTGCTAGGTAAGGGAAAATAATCAGGGACTTGAACTCTGGCTGAAATTCTGCATCCCCATTCATGAGTTTTAGAAGGCTTTCACTTCCATACCATCCAAAGGTTCATTCCAGCTCTCCTTCCAGAGATGAGACTTAAATGGTCTTATTATCCAGATTCTATTTCATGGAACTAAGTGTGTGTTGGTGGGGGGAGGTGGGGGATGTAGTGATAGTACATTCAACTACAGAAGTAGACTCTCACATTTCACTCAGGGTAATAGAAGATGCCAGGTGAGAAGAAACAATGTTTGTTGTGGAGTTTTTCTATACAAGTGTCACCTGCAATAGCTCAGGACAGAGAAAATTAAGAGTATTTTTTGGGGGAATGTCAAGTATATTAACCTCATACTCACCCAGAGCCCATGTTGTTCCCTAACTGCCATGTTCCTAAATATGCAACTTGGACAATAGATCTTAGACAATGGCTATAACTCAGGAGATAGAGTAGGAGACAATGCTGTGAGTACAACTGGGTCCAGATTTGTGCAAATAATGAATCTTCTGAAGTGATCCCATCATTCAAATTCGTACTGCATATTTCCATTGGGCTGGAACCAATGACCCTATTTTATCTAATTATAACTTCTAGGAGTGTGAATTTGAATAGATGTGACCATTCTAGGGGATTATTTATTGTGAGCTGATTTCTTATATCTCTTGCAATGACTTTGTAACTGAAAACCAAATTGGATTCCAGAGCCAAATATAAATGATTAGCAGTTATCTTCTATTGTGTATTATCTGTCCTACTCTTCTGGCATTTTATTTCTTAAGTTCCATTGGTGTGATGTATCCCAAGTTGACTAGTTGTAGCCCTCCACAGTCTCTTTCTAAACTGCATGTTACTTTTATATTTTTACACCCTTCAAATTCCTTGAAGACACTACAGAACAAGGTACCCTCCTCTAATTTGCAATGGTGACTCAATTATTTTGTAATCTAAGTCAAGAAAATAGTGGAAGACACACTTTGTAGCAGCTGTTTTCTCAGAGAAAGAGTAACTCTTCTTGACCCAGTGAGTTCATAAGTTAGAAATTATGTTTACTACTTTTTAAAGCTACATTATTTGTGGTATCAAAATTCAGAATGCATAATATGATGTCTTCTCAAGATTTAAAATGATTCTATTGGCCCACCATTGGAAAGATAGACACTCAATTGCTTTTTTTATTGGGGGTGATTGATTCTGAGCCATCCATGCTCTCTTTTCCATCTCTTTTTTTAAACCAATGACTTATATTTGTGAAGTCATCAGCTAGCTATTGTTAGGGGAACAGCATGTGTGAGGAACCATATTTTCCTCTGTATGGAATTGGCATATCCTCAAATTAAATGTACAACCTTGACCTCATTAGCATTAATTCACATTAAGACATGCTCTAAAATGGTGCTTCCTTTGTGTTTCTGAATGCACAAACCCATCATTGCAAAGACATTCAGATTCTACAACCTTTATTTGTATATTTTAAGACATTAATGAAGATTTATTTTGTTGTTGAAGTATATCTTTATTCCCTCTCAGTATTTAGCTTATATAGTATTAATATTAAATGCAAACACTCCAAAAAGGAATTGCTGTTTTGTTTTTTTTAAAAAGGTACAACTTGTATTGCATCTATTGGAAGATGTTATTACTATTTGAAAGAATGTTTTCTTAGATCATCATCATTTTCCCAAATGGTATTTTACTTTGCCCTTTATCTAGCCCATGGACTGTTGAGCTAAAACAAGGTAGCAAAAACTGATAAAGGGAAAACTGGTATTGCACTGGGGTTTCTTCCCAGAGCTGGTAGTTTCTTATTATTGTTTGTTATCTATTCAGTATCATCAAAATGAGGGAGGGTACAGTAGGGTTGATGGCTGAGAAACTTTGGGAGTTCATTTGGGTAAGAGAGATGCTATTCTTTGCCACTAGATTGAATGCTAATGGTTCTAATCTAATCTATATGATGTCTGTACACCCACCAATACCTGATTCACCAAGTTGTTATATCTTTTAAGGGTCAAAGTAATGATCCCCTGGGCAGAAAATCATTTCTCTTTAAACCTTTCCAAGTCATATAAAGACATCAGAGATAACAGATGGGTTCTAGGTGCTAGTTCTAGGGCATCTCTTTAAGTCCCAATATTAAAAGAATTCTAGGATTGGAGTAGACATGTTTTGTTCCCTAATATAAATGGGGAGAATCCAATTCAATTTATTTTCCAAAGTGCCTAAATAAGTTAGTCAGGTTCTATTATTACCTGAAGAAAGATTGTTTCCAAAGATGTTTTATTTGTACTCAGACTATCTTTCTTCCTTGGTGACCATGGTGAGAATTTTTAAGAAAAATGATAGTTCCTTTCTGTTTGTTTACTGCATTATCTCAGGCTTGGACAGATTTCCAGTATAAGGATGGAGCAAGAATAAGGAAGGAAGAATAGGGTAGAAATTTTATATTATTGAACACTTTCATTCTCAGTTCATCATAGGATGATAGATATAAATCCAGAGCTGGAAGTAACCTCAGAGGCCATCTATATAGGTTCATGCTAGTTTCCTCAAATTTTTGAAAATTAGTCATTCTGCCAGGGTGTGTTCTGATAAGGAGGGGTTGAGGGTAGGCTAGTTATGTATGATTGAATTTCTGTTTTTTTTAGAGAAATGAAAAGAGTTGGGGAAAAAGAAAGTGACACCAAATGGAGAAATTAAACTCCACAGACTAGTTGGGAATAATGAATTACACACTTTAATATACAGAGTAAGAATTATTTTAAGCCTCACCCAAGAGAAAAATGTTGACTGAGGTGAAAGTATGCAAATTACAATGGAGATGGACCTAAAAAGAATGGGCACCATTTACAAATAGGGTTCCCAGAATATTGATCCAGGGTCCTCCATTAAAAATAAGCAAACAAATCTTAATTGACATATAGGCCTTAAACCAAACTATGTCTGAAAAGTGTGATGTGGAGTCCTTTATGAAAAGTCATGTCACAGAAATTTAAGAATTAGGGGAGGTGAGGTGGGGATAATTAGTGAGACATGCCTACAATGTCTGCTACTGGGGGAAGCTGAGATTGGTGGAGCATATGAGCTGCAGTAGGTTTGGCCAATATGTATGCATGCTGTCAGGTACTAACAGGATGGCAGGCAGGGAAGGTGGAGGGGGGTAGTGAAGGGGGTCTGGAATAAAGTTGCCTAAGGAGGGACAAATTGTTCCAGATCAGAAATTAGAGGAGGCTAAAGATTTAGGAAGGTCAGAAAAGGGACTGGGAGAAATATGGCAGACACCTCTCGCTCATCTCTCTCTTTTAGATAAAGAGCCAATCCCTTTTATAATATGTTAAAAAATAAAAATGATTAAACTTTACTGCTAAAGATTCCCTGATTAGGATGGACCCTAAGAAAGTGTTACCTTTAAATGCTACCTTCTATTTACAAGTGGGATGCTGCTGGTTTTATTTTGTACTTAGTTTTAATGTTGCACTTGTTCACCTACAGTGTTTATGAGAGATCCTATAATCTGGATGCCTTTTTTATATAATAAAGTTATTCCTGTGTGGGAAAAAAAACCTCAGCTGGAACAAAACAAAGCCAAAGTCAATGCATTGGGGGCTGGGAGTAACTGAATTCCTCAGCTAGATTGTGAGAGATATCTTTTGAGCTAGCTGAGAAATGGAGGTTTTGACAGAAAAAGGAACGTTGCAAATTTATGTTAACAATCCAATTATACAGCATTGAAATCAATTTCTTCACTCATTTAATTCAAATTCAAAAATAGAAGTGACAAATTAGAAAAGGATTTGCAAAACGAAAATGAAGAAAATTCTTATCTAAAAAAACAATGAAGTCTGTGGAAACTAAGGACTTCAAGCGACAGCAAGAATCTTTCAAACAAAACCAAAACATCAAAAAACTAGAGGAAAATGTAAAATATGTCAGCAGCAAAGCCATTGACTTTGAGAATAGAACAAGCAGTGACAACATAAGAATCATTAGACTGCTTGGAAATACTGAAGAGAAAAAAATCCTCCACTTATTGTCACAGAATTTAGTGATGGAAAATTACCCTGACATCATGGAACCAGAGAGCAAAAAAGTTACTGAAAGAATACATCAATTGTGTCTGGAAAGGAATAGAAAAATAAAAATGCCAAGGAATATTATGGCCAAATTCCAGAACTATCATATAAAAGAGAAAAATTCTGCAAGCAGCCAGAAAGAAAAAAAAATTTAGATACCAAGGAGCCACAGTAAGGATTACACAGGTCTTGGCTGCATCAACATTAGGGGATCGAATGGAATGCAACATTCCAAAAAGTAAGGGAGCTGGGAATGCAGCCAAAAAATTCACTATGTAGTAAAACTGAGCCTTCTATTCCAGGGGAAAAGATAAAGGATGAATATTTAATGAAATAGGAGATTTTCAACTTTTCATGATGAAAAGACCAGAGCTTAATAGAAAATTTGGACTCCAAATAGGAGACTCAAAACACACATGAAAAGGTAAAAAAAAATGAAAATTAAAAAGGTAAAGAATAGAAAAACAGTTATCCAATAAGATGAAACTGGTTATATCCCTACCTGGGAGAAAGACTCTAATAACTCTCAATAATTGTAATTCTATTAGAGAGCATATATTTAGCCATAAGTGATGGATGCTCATGACTTTTCTGTGGCTCAGACAGAATGATTAAAAAAAATACTCCTTAAAAAGGGGGTCAGTAAAGAGACAGGAGGATGGTGGTGATTGAATGGAGGTATATCTCCTTACATTAAGAGGTACAATGGACTTAATGCAAGAGAGTGGAAGGGGTGGGGTGAGACCTACATGAATCTTATGCTTATCAGATTTGGTTTAAGACACATAAACTCAGTTAAGTTAAGAAACTTATCTTAACTTTCAAGTATTAAAATGGGAAAAGGGGAAAGGCGAAGGAAAAGGGGCACTAACACAAGGAAGGAAAGGAAAAAGAAAGGAGAAGCAGATTGGATATAGGAGGGAAAACACACTGAAGGTGGTATTCAGAAACAAAATACTAGGGAATATGAATAAAGTGAAACTGAGTGAAGATAGCAGAGGGTAATAGAGAGTTAGCAATTAGAACTTTGAATGTGAATGTGATGAACTCTCCTTTAAAATGTAATCAAATAGCAGAGTAGATTAAAAACCAGAATTCTTCAATATGCTGCTTACAATAAATTCATTTGAAGCAGAGATATATATATATATATATATATATATATATATATATATATATATATAGATAGAGAGAGAGAGAGAGAGAGAGAGAGAGAGTAAAGGTAAAAGGTTGGAGGAAAATATATTTTGCTTCAGCTGAAGTGAAAAAAGCAGGGGTAGCAATCCTTATGTCAGACATAGTAGCTTCAGGAATAGATAGCATTAAATGAGATATTGAAGGAAACTATATCCTTCTAAAAGGTACCATAGACAATGAAGTAATTTCAATACAAATATACATACATATACATACATACATATATATATATATATATACATATATGCAGCAAATGTTATTACATTGAAATTCTTAGAGGAAATGCTGAAGGAGTTACAGGAAGACATAGACAGCAAAACACCACTGGTGGGAGACCAAAACATCCTGCTCTCAGACTTAGATAAATCTACCCATAAAATAAAGAAGAAGGAAGTTAAGGTGGTAAATAGATTGTTAGAAAATCTAAACATGATAGACCTGTGGAGGAAACTGAATGCAAATAGAGAGGAATATACTTTTTTTTCTGCAGTACATGTCACTTACATGAAAACTGACAATATACTATGGCATAAAGACCTAATAATTAATTGTAGAAAGGCAGAAATAGTGAATATATCTTACTCAGATCATAATACAATAAAAATCACATGCAATACTGGTCCAGGGAGATATATACCCAAAACTAATTGGAAACTAAATAATCTCATTTTAAAGAATGAGTAGATCAAACAACAAATTATAGAAAGAATTATTTCATTCTATAATTACAATAATGAAACAACATACTAAAACTTACGGAATACAGCCAAGGCATCTTTCAGCAGGTATATGATATCATTATATGCTTGTATGAATAAATGAGAGAAAGGGGAAATCAATTAAGTAAACATGTAACTGAAAATAGAAAAAAAAATTAACCCCCCCAAATTAATTATCAAAATAGAAATTCTAAAGACAAAAGGAGAAATTAATAAAATTTAAAGCCAGAAAACTATTGAACTAATAAATAAAATCAAGAGTTAGCTTTATAAAAGAAAAATGCAATAAAATTGGTAAAACTATGGTTAGCTTGATTAAAAAAGTAAACAAGAAAACCAAATTGCTAGTGTTATAAATGAAAAAGATAAAGTCACCCCAATAAGGAGGAAATTAAAGTCATAATTCTGAATTATTTTGCAAAGCTATATGCCAATAAATTTGATAATTTGAATGAAATGGACAAATATTCACAAAAGTATAAGTTCCCCAGGTTAAATAAAGAAGAAATTAAATAACTAAACAACTCTATGTCAGAAAAAGAAATTCAAAAAGGCATTATTAAAATCCCTAAGGAAAAAATCCCCAGAGACAGATAGATTCACAAGTGAATTCTATCAGTAATTTAATGAGGGACAGTGCAGTTGATAGACCACTGGCCCTGGAGTCAGGAGTACCTGAGTTCAAATCTGGCCTCAGACACTTAATAATTACCTGGCTGTGTGGCTTTGGGCAAGCCACTTAAATCCATTTGCCTTGCAAAAACCTAAAAAAAATTAAAAATTTGTTCCAATTCTTTATAAACTCTTTGTAAATATAAGTGAAGATGGAAATTGTCTAACTCTTTCTATGACACCAGTGTAGTGCTGATACTTAAACTGAAAAGAGTTAAAACAGAGAAAGAAAATGAGAGATATATATCATTGCTAAATATAGATGCAAAGATCTTAAATAAATTCTTGGGAAAATGATTACAACTTGATATCACTATGACCAAGTAGGATATATCCCAGGAATTCAGGGTGGCTTCAATATTAAGAAAAATGTTAGTACAATTAATTATATCAATAGAAACCTATCATAAATCTTATGATAATATCAATAGATGCTGAAAAAATTTTTTGAGAAAATACAGCACCCATTCCTACAAAAACACTAGAGAGTGTAAAAATAAATGGATTGTTCCTTAGAATAATAAGCAGTATCTACCTGAAACCGTCAACAATTATATGCAACAGGGATAAACTAGAAGCATTCCCAATAAGATCAAGGGTGAAATAAGGATGCCCATATGCCCGTTATCAATACTGCTATTCAATATTATATTAGAAAAGTTAGCTTCAGCAATAAGAGAAGAAAAAAAAATTTGAAGAAATTAGAATTGTGGAGGAGGAGACAAAACTCTTCTTTGCAGATGACATGATGACTTATTTAGAGAATCTCAAAAATCATCAAAAAGCTAAAATAATTAGCAACTTTAGCAAAGTTGCAGGACAAAAAATAAACCCTCAAAAATCTTCAACATTTCTATATAAGACTAGCAAGGTAAAACAGCAAGAGCTAGAAAAAGAAATCAAATTCAAGGTTACTTCAGACAATATAAAATACTCGGGAGTCTATCTGCCAAGTCAGATTCAGAAACATTTTGAAGACAATTACAATACACTTCTCCTGCAAATAAAATCAATTTTGAATAACTGGGCAAATATCAACTGCTCATGGATAGGCCAAGCTAATATAATGTAAATTATAATTCAACCTAAATTACTTATTTAGTCCCCTACCAATGAAAATTCCAAAAACTTACTTTACTAATTTAAAATTGTAAGTAAATTCATAAGAGAAATAAAAAAAATCAAGAATTATCAGGGATTTAATGAAAAAAAGGGCAAAAGAAGGTAGTTATCACAAGCAGTTTGATCACTACCTCGAGGAGCTGATCTTGCCCATCATGGTGGGCAGTGCCAAGAAAGGGGAAATTATATTATAAACCAACAGTCATCAAAACTGTCTGGTATTGGCTAAGAAATAGAGTGGTGGATCACTGGAATAGACTAGGTGCAATAGCAAAAAATGATAATAGTAATCTGTTGTTTGATAAACCCAAAGAGTCCAGTTTTGGGGATAAATACTCTCTTCCATAAAATCTTTTGGGAAAATTGGAAGTTAGTATGGCAGAAACTTGGATTAGACCAATACCTCGAAGCCTATACGAAGATAATATAAAAATTGATACAGGATTCAGAAATAAAACACAATATTATAAGCAAAGTAGGAGATCAAGGAATAGTTTGCCTGTCAGATATATGGAAAAGGAAGTAGTTTATAACAAAGGAAAAGATGGAAAAGACCAATAAAAACAAAGTTTTTTTGATTACATTAAATTAAAAAGCTTTTGCACAGAAAAAACGCCCTGCATCCAAGAGTAAAAGAAAAGTAGTAAACTGGGAACCAGTTTTTGCAACTGGTATTTCTGATGAAGGAATATACAGAGAACTGAGTCAAATTTTTATAAAACATTCCCCAATTGACAAATGGCCAAAGGATATGCAAAGGCAATTTACAAATGAGGAAATCAAAGCAATCCATAGACCTATGAAAAATTGCTCTAAATCATTACTTATTAGATAAATGCAAATTAAAGCATTTCTGAGGAACCACCTCATAGCTCTCAGATTGGCCAATATGACCAGAAAGGACAATGATCAATGTTGGAAGAGATGTGGGAAATCTGGGACACTAATACATTGTTGGTGGAGCTATGAACTCATCCATGCTTTCTGGAGTGTGATTTGGAATTATGCCCAAAGGTATTGTTCACCCTAACAGCAACTTGGGGGGTGATGATCAACCTTAATGGACTTTCTCATTCCAGCAGTGCGACAATCAGGCACAATTTGGGGATATCCGCAATGGAGAATACGCTCTGTATCTAGAGAAAGTATTGTGACGTTTCAAAAAAAAAGACCAAAGACTGTTACTTTTAATTAAAAAAATATATATTATCTTATGTAATTTTGGTATCTCTTTTGCTTTATTTTTTTTCCCTTAAAGATATGATTTCTCTTTCATCACATTCAACTTAGGTCAATGTATACTGTGGAAATGATGTAAAGACTAACAGACTGTCTTCTGAGGGACTGGGGGAAGGGAAACAAGATTAGGGGAATAATTGTAAAATTTAAAATAAATAAATAAAATTTAAAAAAATGAAAGGCGAGCATTAAGGTCCACCCTGTCTTGAGCAATATTGATTTGACAATGAGATGTGAATTTTTACAAGATATAGACTACATGATGTACTGTGTTCTCCCCAGATTAAGAGAACATGAGATAGTCTCCCTATCAGCTTCAGGAGAGACACAAAACAACGAACTTTTCCAGAGATAGTATTAAAAACACTGCATTTCTTTACACAAGATGGAAATTTCATAGGCAGAAAGTCAACCTAGAAAAGTACAACTTAACTATTTGCTGTCTTTCTAGTATTTACTCTTCTTCACCTTGTCAAGTGAGAGAAAATAATCCTGAAATTTTATTTGCCTTTATTTTTATGCTATTATATTATTGTTTTTAGGGATTGAAGGAAGGTTAAAAAATTAATCTTGTCTTATTTTACAATTCAAGACAGTAAAACCTAGAGAGGTACAGTGATTTGTTCAAACTCGTGACCCCTACACACCCTATTGTTGATATCATATAATAATAAATTCAAATTTTATCTGCTTTTAGCATTTATATCATTGTTACTGTGTGGCAAGGACATCCTTGGGGGGAAGATTACAATTCTTAATGGAGGACTGTAGCATAACTGATAAGGCAAAAAGTTCTTGATTTGGGAGGGAACATCCCTTCTATGAGTATCTGTTATTGAGTTCCATCCTGGGATAAGGGTCTCTTCTTGATAGGACTAGCCAGAAACAGGTTTCATAGATCCTGCCTTAAGATGGTGGAATTCTATAAGAATTTCTCTCCAAAATTCTATTTTGTAGTCTGATTTTATGTTTCTCCCACAAAATTTCAAATATAAAAGAAAATAAAATTAATGGAACATTCTTATTTCATATGTTCTTGAAAAAATAAAGATCCCATAAAACTCCAAGAACTGGTGTAGACCCTTTTAATGGTAGACCAGAACATTTTTTCATTTTTTGTATAGACTCTTTTGAATATATTATATATATATATATATATATATATATATATATATATAAATGATATACAGAATTTTAGAAATTATGGAGAAAATAATGATAAACTTGGTGAGAAGTTGAACAGTAGATGACAGTGAAGGAACTAGATTGGAGCTAAAGATGTTTAAATTCAAATCCAGTTTCAGATAACTGCTATGTCACTTAATTTATTTTTAGTTCAGTTTTCGGAACTTTACAATGGAAATAAAAATGGTGCTTACCTTGCAATGTTCTTTTGAAGAGCAAATGAAATAATTGTATAATATAATTATTATTTGATATTTTTGTCTGATTGTATAGTATATAGACATAATATAAATGTTTATTCTCTTCCTTTCCCTCCAGATGAAATAGACGATAGCATACTGGACTTAGACTCAGGATGTCCTGAGTTGGAATTCTACCTCAGCTATTTATTATTTACATGGCCTAAAGCATGTCACACAATATTTAACTTCAGTAACTTCATTTATAAAATGACAGAAAAAATAACAGCTTGCAAAGTAAGCTTTCTCTATATGTTGTAATTACTTTCATTAGCATCACCATCATAATCAAAATCATCATCATCATCATCACCAGTTTTCATAACACATTAAAAAAAAGAAAGCATGATCTTGCCACAGGTCTAGTGATTATGCCTGGGTTTAATATTTCTGAACATTTTTCAAAATAGAACCATGAGTAATGTGTACATCAGAAGCAATGAAAAAGACAAATATTTAAGAAGAAATATTATGGCTTTGTGAATAGAGTGATGCATTTGGAAATATAAATAAATGGGTTCAAATATTTGTTATGTTTTGTTTTTTTTTTTACTAACTGATGTTAAGATATTTATATGCCTATGTGTGTGTGAACCTAAGAATACTCACTAGTTTTATACACTTGGTCATAGGAAGCTTATATTGTTTTGGTAGATGGAATCCACACACTGGGAACTCCTTGAAAGTTTAAATCTATCAAATATTTTCAGGTACTCTAAAACACATGTTCAAATAATTCTGATGGAGATTGACATCGACAAAGTATCAAAAATTATTCTGGTTTGTGTTAGCTAGAGATCTGTATACTAGTGATTTAGAAGTCTACAGAGAAGAAGGAAAAAACCAACAATACTCTATTTTCCATACCATAGCTAGAGTAGCTAACCAGATAATTCATAGCAAAATGATTTAGTCTGTAAAGGAGTGAAGGTCAGACATTGATCTTTTCTGCATCTTGGCACATACAAGAATAGTAATAGTAGAAGTAACAACATTTCTCCCCTGATCTAAGCTCTTGGAAAATGAAGACAGATGAGAAGGATACAACCATCAGCAATTTTTCAAGTCACATTAGTATGTCTCCACCTCCTGCCAACTTAAATGGCAAAGGCCTAGGAACTTATTATTTTCTCTTCTTTTTAAAAGACTTGATTGTTATCCAAAAACAAAGTTCAGGAACATGTGAATAGAATAAAAACCCAGTAATCCCAGATCTGCTGATTCTATCAGAAATAGAACAACTTTCAGTCTCTTACAATTTATTTACAGAGATCTTAGAGCATAAGATGCTTTTGTGATTATTTTTTCCACTCACTCCAAGATAAGGATAAAACACAAAAATCCAATTTACCCACAGAAGCCCAATGCTAGTCATTAATATTTAGTTTTAATATATTCTTGGAAGGACAATAGTATTTTGACAAATGATTACTGAATTTAATCCAAAGATTAAATTTGTGATGCTAAATATCTCTTATCTCTGTACTTAAACACCTTCTCCAGTCAAATCGTTCTATTTATTGAAAATGCACTGATTGAGCTTTCTATTTTCAACCTCTGTTTATATGCCAATATTTTTCCTCCCATGTGGGCAACCCTACAATCATTCTTTATAAAAATTCTATATATGTACTTAAAGACCTAGGTTTAGATCAAACCTCCTCATGATACATTCTGTAGCTGCTCCCACAATGTTTTTCCTTCCTCTGAACTGCTAGAGCATTGATAATATGAAATAGTCCTTGAGGATTAATTGTTCATAGCCTTTTACTGATAGGCTAACCATAGGTTTTTTTTGAGTGGAAGTCTGCATGCCCCATCCCGATAATTTTAAAGAGATAGAATTTCATTAAAATGAAAATCAAAGGCTTTATGGAAAGGGAAAACAAAAGGGTGGATGGGGAGAACATAAAAATAGACAAAAGACTTATTTGTGAATATAGCAAGAGCAGAGAGGAAATGTTCAAATCTCATTGGTGCATGCTAACTGTGACAAATATTTATTTTTAAACCAAAGATAAGGAAACTATTTCCTTTTCTGGAGATACTTAAAGTCACCTGTCTTATTAGATTGTGGAGTTACATTACCTATTCTTTAAGAGATGATATCTATTGTATATAGAAATGGACATATATGCATATATCTATACACAGTTATATATTACATATATAAATGTGTATGTCTATCCTCTATGTACACACAAAATCATATATACATGCATTGTATAAGCAAACATAATTATACAACACACATTTGCATACTCATGTTTACATACATTTCATTATTATCTCAATTTATAGGCTAGATCCCTGTTTTCATCAATTTAGGGGTACTTGAAGATGTATTCTTTCTACCAATGCATATTGTCAATCTGTAGTCCTAGGGGTAATATAATTTAATTAACACAGTTGGCCTTGGAGTCAGAAAGTCTTGGGTTCAAGTCATGCCTCTGATATAAATTGACTATTAAGTCTAGGCAACTGAATTATCCTTTTAATGTCATACACATAACATCCTAAAACAGAGGACCTAAAGACCTATAATTTCACTGTCTTGGCTCAATTAGATCTTTAACTTCTCCCTTATAGTCTTTCATAGTTCTGTGTAGCCTTGAGAATTATGGATTCCCCCCTTTTCTTCCAGTCAAAAATCTATATATTTTATAGGCCATATTTGAATCTGAGTTTTTCTAATTCCAATATTGTTCATATATTAGTCATTGATCCATGCTGTCAGTTCACACATATGCACACACACACACACACACACACACACACACACACACACACACACACATACCACACATGAACTAAGCCTATGCTTTATACTTTTCTTACTTTTCAGGAAAATTATATCACTCCCACCATCTGTGTCTTATATATACAACCTTGAACAAAGACTGATAAAATAATACAATCAGTCTGACTGGGTCCACTTCAAAATTATGTTACATAACCTCTGCAGAACTCTCAGTGTTTCTAGGCAATCCTATATCTACCTTGATAACTCTCTATTCCCCTCTCCACCTCTCTCCACAGCAACTCTTCTAAATCTTTTCTAAGCCTGCCTCAAGTCTGTCATAGTCCCAACTCCCCCAACCCTCCAGAGAGAAACGTATCCTCATATTCTATTGAAAAAATGAGGTAATTTGAAGAGCTTCCTCTTTTCCTTTCCACTTCATCTCATGTCACTAAGATGCTTTCTTCTAATATCACCTTCTTTATTTATATTTACACATCTAAGTAGCCAAATCCCTCTACCTCAACAAGAAATCCCATGTCATACAGTTTCTAGGAGATCACCTCCCCTAGATCATCCTCATTTTATCAGTTATCTTCAATTATGACCTGTCTACTGGATGTTTTTCTGTTGCCTACAATATGCCCATGTTTCTCCATAATCCTTAGAAAATTGTTACTTGTTCCTATTGAAGTAGGGAATTTTGAGGACAAAGAAATAATGTAACTTTTCTGTATTGGAAACAAATCTTGTAATCATTTATACTATAGAATTGTTCTGGATTTGATACTGACTTTTGTGAATCCCATTTAGCAATATGGTCTATGTCATTTAATCCTAAACCACTCTGGACTTAACAATAAGAAGTCATATATATGATTGAGGTCCTGTACACAATCCTGATCATGAAAAAACCATTACTCATGTGCAGTAAATGCTACCTTACACTAACTGTTATTAAGTCCGGGCCTTGGAGAACAAACAGTAGACTCTACCACTACCACACCAGATTTTTGCCATTCCTTAAATCCTGCCCTCATTTAGCCCACCACAGAAGTACAAAATGAAGGCCCACCCTCTGTCCCTTCTTTTTCTATGGGACTCTATCAGGCAATTACTTACCCCTTCCTTTCTCCAGGCTGGATCCATGTTATCCCAGCTCCATGCTGTGGACCCATGAGATCTCATCTTCATATTCTGGATCTGATCTTCTTAAAATCTCACTTTCTCTAACTTAACATGCCTATCTTCTTTGCTATTCTCTCCCAGCTCTTTCCCTTTGCTTAGCTTGACTTTCTTCTTAGAAAGTCTCCTTTCCCACTTGTAATTGTCTCTTTCCCCTTAAACTCACTACCTTCTTAGAAACTCACATTATTTTCCACATTGTAATTGACTTTTTGCTTAACCTTACTATCTTAGAAACTAATTTTCTTTACCTTATCAAATAACCAAAACACGATTCCCATGTGACTACTCTCCATCACTAGGGACCAGTGGTTTCCTGCCTTCATTTTAGTCTTTCTTTCCCACAGTTTCTACTAATCCATGCCTGCCAATTATCCTCTCTTTCCTTTTAGCTTACAGCAGTACTGTAAATATCTGACTGCTTCTCCACAGAATCTTAACTGAATTTTCTCTAGTAATTTGTAAACAGTTTATGCATCCTGTGAATTAAAGCCTAAGCCTTTCTTACCTCTCTGGGTGTGTTTGGTGATATAATCATCCAAGGTGAAACACAGCTGTCCCTTTTGGACTTCCCCACCCCAGTTGCTCTGGCTATACTACCATCCCTTCTATCAATCTAAATTTCTTCTATTCTTTTTAGTTATAGCCTTGAGAATGTTGTCTAAAGTAAATATCTCCATATCTCTACTCTCACTGTCCTCTTAATGCTTTACAATCTGGCTTCTGATGATTGCATCATTCAAATGAAATAAACTTTCTTCAAAATGTTCAATTATCTCTTAATTGTCAAATCCAAGGAATTTCTCAAGATCCCTTTCTAGCTTTTGTTGCAACCTCATCTAGATTACATCTACTAATAGAAGATTTACCACAAATTCTTCACTTCTCCTTGTATACTACTTCACTAGATGATCTAACTACCTCCCATGAATTTAATTATTACCTCTAAGTTAATGATTCACCATTTTGCTCATCCAGACAACCTTTCTGATACTTCAAGTTTCACATTTTAAAATGCCTTTCAAATATATTGAAATTTAAGATGTCCACAATGCATCTTAAACAAACTCACTATATCCAAAATAAAATTATCTTTTCTCCTAAACCCTTCTTCTTTTGATATTTCCCTATTACTCTTAAAGTAACCTAAAAGTTCCATAGACTAAAAAGCTAGATGTGATTTTCAACTCATCAGCATGTCTTAACTCTACATTCTTATTCAATCTGTCAGAAAGATGAATGATTTCTCTTTTTCAGTATCTCTAACTTCAACCTCTTCAGTCCACTGATACTGACACCACCCTGGGCCTCATGTTCAGCTATTGATTCTGCCTCCCTTTCTGGTCTCTGTCTACTTCATTTGAAGTGGAGGAAACATTAACAGAAACATGTTATATAATTAATTTGTTCCTTCTGCACTGACCATGAACCTTACATTAACATTGACTGCCCTTCTCCCAACCATTACATTGTCCAAGTTATTAAGATGAGGTCAATGAATTTTAGTAAAATACCTCCCTGGAAGGATTCTGTAAATACCTGCCCAAAGCACAAAACAAGCCCCAATCAATATAGCAATGGATCCCTTTCTTACCAGTAAATGATTGAGTCTAATAAGCTTCATCTTTCATTTACATATACCTAATTACTCCATCTCTGCTCACAGAGTTAACTGTCCACATCAATAAATATTTAATTGCCTTGTTTTTCCTGCCCCTTTAAAAGTTCACTCATTCCTCAGTTGAGCTGTCTCTCTTCCTTTGGAAAGCTAGCTTGCTGTTAGGGAGTGCCATTCTCTCAAATTCTCCTGCCCTTTTATCCTTCCTTATTGCTTTTACTCTTGTAGCTTGTCTTCCAGTGAAGCTAGGCCACTCAGAGGGATTGTGATCCCCTAAAATAATCTCTAATGACCCTATGGCTTTATTTACTACTTATTATCTAATTGCTTATCTTTTGGTGAAGCTAGAATCCTCTTGGGGAGCATGATCCCCCAGGGACCCTCTTATGCTCCTACATTTTTGCTTTCATGGTTACTTAGGTTCCTTAGGGATCAGTGGTTTCCAGTTGCCTTTATGCTTTCTTTTCCTTAGCTTCTGCCAAACACAGCAATACTTAGATAAACTTTTCTTTTGGTCCCTAAATTACTTCTGGGTCAGTCAGTCTTTTAAATTAATTCTTTCATGTCCTGCTACATTTTTTTTTCTTGACATCACATTCAGCCACCAAAATTATTTTCCTAAAGAAAAGGTCCTCCTAACAAACATTTCAACCATCAAACTTTACTCAATAAACCCAATTAAGCCCTATATATTCAAGAATTTCATTTTAATCCATATTATTTTCATAACCTTTAATTACTACCCAAGAACTCATACATACCCAACTTTTCCAGTCTTCTCACATCTTCCCCCCTACATTCAGACACATTTGACCCAATGGCATGGGACTTCTTACCATTCCATTAACAAGACACAGCATTGTATTGGCTGTCTCTCAAGACTGAAATTCTCTTCCTCCCCAGTCTACCTCCAGAGCTCATTGACTTCCTTTATGTCTCAACTAAAATCTTACCTTCTGCAGAAAGCCTTTCCATATGCTTTTTAATTCTAGTACTTTCCCTTTGCTAATCATTTCCTTTTTATCCTTTGACTTTCATTGTGCATATTTGTTTGCATGTTGTCTCCCTCCTCACCATTATAATGTGAACTTTTCTGGGGCTGGGACTAACTTGTGTCTTTATTTGTATATACAGAACTTAGCACAGTATCTGCCACTTAGAAGGTACTTGATATATACTTATTGATTGTCTGAGTAGTTAAAATGATTCTGAAAGAGCTACTAGCACTAGCTTCTAAAGAAGATAACTAAATGACATAGACATAATAGCAACTTATGTTGTAACAAAAAACTTCTATCATTTTTCGATGAAGATCTCATCCTAAACTTGAAAGAGTAGTTTTCCACATCCATTACTCACATTCACTCACTCCCTGTCCAACCAAATATGGAAATTACTTATTGTTTATTCCAAATCAAAATTTGAAAAGCGCCATAGCAGATACTTAAGAAAAATTTCAAAAGAAATGTTTCTTCTTTCAATGAGTGTATGATCTTGTTGAGTAAGAAAGCATGCTTTTATGGGAAACCCTACACAAGTAAATGAATATTTACATATTAGTCTCAAAACAAGTATACACATATGCCATAGTATAAATTGTTTATTCTAGAGAATGTTGAATGTGGAATAGAAAGTTGAGTGGCTATAATCAAGGAAGAATAACCATACATCTTTTGAAAAGTGGTTAAAATGTGATTGAAAATTGGGGAAAATGATCATTATTCTACCAGAGTCTATTCTTCTTGCTGGAAACAATGAGAGTTTTGTAACAATCCATTTTAAGCACTTAAGCCTTGTGAAATCATCAGTTCTCATTTTCTGATAAACCTTGGAAATAACACTAAAATCAAATCACAATCAACAAGCCTTTTGTTTCAAATAACATTTTGAAAAATCTTAGATATGATTTATGCCAAAATAAGTTCCAGAAAAACATATAAGTCTGTTTGAACAATCTAACTTCCTAAAAATCAATAGAAAAGTACCTTTACATTTTGAAGAAAAAAATTGAACTGAGTCTAATGAAATTTGAAGTAGGGAAAATTATAAAATAACACTCAAGAATCACCATGAATACAGTGTGCCACTCAAAACAAAAACAGAAAAGAGCACTGAATCTGGAGACAGAAAAACTGGATTAGAATTTTAGCAAATATGTTTAATTCTTGAATTATACAAATGACTTTGCTTTGTTAGTTTACTGATGTAAAAAAGAGGGGTTGGACTATGTAGCCTCTAGGGTCTCTTATCTTTTAAAAAATGCTCAAATAAATTGTCCATATATATATATATATATATATATATATTATGTATATACATGTTATATATATATACATGATTGTAGATATGCTTAATATGGGCTAGTTATACTTTAACTTATAACAATATAAGCGTGTGTTCTTTCTGTTGATCCTTGTTTTGAAGCTCACTTTTTTTTCTGAAAGATACATACACATTTGTGTGTATTTCAGAGAAATAAATTCTCATTTGATCATGCCTGAAAATGTATTTGTTATGAATTTGAAATTAAACTCTCTGACAGGAAGTTAGTTTGAAACTCCTCTAATCAAGTAATATGGCACATATAGAAAAAGAAACTTTAATTAAAGATTGAGAGAATGAGTAGTAACAACAAATTATAAACCAAGCTAAAGACTGAAACAAATTGATCCCCTGAGAATTACTGAAGAACACTGATAGACATTCTTAATACACATGATAAATAGGGTAAAAATTCGTCAGAAATACTTCAGAATAAGTAGACATTTAATACCATATTTAATTATTATAACAAAAATAGTGGTTATTAAATTATTTTCTTCTATTCAGCACCTCCCATGTACACTGAGAAGCCAAATAATTTGATGTCAATTATATATATGGAATTATGAAAAACATATTTTGATAATTGAGAAAGGAACTAAAAAAAAGAAGAACATTAAAGAGAAAAAATGTGTATCAAATAAAAAAGGACAATAAGAAGAAACAATTTTATTTCAGTTTACACTGGTAGTTCATCAGTTCTCTTCCTAGAGGTGGATAGCATTTTTCCTCATGAGTCCTTTGGAGTTGTCTTGGATCACTGTTGATCCAAGCAGTGAAATCTTTTCTAAATTTATGATCCTTTCTAGGAGGAATATGTGTGTATTTGGATTCCACAAGAATGTGAAGGGAGATTATATGTTTACATTAAAAACACTGGGGTCTGCCTTTATAAGGACATGAGCTAAGATTAAAGAATTAGCCTCAACCTTATCAAAACTGAGATTATATCAGGTCTGCTCCATGTAGTGCTGAGTTAACCTAGAGTCTATGTCCTTCCTCTTTGCACACAATCAAGAAGGAGGCTGTTCTGACTCATTAGTAAAATAATTAGGGTGGTAAAAATGTATGGAGACTAATGTATAAATTAGATTTGTGACCCCAGTCAATGATTGGCACCAAGGGGCAGGAACAAAGCCTTTCAAAGTCTATATAATACCTAGTTTTTCCAGGATTCAGTGCCCCTCTTCCCTTGAGAGAGGTGTTCCATTTAATAAGATGTCTTAAAAAAATTTTAAACATTCTGGACAAGGTATGCAAGAATCATTTAAAACAATTCCAATATTGTCAATACTATGTACAATGATTTCTCAGTTATATTCACTTAATTTTGCTGCAGTTCATACAGATCTTCCAAGATTTTTCTATAACTATTCCCTTTGCCATTCTTAAGGCAAAATACTATTCCTTCACAATCATACCAAAACTTGCTCAGCATTTTCTCAATTGATGTGCATACCCTCCATTTCAAATTTTCAGCCAACTCAAAAAAGGATTATTAAAATATATTTATGCACATAAGTCTTTAATACAGATCTAGGGTTGGTATTGCTAGATAAAAATGTAAGTACAGTTTTAAAGCTTTTTGGGCAGAGTTCCAAATTGTTCTCCAGAAGAGTTAGACTAGTTCAAATGTACTTATTTTCCTGCATTCCCTCCAGCATTTCTCAATTCTGATATGTGTGTGTGTGTGTCACAGAGTTGATTTAATTTGCCTTACTCTAATAAATTAGATTTACAGCATTTTTGTGCAACTATAGACTTCTGAAAACTGTTCATTTCCTTTGACCATTTATCAAGTGAAAATTGCTCTTATTTTATATTTTATATAATACACACACACATACATATATATTTGACTGCATTTTTGAGAAGTATGAATTTTATTAGAGAAACTGACTATAAATGTTTTTCATATTGCTCCGTTGTCTATGGTACTTTTTATCAAAATGTAGTCATCTCTTTTAATTAGGCCTATTTTTGCTTTTGCTTTCTCTGAGATCATGATTACTGCCCCTGCCTTTTCTTAAGTTTAATAGATTTTACTCCATTCTTTATTTTAACCATTGTCATATTTTCCTGTTTCAGTTTTTTTTTTCATCATGAACAGTTTATTATAAGATTTTGGTTTCCAAGCTGTTCTAATAACTGCTTCATGGGTGAGTTTATCCCATTCACATTCACAGTTAGGATTATTATTTCCTTTCACCCTATTTTCTTCTGTTTATCCTTCTGTATTTTTTTAACTTTGGCTCTCCTCAAAATAATATTTTGCTTCCAATCACTATCTCTTTGTTTCTGTCCCCTGTTGGGTAATATAGATTTATGCACCCAAGTGTGTAAACTTGTATTTTTATTTGTATGCATGTCTGTATTTGGGCATATATTTATATTTTTTTCCTCTTTGAAATTATTCTTTTTTTTCATCATGGCCTTTAAATAAGGTCTTTAGAAGCTATTCTAAGTGAAAAACTTTCATAGTGTTCTGCTTAATTTTGATTTTGTCTAAAATCCAATTATAACTAAAAAGACTAATTTTACATTGATCTTTATATCCTCTTTTTTTCCCAGTCCATACTAGTGAAATGCAAGCAAAACTGCCTAGCTAAATGATTTATAATCATTATTTCAAGAAGGTAGAATAAAGAAGCGGTAAGGGCCAACAATCCAGCAAGTAGATGATCACCTACTCATAGGCAGTAGATATGTCAGTCTGAATGATTTGGCAACTTGTCTGCCTCCTTGGTAAAATGGAACTGGCAAGCTGCCAAATCATTTCCATTTATATATCAGCCAATCAACTTTTCCCTTACTTGAGGGTTTTGCTTTCCTGCACATGCACTTGGAGAATTAGGTCTTTGGAGTCACTTGATTCTAAGAGAAATAATGTTTGAAAAAAATAATATTTTCTTTATTCTGAGAAATTTGGATTTTCATCTTTGAAAGGCCTGAACTTTCTCCCTCCCCACTTTCCATCTCTCCAAATAACTATTAACCCTAATTTTCTTATTCACACAACCTCATTCCAGGATCAGAAGCCTAGACTCTCAACAACAAAGGAAACTCCTTCCCCTATGACCTGTTTCCTCTTATCCATAATTATCAGGTTCCAACCTAAAAGGAAATTTCTCCTAATTGAACTTGCTTATATAAGTCAGGCAGAAGAGGTTTCATGGAAAAACAGGTCCCCTTTCACAAATCTATAGTCCTTTCCATTGCTTTCCTGCTGCTACACAGTGCAAAGAAAGTGTCATCAATTATGGACATGAGTAAAGATGAAAAATAAAAACTAAAAAGGACAAACTAATAATAAAATACATCTATAAAATGGTTACTACATAAACCTGCTCAAACAAAAACAAAATAAGCATCTTTTAAACAGTATGATATGTTTCAGTATGATGTGAGATTGTTCTGTCCATTAAGGGATGGACAAGAATACCTTACATGAGAAATCTGACACAAAACAGACTTTAAAGCTGTAAGAGAAATAATGTCTCTTCTCCTTTGTCTTCCCATTGTATAAAACAAACAAGGGAAGAATTTGCACATCTATTTCTCTTTCTAACAGATTAAATCCATAACTCCAACTCTACCTGAATTTAAATCCTTTAATTTTCATCAGGGAAGACACACATTCCAAGGAGTCTCCTTGTTGATCTCAAGCTATAGACTGACTTCAACAGAAGAAAAGTGGCATAAGCTCTGATTAAACACTTGGACTGGTCTTGCCTGAAAGCCAGAACAGAATACTTCCTGGTGCTAATAAGGGAGGAGAAGCCTTTCAGTTTCCAAGGCTGAATGACATTAAGAAGCCACATATTATGAGGTGAGACTGTTAAAATAGATAAGGATTAGATTTACCACTTTTGTCATTCAAATATACATTTAGCACTCCAGTTCATTGTTTATTTAATTGATCTTGGAGCTTGAAAAGGGTTCTCTGTAATCTTCCTATTAGTTATTTGATTTCCTTACTTTCTTTGGAGATTGGAAACCTCTGTTGTTGCTGCTGCTGCTGCTCTCATATTCAATTCCAAGACCAACAACTAGTACTGTTGTGGCATATTCTCTGGGTTATCCCCCATTCTGTGGCTCTCCTGTTAATCTAAAAGTTGTTATAGACTGAAAAAGTATCATTTGTGTCTCTGCTGCTTTGGAAATTTGAGACATTATTTTAAAGTTATTTGGAAGTTAATTAGGGGGGAATACATATCGATTTTTGCCTCTATTCCTCTATCTTTGGCCCCAAAGCAGACATCATTTCACCAAATAAAAGGAAAGACTATGGATAACATGTACACAATATTAAATTCACGAATCTAACTAAAAGTGGTTTATATATGAATGGAATCACTGAAACAGTTAAAATTTAAGAACAGATTTTTTTTAAAGTTCTCTTTGGGTGATATTTGCATGAATTCAGGCATTATATGATACCAAAGTAATAAGAAACATTATGCATTTAAATATGGGAATATATATTATTTTAGGACCAAACATTGTTGCAAGAATTTACAGAAAAATAGATGTTTTTGTCCTTAATTTTCAAAGAAGACCATGACATCAGGGGAGATGGTGCCATGACAGGCACATGAATTGGATCTGAGTGAGGGAGTTGCTGTACTTAGTCACCAGTCTCACTTTCTCTGCCAGAGCCAGCTGAATGCAGTGACAAGGTATAAATCAAGACAGGCCTGGTTGTGAGACTTGTGACTTAACCAAGGGTAAGTGATTTGCCCAAGATAGCATAGATAATAAATGGCAACAAGTTATTTTCACTATCTTTTATAGCATTTATATTTTTATCACACATGTTCCTAACGTGACCTTAAAATGGTAAATGCCACCAAAATATATTTTCTGATATTCTATAGTATTAATAGAGAGTACAATACATATGATAGAAAAGTAAAATTTGCCCACAAAAGTAGATCGAATTATATAATTCCCTGAAATGCATTTTAATTCCATAGCCTTCTGGGAAGTTAAAAGTTTAGTGAATAATGTGTAAAAGCTGGTTTGCTTAATTAATTTCACATTGTTCAGTTAGTCCAGATCTAAATTAGAAAGCATTGCATTTACAGACTGTAATCTCATTTGCAATTAGCACTTAGGAAATATTCTCAGTATGAGTGTTTTAGAAAATTGGAGCTTTTGACTGATTTTCTGGAATTTACTAAGATGCTCTTGACTATGACTCTCAGAACCCAATATGACCTTTCACTATATAGTATCTTAATCAAACTAGAACCCATTGTAATCCCCACAGTGGAAGCTTCTTTGGTCTGGGAAGTCTTCTTCCAAATTAATATTTAAAGAAATTCTATGAATGGTAGTGGAGGGTTTAACAGTTGCCAGGAGCATGTATGACCCAGAGCAGTCAAACAAAGTAGTCACCTTGGTCAACATTTAGGTGACAGTAGTATCTTTTTAAAGACTGGTTTTCTAATAATTGTTCATCTCACTAACATGATCACACAAGGACATTTCTCCTCTGCTGGATCTGTCTATGTATCTCAGTCTGTCTTATGAACTCCTGTTCTACATTGCTCATCAAGCTGGTTGTTCCACAGACTTCTATATTTACAATCCAAGTCATCAAGTATTTATTATGTATTTACTATATACATACACTATATGTACTATGCTAAGTGCTGGGAGAACAAATATAAGACAGTAAATTGAAAAGGAAATAATTTTTATAGTACCTACTAAGTAAAAGGAACTGAGTTAAGACCTTTAGAAACATTATCCCAACATTGTAAACATTAATAACTATGATGGTTGCATCTCCTCTCAGTGGATCAGAGATCTAGAATTGAAATACCTGTTATAGACAATGCCATCCACATCTAGAGTAAAACAAAACAAAGCAGAACAAAAATCATCCCTCAGAATCTGAATGGAAACTATGCTCATTTGTTTAAAACTTCTCCTGTATTTTTCCTTCCTCTCCCATGCTTTTCTTTCTTTTCCCTTAGTCCCTAACTCCTCATACACAAAATGATTAATATGTAAACATATTAAACACAAATAAACATGTATAAATTGTATTAGACTATTTTCCACTGAAAGCAGGGGATGGAAAGGGAGGGTGATAGAAAAAAATGTATAACTTATAAATATGCAAATGGAAAAAATGAAACACTATCTCATTTGATTAATAGAGAGAGAGAGAGAGAGACACTATCAACTCTCAAGAAACTTTCAACATAATGGAGAAAGGCAACACATAAACAAGGAAGTTAGAGGGGGAAACATAATATACCTGTGCAGAAAGAGAAGATAATAACTCCTATGGTTAGTTAGAAATAGAACCTAACTCCATTTGTGTGCAGATTGAAGATAGAAGCAAGACTGACTTCAGTATTTTCTTGAAAATGGAAAAACTATGAGGAACCAGGGGAAGAATACATTTTAACTGTGAGAAATTCTGCATCCTTGTCCCATGGTTTTTGCCACTATCTACAGTTTACCCCATGTCTCTAAATTTGCACATCTGAAATTTCAGTTGAATTACTTCAATTCTTCTTTAATCATGGAATGCAATGCCTTCTTTGATGTGGACACATCATGCTGGACAATCATATGTCCATGTATCACATGTCTCACAATTGATGCCCAAACCCTTAGGGATACCTTGAGAGTGTCCTTATAGCATTCATTTGACCTCCATGTGAGCAGCCGATTTATGTGAATTCTCTGTAAAATAGTCTTTTAGTGCAAACATATATTTGTCATTTGAACAATGTGAACAACCCATTATGATTGTGTGTTGTTTTGGGAAGCCTGAATGCTTCGTAGGTTGACTACAGAAATGACTTCAGTATTTATTATTTTAAGTGATCTTCATAATCTTCTTAAGGCAATTCTTGTTGAAGTAAAACCGTTTCATGTGATAGTGATAGAATATTGTCCAGATTTCATAGGTAGATAACAGTGAGGTCAGCACAACAACTCTGTAAACTTTCATTTTGTTAGGCAGCCTAATATCTCTTCTCTCCCACACAATCTTTTAGAACCTTCCAAATGCTGAGTTAGTCTGGGCAATGTGTGCATCAATCTCATCATTTATAAGTACATCCTTGAAAGTATACTGCCAAGGTAAGTGAATTTATCCAAAGCATTAAAAAAAAATTCTTATTTTGTTGTAACTGATAGTACCGCACATGGATGGTAAAGTTTGTCATGGCAAAAGCTAGAAACTAAGGGATGCTCATGAATTAAGAAATAGCAGAATTATACTATATGAATATAATGAAATACCATCAAGTATGAAAGATAGTGAAAGAAGTGGTTTCAGAGACATGAGGGAAAATTAATATAAATAGATACTGAGTTAAGTTAGAAAAAAATTGTACTATAACAACATTAATTAATTAATTAAAAGCTAATATAAACTTAAGAGATCAAATCAAGACAAAATTTTAGAGAATGATGTCTCATTTTAAAACATGAAATCTACTTCCTAAAAAAGAGTAGATAAATTTAAAATGAAAACTTGCACATTTTTGAACTTGACTAATATTAGAATTTATTATGATTGACTATGAGTAAAATTTTTTTTAACAATATAGAGGAAAGCAGGAGAGGTGAGAGAATATATGTAAATTGATACACCCAAAGGGCAACAAAAACGAGCATACCCTTTGATCCAACAATACCACTACTCAGTCTATACCCTGAAGAGATGATGAAAAAGGGTAAAACAACATCACAAATATTCATAGCATCCCTGTTTGTGGTGGCAAAGAATTATAAATCAAGTAAATGTCCTTCAGTTGGGGAATGCCTTAGCAACTGTTGTATATGTATGTCATGTAACACTATTGTTCTATTAGAAATCAGGAGGGATAGGAATTCAGGGAAGCTGGGAGGGATTTCATGAACTGATGCTGAATGAGATGAGCAGAACCAGAAAAACATTGTATACCCTAACAGCTACATGGGGGTGATGTTCAACCTTAATGGACTTGCTTGTGCCATCAGTGCAACAACCGGGGATAATTCTGTCTGCAATGGAGAATACCATCTGTATCCAGATAAAGGGCCATGGAGTTTGAACAAAGTTCAAGGACTATTCCCTTTAATTTAGGGGAAAAAAAAGAAAAAGCATGGAAACAAAATAAAGACTGACAGATTGCTTTCCATGGGGGGGGTAAGATTGGGAGAAAAAAAATTGTAAAACTCAAATACAATCTTTAAAAATAGAGAGAGGGAGAGGGAGAGAGAGAGAGAGAGAGAGAGAGAGAGAGAGAGAGAGAGAGGAAAATATATGTAAGTTGAAAAATAAATAAATAAATAATTAAAATAAATAGTTGGTTAGTTGGTCATGGTTGATTCTAAGAACATTTGTTCCCGATAAAAGGAAGTGATAATCCTGCTTTAATTCAACACCTGTCAGATCTCATCTGTATTATGTTTGGTTTTCATGAATGCATTTAAGGAAGGATATTGATAAACTGGAAACAATCAAGATGACAAAAGTAATTATGTCTATGTGTTACAAAGATCAAATTTTAAAATGTGTATGGATATAATTTTAAAGAAAACTAAGGGGAGAAATTATGCCTCTTCAATTATGCAAACTATTTTCATAAGGAAAGGGGAATATACCTATCTCTTTCTATATGGATTTAGATTCATATAAATATAACTATATTTTGATTGTTCAAAGACATCAGAAAGAGGATGAAAGTAGAAAACAACGCAATTAATGTCAAACTATAAAAAGTAGCACTGTGCTATGGAAAAATATGCTACTTCCACAAATAATAATTTTGTCCTTATGGCAGAATGTCAAGTGTATATTTCATAAATACACATCAGCTGAGCTGTTGTAGGAAATTTTTCCTATGTGTGAGCTGGTCTTATTGAAAGTTGAGACCCCTTTTAAGTCTAATATTGAATGATACTATGAGTCTACCAAATCAGAAGAAAAGATTAATAAATATTTTCAAATAAATCATAGGAAAGAAAATAGCAATATATCAAAAATACTATGACAAACTTATTTATATCAGGGATACAAATATAGTTCAAAATCAGATATTGACATAATTGCATTAAAATTACAAATAAATATACTAGAAAAATGGTCAACATAATGTGAATTGATTCATATAATACTTTGCACAAAGAACAATATTCATAAATGCTAAAGGCCCTAAAGAGTATAAGAATCTAAAAAAGAATGAGATAAATTTAGTTACATTAAGTTGCAAAACATTTTCCTGAGAATTCGACATGGTTATTGTAAGCAGGTTTGTGCTCTCTCCACTGCATCACCTAGGTGCCTGTAATAATATATTTAATTAACTAAAGGGTTCTCTGTGCTTTTGTCTAGGTCATACCCGAATACTAAAAACTCTATCATTCTATAAATTACAGATCAATATGCTAAGTAGTACTATAGTATAGAACTAGGCAAAATAGCAGTTAATTTGGAGGAAAAAGAAAAGAAAGGAATGAAGCAAAGGACCCCTTTTTAGTTATGGGTCAGATGGAACTCACCACTGCTGACTTCCCCTTTGACTCAGAAAATTTTATGATTCTTCAAAATATAGTAATTTGCACATAATTTCAATTTCCTAGCAGAAATCAGATATTATTTTATGAAAGGGCAGGTCTGGGAATGGGTTTTGTATTAGGTGACAAATAAGGATTTCACAACATTATTACTGATAGAACAATTATTCATGAACTTTCTAATAGCAAGTTTATAAGCATTATTGCATATTTTTAACCCAGACACATTAAGAGGTATCTAGAATTAATTTCCTTTAGAAATACATACTTTATGTGGATTATTTACCATTTCTATATTATTTTACAAAGAGTAGTGTGGAGTTATGGAAAGAGAACTATATTATCTGTTATACACCTAGATTTGGAATTAGAAAGCTTTTCCTCTTGCTATTTGCCTGAGTTTAAGCAAGTCACTAATACTTAGGGCCTCAGTCTGCTAATCTGAAAAATGAGATAACTGAAAAAAAATATCCTGTAGTTCTCTTTCACTTAGAAAATTCACAAGATGATAAGTGGAGATACTAGCACTTCATTTTCTGGTTTTTTTTTCAGGATGAAGAAGAGGATTCTATGGCAAATAGGTAAATTGTAAACATCTCTATTTCCTCTAGCAATGTCCTGAAGATTGACAATCTTGAAAGAGGAAAGGTGATTGTTGTCTTGGAAAGAGTGCTATACTTGAATTCCTCCAAATAAATATTCCTCTGAGTCACTTCTTGACTTCAAGGCAAAGGGAACCCATTACCTTTCAATGTAGTAATGCTCCACATATAAAATTTTGAGAACTGTTTTCTCCCTTATATTCAGTGCAAATTTCTTTGTGAAACTTTCACCAATGTCTCTAAGTCTTATTGTTTGTGTTCAAATAAAACAGTGTAATTTTACGTCCATTTGACAGCTCACCAATATTTGGAGATAGCAATCAGATCATTCATCATATCTTCATTTGACCAGATTATCTAGGCTTTGTTTCATTTGCAAGACTATAAATCTTGGGGGTAGAAGCAAGATGGTGTCATTAGAGCAGTGTTTCCTAGGAAATCTCTCCATAATATTTCAAAACACTTAAAATTATGGTTCTAACTAAATTTTCAAGAGACAAAGTCCATAGAAAGATCCACTGAGGTAATTCTTCAGCTCAAGGTAACCTAGTAGACAATAAAAAAGCTTTATTCTACAAGATTGGAGGGGGTGGCAGTGCAACTAGGACCAGAAAGAGAAAGCTCCAGCCTTGTGGGAACAGCCTGTGTGGTTCCTGTGTCCCAAGGCGAGCCAGCTCCCAGCAGAAGAAGCTGTTTTCTGAACTACCTACCCAGGGAGCACCAAACACAACTTGGAAGATCAGTGAGGAAACCTCTACCAGAGTGAGTGCGAAGCCCAGACCAATGTGGTCCTCCTCAACATAGCTGCAGCCATCAGCACAGCCTGGATCCTAGGAAACTGAGGCAGGCCTGTGGAGCTGCCCAACAGGAGCGGCCCAGCATGAGCTTTGAGAACAGTTCATATTCAGACCCTGGTCATACTCTGGGCCCACATACTATCATAAAGCAGGGACCCTCCTCACAGCTCCAGGGTAGAGGGTTGTGCCTGTGGTCATCCATAGACTGGAGCACAGAATTGGAGAGCAGTCAGAGCCTCTCATAAGACCTTGAAGGAACTGAGGTCCTTTCAGGAAGTGTGCCAATAATACTCAAAAGCTTGGGAAGCACCCCAAAACCAGGGCTCAGGCTGGGGAAATGAGTAAACAGCAAAAAAGGAACCTGACCATAAACAATTACTTTGGTCCCACGGAGGAACAAAATACAGACTCAGGAAATGACAAGTCCAAGCTTCTGCATGTAAAATGAGTTGGGCTCAGGCAATGACAGAGATCTAAAAAGCTCTTGAAAATCAAGTAAGGAAGGTAAAGGAAAAAATTGGAAAGTGAAATGAAAGAGATGCAGGAAAAAAAAAACATGAAAACCTAATCAGAAGCTTAGTCAAGGAAATCCAAAAAATGCTGAAGAAAAAAATATGCTGACACAGTCTCAGTCAAATTGAAAGAGCAGTCCAAAAAGTTAATGAGAAGGAGAATGCCTTAAAACGAAGAACTGGCAAGATGGAAAAGCAGATAAGAAAGCTCTCTGAGGAAAACAACTCCTTCAAATGTAGGATGGAGCTAAAGGAACCTGATGACTTGTGAGGAATAAAAACACAATAAAACAATATCAAAAAATGCAAAAGGGGCGGAGAGGTGAAAATAAAGAAACAAAAGCTAGAAGAAAATGTGAAATAGCTCATTGAAAAAACAACTGACCTAGAAAACAGATTCAGAATAGACAATTTAAAAATTATTGAGCTACCTGAAATTCAAAATCAGGAAAAGTGCCTTGACTTCATTTTTACGGTTTTTTTAGGGGGGGGTTTAGGGGTATTTTGCAAGGCAAATGGGGTTAAGTGGCCTGCCCAAGGCCACACGGCTAGGTAATTATTAAGTGTCTGAGACCAGATTTGAACCCAGGTACTCCTGACTCCAGAACCGGTGCTTTATCCACTATGCCACCTAGCTGCCTGATTTCATTTTTAAAGAATTTCTACAGGAAAATTGCCCTGACATCCTAGAAACAGAGGACACAATAGAAATGGAGAGAATCCATCAATCTCCTCTTGAAACAGATGCCAAAAAAATAAAAAACAACCTCCAGGAATACTATAACCAAGTTCCTGAACTCCCAAGTGAAAGAGAAAATATTACAAGCAGTCAGAACACACAATTCAAATAGCATAGAACTACAGTCAGTATTACACAGGATTTAGCAGCATCCACAATATGGGCTAGTAGGGCTTGGAATATAATATTCCAGAAGGCAAAAGAACAACTGAGAATCAAGTACCCAGAAAAAACTGAAGGGGTGGCTAGGTGGCGCAGTGGATAAAACACGGGCCTTGGAGTCAGGAGTACCTGGGTTCAAATCCGTCTCAGACACTTAATAATTACCTAGCCGTGTGGCCTTGGGCAGGCCACTTAACCCCGTTTGCCTTGCAAAAAAAAAAAAAACCTAAAAAAAAAGAAGAAATTGAACATTTCTCTTCCAGGGGAAAAGATGGACTTTCAATGAAACAGGGGAAATTCAAATGTTCCTGTTGCAACAACCAGAACTAAACAGAAAGATTGATCTTCAATTACAGGACTCAGGAGAAACATAGAGTGGGTGAACAAGGGCAAATTATCAGGGATTTAATTATAATGAACTGTGTATATTCCTATATAGGAAGATGATACTGATAATACTCATATGAACCTCATCATTTAACAGAACATTTAGAAGGAGCATATATATAGTCAAGGCACAGGAGGGAGTTGAATTTGAAGGTATAATATATTGTAAAAATTGAATTAATGGGTTAAAAGCAAATATACTGAGAGAAAGGGAAAAGAGGAGTAGGGTAGAATAAGATATTTCATGTAAGAGTCAAGAAATAGCTTTAGCTATGGTATAGAAGGGGGGAAGGTAAGGGAGAATAAGGGAACCTTCATTCTCATTGGAAATGGCTCAGAGAAGACACAGCACACATTTAATAGGGTATAGAAATCTAGAAGAAAAAAAGGATAGAAAGGGAATGGGAGAAAGAGGATAGGGGAGAGGAGGGATCATGAGAGAAGATAGATATAACACATTTCCTTTTTTTACTTTTTGTAAGGTGGTAGGATTAGGTGGCTTGTGTGGGATTATGGGACTGGGTAGTTGCTGGGTGACTGGGATGGGATATAGGCTTGGGGCTGCCTGTCCCCAGGGCTAATGCTCTGTCTGTTGTACCACTTGGCTGCCCTATAGTACTCATTTGAACTGGGATGGCATGAAAGGAGAGAGAAAATATAATAAATGGTAATGGGGAGGAATTAATAGAGGTAATTACAATCAGCAACTGCAACTGTGGAAAAATATGGAAGTAACTTCTCTGATTGACTTATGATAAAGAATGTGATCCACCCCAGAGACAGAACTGATGGTATTGGGACACTGACTGAAGCACATTTTTTCTCTTTCTTTCACTTTATTTCTTGTGAGGATTTTCATTTTTGTGGGGGGAGGGGGATTATTTTTGTTCTTACAAGAAAACTATATTAGTAATGTGTAAATAAATAAAAATGTACATTAAAATTAAAAAGACCATAACTTATTATTTCTTGTTTGGTTCCTTAAATAGAAGTCTTTAGTTGTGTTTAATTCAAGTTCAAAAAACCATATATTGAAGTAAATGAACCGACTTGTCCAAAGCAAACTGATGCACATATACAGGACTGATAAGTAGAATGGACAAATGATTAGATATTTGATAATCAGATATCTCTTCCCTAACAGTCATGAAGCAAAAAAATAAATTCCAGAAAACATGCAAACAAAAACACAGGACATAGATTTTTAGACACAAAATAAAAATGGTTATAGAATCAGAAGTTTCTCTCTGAGCAACGTAGAGGTGAAGATCTCTTTCTAATAGGTTCAATAATGCCAAATTTCTGTCTAGAGAATGCCAAAGCTATGAGTCTATAAATATATGGTTAGATCATCAGCTATCTATCCCTAAGTGGAAATTAAGCAAAGTGGGTAGTAATGATGGTTCAGGAAGAATTAGGAAGTATAATTTAGCTTGAGAAACTGTGGCACATTCCTAGTAAATATCAAAGTACCCAGAAAGCCAGGGGAGAAATGTTCTACAAAAGGGAAAGGGAATAAGTTGATAAAACACTTTACATGTTTCTGGGAAAAATATTTTGAAGTCATTTTTATAAACACTTTCTTGTATTTGAATGCAGAGTCAGATTCAATCAAGAGTAAGAATTTAAAATGACTAGCCTAAAATTTCTTGCTTTCATTTTCTATACCTAAATCAAATTCAATAAGAACATGAAAAGTCTAAACAATTCATTTTAGCCTAAAGATAAGAACAATAATTTTAATAAAAAATTTAGCATTTCAAAAAACAAAAGAAAAAGCTTAAAAGAAGAAAAAAGCAACAATTTTGAAGGCAAATATAATGTATAATTCATAGTTCATGACATAAGTTTTCTATATGGGAATTTATTGCTTCATATTTTAAATTCTTATGTTCTATGCAATTTTTTTCTTTTCTTATTTTGTATTTAAATTTAAAATAAAAAAGAACTATTCACATTTTTAAATAGACTGAATTCCATTCCAAAATAAATTGTGTCATGACTGAATGCTGTGAATCTATGATGCAGACTGATCTCCAAAAATAATCAACAAAAGTTTTAGTAGTTTCAGCTATATAAAACAAAGAAAAGAAAGGAATTAAGTTCATGAAACCTCACTTAAGGATAATAAAAGAATCTCATACTATTCAAAAATGCATTTTTCAATATATATATTTTTGCTATGTATTGTTCAAGGGCAATTAGTTCAGTTGCACAATTTCATGATGTGACATATGACTTGTGAAGACACACAATGATATGTATATATCAAATCAGAGGATTACAATGCAAAAGAGGAACTCTTCAGGGAAATGCTTCTCTGACTAATTTCATCCCTCCAATTACTTTTCCATCAGCCACATGTTTTTAATCATCATCATCACCAATATCTATATTGAGCTCAATTCTTTAGGCTTGATTTTTGGAAAATGACTTCTCAGGTGGATCAGGAGGATCAGTCATCTATTGCTTTTGGTTATCTTTCATGACTCTATCAAAATTGATATCATGACAGTGCATAACTATGGGAGCAGCTGGCACTTTGAAGGCTTGTCTGAATACTGAGTCAAATAGTCTTGGGTAGAAGACAATGAAGACTAAGTTTTTAAATAGAGAGCAAAAGAAACAGAGATTAGGACAATAAAGGACAAAGTTCCTCAGTGAGACAGAGCCAAACAGTTACCTTAATAGTTACTTTATGTTTTTCCCCCAATTAAATTAAAGAGTCTTCACCAATAATTTTTGAAATATTGTGGGTTCCAAATTTTTTCTCCCTCACCAGGGTCAGATGGATTCACAAGTGAATTCTATCAAATATTTAAGGAACAATTGATTCCAATTCTATATAAACCTCTTTGGAAAAATAAGTGAAGATGGAACTCTGCCTACCTCTTTCTTTGACACCAATATGGTGCTGATACCTAAACAAGGAAGAATTAAAACAGAGAAAGAAAATTATAGATCTATCTCCCAGATGAATATAAATGCAAAAATCTTACATAAAATCTTAGCAAAACGATTACAAGTTATCACTATGATAACATATAATGACCAAGTAGGATTTATCCCAGGAATGCAGGGTTGGTTCAATATTAGGAAAACAGTTTGTATAATTAATTATATCAATAACAAACCTATCAGAAATCATATGGTTATGTCAATAGATGCTGAAAAAGCTTTTGACAAAATACAGCATCGATTCCTTCTAAAAACACTAGAAAGTGTAGAAATAAATGGATTATTCCTTAGAATAGTAAGCAGTGCCTATCTGAAACCATCAACAAGCTCATGCTTTTCCCCATTTTCAATGGGGATAAACTAGAGGCATTCCCAAGAAGATCACAAGTGAAACAAGGATGCCCACTATCACTACTATTATTCAATATTTTATTAGAAATGTTAGCTTCAGTAATAAGAGAAGAAACATAAATTGAATGAATTAGAATTGGGAAGGAAGAGACATTATGTTATACCTAGAGAATCTCCCCAAAATCATCTAAAAACCTACTAGAAATAATTAGCAAATTTAGCAAAGTAGCAGGGTATAAAATAAGCCCTCATAGATCTTCAACTTTTCTATATATATGACTAGCAAGATGCAGCAGAAAGAGCTAGAAAGAGAAAATCCATTCACAGTAACCTCAGATAATATAAAATACCTGGGAGTCAGTCTATCTGCCAAGGCAGACCCTTAAACTTTTTGAAAACAATAACAAAATACTTCTCACATAAATAAAATCAGATGTAAATTACTGGACAAACAACAACAAATACTCATGGATAGGAAGAGCTAATGTAATAAAAATGACAACTCTACCAAAACTGAACTAGTTTAGTGCCCTACCCATCAAAATACTAAACAAATACTTTAATGAGTTAGAAAAAGCTGTAAGTCAATTCATATGGAGAAATAAAAGTCAAGAATTTCTAGGGATTCAATAAAAAAATTCAAAAGAAGGTGACTTAGCCTCACCAGATCTAAAATTATATTATAAAGCATCAATCATCAAAACTGTCTGATACTGAGTAAGAAATAGAGTGATGGATCAGTGGAATAGACTAAGTGCAGGAAATGATTACAGTAATCTACCATCTGATAAACCCAAAGAAACCAGCTATTGGGATAAAAACTTTCTCTTTGATAAAAGCTCTTAGGAAAATTGGAAGTTAGTATGGAAGAAACTTAGATTAGACCAACACCTCATACTCTATACCAAGATAAGATCAAAATGGATGCAGGATTTAGACATAAAAACAATATTATAAGCAAACTGGAAGATCAAGAAGTAGTTTACCTTTCAGATCAATGGAAAGGGATATGACTAAGGCAGAGATGGAGAACATAATTAAAAACAAACTAGATAATTTTGATTACATTATATTTAAAAAGCTTTTGCACAAACAAAACCATTATATCCAAGATCAAAAGAAATGTAGTAAATTTGGAAATGATTTTTACAACTAGTATTTCTCAAAAAAGACTCATTTCTAAAATATATATAGAGAACTGAGTCAAATTTTCAAAAAAAATGTCATTCCCAAATTGACAAATGATCTAAAGGATATGCAAAGGCAATTTACAGATGAGGAAATTAAAGCAATCCATAGTCACATGAAAAATTGCTCTAAATCATTACTTATTAGAGAAATGCACATTAAAATGTCTGTGAGGTACAACCTCACATCTCTTAGACAGGCCAATATGACCAGAAAAGACAATGATCAGTATTGGAAGGGATATGGGAAATCTGGGAAACTAATACATTGTTGGTGGAGCTATTTTTGTAGTTCTAGAAACATTTCTGGAGAGCAATTTGGATTTCTGTATGAAGGGTAATAAAAATGTTCATAACCTTTGATCCAGCAAAACCATGCTGGACCTATACCCTGAAGAGATGATGAAAAAGGGTAAGAACATCACTTGTACAAAAATATTGATAGCAGCCCTGTTTGTGGTGGCAAAGAATTGGAAATTAAGTAAATGTCCTTCAATTAGGGAATGTCTTAATAAACTGTGGTATATGTATGTCATGGAACACTATTTTATTTTAGCATCCAGGAGGAATGGGAATTCATAGAAGTCTTCAGGAATTTGCATGAGGTGATGCTGAGTGAGATGAAAAGAATCAGAAAAACATTGTATACACCCTAAAACCAATATGGGGGTGAAGACAAATCTTGATGGACTTGCTCATCTCATCAGTGCAACAATCAGGGACAATTCTGGGCTTTCTGGGATGGAGAATACCATCTGTAACCAGAGAAAGAATTGGGGAATTTGAATAAAGACCAAAGACTATTACCTTCAATTAAAAATAAAAAGTATCTTCTTATGTAATTTTGCTATCTCTTATTCTTTATTTTTTTTTCCCTTAAGGATATGATTTCTCTCTCATCACATTCAACTTAGATCGGTGTATACCATAGAAACAATGTAAAGACTAAGAGACTGCCTTCTGTGGAGGGGAGGGGGAGGGAAGCAAGATTAAGGGGAAAATTGTAAAAGTCAAAATAAACAAAATATTTTTAAAAAAACATATCAAGCAGTCTGATATAGGGTGCAAATGCACAAGCATATTAAACATATTTCCATAATATACATATATATATATATATATAAATTGTGAAAGATGGATCAAAATAAAAGGGAAATGAGAAAGAAAAGAAAAATTTAAAAAAAATGAACAGATATGTTTTGATCTGCTTTCAGATTCCATAATACTGCCTCTGGATGTGAATATTTTCATCACAAGTGTTTTAGAATTGTGTTCGATCACTGTATTGCTTAGAAGAGTTAAGCTAATCACACAATGTTTCTGTTACAGTGTACAGTGCTGTGTTTCTGTTCATTTTACTCAGTATCAGTACAAGTCTTCCCAGGCTTTTCTGAAATCAGCCTGCTCACCATTTCTTACAGAATAATAGTATGTTATTGCATTACTATATAATTTGTACAACCCAATGGTCATCTGCTCAATTTCCAATTGTTTGATATCACAAAAAGAGAATTGGAATTCTCTTCCTTTTTATGATCTCATTGAGATATAGACCTAATAATGTTATTTTGGGATAAAAGGTATCTATAGTTTTATAGTCCTTTAGGCATTGTTCCAAATGAGCCAAAGAGGAACAGGGTCAAAGGCATAAACATTCTCCAAAAGTTAGGAATTATCAAAGACAATCATGAGAAAAGTGTCTTAATGAATTCAAAAGCAATGGTGTGATAATTGAACTATTGTTCAACCATTCTCTAAACTAGGGAATGATAGATAAAGCTAGAGGCTGAATGTCAATAATAAGGTAGCAGTTTATTAGTTACTTTCTTTTCAAGGAAGTGATGTATTAAATCATGGGATTACACCTTACATAGAACTCTACCTTATTGTTGTGGAGTCAGATACAACAATTACATCACTTGGGACCTTCCAAGTAGGGGTCCAAGAGCTCTTTAGGAATGGCTAAGTTGTTAGTATAGTCTTGAGGGTGCATTTTGATTGGTATAGTGCAATACAGAACAGGTTACTGATTTACTTCACTTAAAATAAGCAAAGTTCTGTGAAAGAATACAGGAACTATCATGATTAAAACAAAATACTCTGGCTATCCAGGCCCAGACGCTGCCCATGTGAAGAATCTCTAGAAAATACATTTTTTAAACTAAATTCATTAAACGCATTTCATTATAATCAATGTGAAAATAATAGCTGTTCATTCCATTTTGTTCAGAAAGGTGGGGCCCTTATAGGCTAATGTCTTTAATTTTGACTTATAAGTTACCTAAAAGATTTGATTTATGAGATTTACTAAACTTCTTGCTTATTCAAATTTACTATAAAAGGAAAAGAGAGACATAATTATCAGATAGCTGGGGAAAAACTCTCTTACCTCTGTTTGATTCCAGCCATGAGACTTATCTGAAAATCAACTGTATTGTCACAGAGTATTAAAAGCAAATCTCAAGATTTGCCAGGTGGGTAATTGTCCTTTTCCAGAAAGAAAACAGTATAAAGGGGAAATAAAGTCAGAAGCAGCATAGCTAGACAATGAACTAGGCTGTCCTCATAACCTTTCTCAGACATAACCATCTATCTTAGCAATTCCCCTACTGTCCCACATGCCATTTCTATTATTGTTTTTATGACAATTCAGATAACTAGGCTGGTAATCAAATCTCAACCCCCCCCAAATACTCTCAAAACAAAAGAGTCCCCTATATTTTATCCTTAAATAGCAAAAACTTATCATTGACTACAGTTTAAAACTTAAATATATTTAGTCTTAAATATATTTAGACATTGAGGAAAAAAACCTGCTACTTCCATGAATCATTGAATCTAGTTGAACAGTAGGATGGAGAAAGAAAAATCTAAGTTCATACACTGAGGAACAGCAAACCTTAGCTCATGTCCAGTTTCTTGGTTCTGTGTTGTGTAATAGACTTCTTCTCAGCCTGGGGTTCTTGGGAACAGCAGTCTACTTTACATGTTGACTATTTCAGACTCCATTTGGTTTTCAAGGTCAGACCATCTATGTATTCCACAATCCAAATGGGTGATAAACTTCCCTTTAAAACGAGACAGGAAAATCTAGTGATCTAAACCCTGCAGTTTGGCAGCACTGTGTGTGTGTGTGTGTGTGTGTGTGTGTGTGTGTGTGTGTGTGTGTGTGCATGTGTGTGCATGTGTCTGTGTGTGTATGTGTGTGTGTGTGTGTGTGTGTGTGTGTGCGCGCATGTGTGGAGGAGGGGTGCTGAGCAGGATTTCTGTGATCTTTCCATTGTGGTTCTAAGGAGTGTTTTCAGAAATGTCTTTTCCAGTAGAACCACTCACCAGTTTGAATCGGCGGCTGAGTATTAGATGGGATTTCTCAAGTATAAGAAGGGAAAACAAGTTGGTAAATCTCAGGATATTCTGGGTCAGTTCAATACAGGAGGGAACCTTAACTACTATACTTTCTGATTGCATTGGTAGTCCTGTTACTATCTCATAGAGATTGAGTTTATGAGAACCAAATAGTCTGTATCTAAGATGTAGGAAAGCAAAAGAGATACCTAGCTCCTCAGAGAATTTTCAAGGAAGGTCTTAAAGTATCCCATTAACTCTTTCAATAACTCCTAAAGACTGGGGATGATAGCCACAATGGAGGTATTGAGTAATTAGCCAGGAATAAAAACAGCTTAGCTAAAGAAGCTCCTGTGAAATGGGTACCTCTATCACAGTGTATTTCTTTAGGAAAACCAGTCCCCATAGTGGATTGATTTATTTTTTTTCTAAGATAATTTTTAATACCCTATAGGTTGTAGTGAAAGGACAGGGAAAACTTTTACCCATTGGGAAAAAAAAGACAGACTATAACCAATGCATGTTTGGAAACAAAGGTAGGTGGTAGCTGGATAAAGTTGATCTGCCAGGTTTTAAAAGGACTATGTGAAAGTAGAAACAGCCATTGAGTTAGCTTCAGTGACTTGGATACGTTGCGCTTGAAGAAGGTAGGGCACATCTCTTAGTCAGTGATATGAAAACTTCCCTACCAATATTTTCAAGTCAACTCAGCTTGTCAGGTATCCAATGACTGAATGAATAAAGATATTTCATCAGAGGGATAAGTTCTTAGGAATATAAGTTTTTCTGGGTGAACCCATAGTCCTGTAGGCTTAGCAAATTTATATCCTTCTTTTGAAAGATTTTCCTTGTTTTTGATAAGCATTTTTTGAGCAGTAGCCATCTCTTTTAAGAGCATATGGCTCTTAAAAGTATTCAAACTCAACTCATTTGACTCCAGGTTCAGCATTATTTCCATATTATTTTGCCAATATTAGCAAGATATTCAATAAATCAATAATATTTCTTAATAGCCTGTAGTCAATTTGAATCTTTCAGTTTCAGGGAGTCAGGTTGAATAGGACAAGGTTCTCCCATTTTTGTGATAGTTTATGATGATTTAAAAATGCAGGAACAAACCACAAAACCAGAAGAAATGGATCTAGTTTGTTTATAAATACCAATCAGGAATGGATGTTAAGGATTTCAAAAGCCAGTTCAAATGATTGAACAAGAAAGAATTTATAGGGGCAGTTAGGTTTCTCAGTGGTTAGAGCACCAGCCCTGGATTCAGGAGGATCTGAGTTCAATTTCAGCCTCAGACACTTAATAATTACCTAGCTGAGTGACCTTGGACAAGTCACTGAACATCACTGCTTTGCAAAAAATAAAAAAAAGCTAAAAGCCAAAAAGAATTTATGAAATGTTTATTATCTTTAAGGTACTCTAAATGTAAGTTTGCACTCCATTATTGATATAACTTTTCATAATATCAGTTACACCAAATATAAATTATGGATTCCTTGTTCCTGGAATTGGATTTGGACTGACTCCACAATAATAAGGTACAGTTCTATGTAAGGAGTAATCCCATGATTTACACATCACTTCCTTGAAAAGAAAAATAATTAATAAAATGCCACTTTATTTTTGGCATTCAATCTCTAGTTTTCTCTATCATGCCCAAGTTCAGAGAATTCTTGATGTCCAAATCCTTGGATGTCCAAGGATTCCTTTATCCTTAGATTTCTTGTCTTTTCAAGGATAGTGCAATGTGGGAAATAGAAATAGACACCATATGTTTCCTAGAAAAATGAGAAAAAGAAGATCATCTCTAAATGGAAACAAAGAACAGAAAAGAGTGTCTGTTGTAGTTTTGCCAAAAATGAAATATTGATTATCATATTCTCAGAAAGAGAATTCTTAAAAAATGAAAAAAAATCATTATTTTCTCAAATTGCTTTCTTTACTGTAAAACATAAGAGTTGGAGACAGATCAGTCAGAAAAGGAAATAATAATAATGATAATGTTTGTCCTTCATTTTCAAAGAATACCACAACAACAGGGAGGTGATGCCATGACAAGCAAATGAATTGGAATTGAGTGAAGAGGATGATGGGCTAAATCACTAGCCTCACTTTCTCCTCCAGAACCATCTGGGTTCAGTGACCAGATATAAGTCAAGATGACTAGAGATGGTCCTTCATGTAAGACAATAAGGGATAAGTGATTTGCCCAAGGTCACATAGTAAGTGAAAAGTATCAAAGGCTGGATTCAAACTTCCATTGTCCTGAATTGAAAATGGAATGACAAAGAAGCCTTAATACAGGGAAAGACAACTTCTATTTATTGTCAGTTACAATATGGACTTTCCTTGGAAATACCACCAAAAAAAATTCTTTGGTTCAATGTACTATGAATTTTTAAAGTATTGATCTCTTGTTTGTAGAATACATAGAATGGCCTAGATGTTTGTATAATATAGTTCGGAACAAATGATACGCAACACTTGGCATTCATTATTACAAGTCAAATTGCAAAAAGTTCTCCAAGAAAATGCTTGAATTAATCTAAAAATATTCCATAATCACTTAATATGTGTGACATTATATATTAAATGAAAGAGATACAATAAAAAATTTAAGTCTCTGATCACAAGGAATTCATTCTGGGAAACATTCTGTAGACATATAAGTAAACACAATTTTGTGCAAAATAAGCATTAAGTGTATTTGTGAAGGATAGGGGAACATAAAGTAGATGTTTTATCAGAAAAGATAGACAAATCCCTTTTGTTATTGTTGTTTGTGTTTATTGAATAGTATGAAAACACTGGATCAAAGAAAGTAAAAAAAATGTAATGCTTTTCCACAAGTTACAACTAAACTCTCCTTACTTCTTCCACTACATCCATTAGAATGCATAGCTGATAGGCAACAAAATTCTCATTATCTTTAGTTAAAAAATTTCAAATAAATCAAAAGAAAAAAACTGCCTTCTCTATCAAAACATCTTTTAATATGAAATGTATTGAATATACACATATGCAAAATGTCAATTTATGTACATGCTTATGCACACATATGTATTCATATATATGTGGATACATATATATGTGTGTGTGTGTGTGTGTGTGTGTGTGTGTGTGTGTGTGTGTGCACATATAGGCATAGCTTTATTTGACTAAAGGGTATATGTAGTATTTGTGAATTACCTGAGTGCAAATTAGTTGGGTTTTTCTCCTTTCTTCCATCTGATTCAACTGAAGCTAAGGAATTCAGTTATGTGTCTTAAAGTAGATATAATCAAAATTTGCATGACTTGTGAGATGTGAATATGACGGAATAAACTTTATTGAGGATCACAGGAAAAAAAGAAGAAAAAGATCTAAACTGCAAGTGAATTCTTTAGGGACATTGATTATATTTCCCAAGGAAATGATTGTATTTGGGTAAATTCTTTCTGTACTTTGACAGTTATAGTGCTTTCCTTGATGATATTTGACTAAATGTGAAAAATATATTGAGAGGACATCTATGCTGCCTCAAAAAACTGAAAATGCAAGTGTTTATTATGAACTGAAATAAAGGTAACCTAGGAGCCAGGAGATTTCATACTATTAACTCTAATTTTCCAGAAGTGATGAGGATAAAGTACTTCTTCTTATTGCTTCATATTTAAAGAAAGGTTGTTTGTGGATATGTATGTGTGTGTATGTGTATGTGTGCGCATGCACCCGTGTGTGTTTGTGCTCATATACCTGTGGTTGTAATGAGACAGGAGATTGACATTCATGGGGAGAAGCAGGAAGGAAAAGTTGGGAAAAAAACTAATAAAATGTCAAGGCAAGAAAGGAGCCGATGAGTAAGAATAAATTTCAAATGATGTAATTGATACCAAGGGACTAATTTTGCAATTTAACTTCCACTATAGTGGAATTACTAAGGAGGGCCTAGGGATGAAGATTGGAGTTTGAAGAGGACTGAGTAAAGTTTGTTCCTCTTTAGAGAATCCTGATTCTTAGGAAGTGGTAAAACATCTTTATCTGGGGCAGCTATGTGGCACAGTGGATAAAGCACTGGCCCTGGAGTCAGGAGTACCTGGGTTCAAAGCCAGTCTCAGACACTTAATAATTACCTAGCTGTGTGGCCTTGGGCAAGCCACTTAACCCCGTTTGCCTTGCAAAAAAAAAAACCCTAAAAAAGAAAAAGAACATGTTTATCAATAGCAAGAATTATATTTATATGCACTACCACTCTTATACCCCTGCCTCATGGACTTTGTGTTTTTCAGGAACTTCCTCATCCTAGGAGATAAATTAAGATAAAAAATGAAATATAATAAAATAATTATGAATTACTTCAACAACTAAGTAATTTTTCTCACTTGTACAGATATAATTTATGATGTATGAGACTATTTGGATACACCTAAATCAGTCCGGGCAATTGTCCTGGATAACATGGTGTAAAAATGATGTGAAAATAATTAGAAGTTTAACGTGGAGACAGAATGATAATTCAGCATCAGTGTAAAAGTCCCTAGTTTGGAGTTGACTTGTGGAGCATGATCTTGTAATAATAATATGAAGGTAATAGTTGTCTACTCCAGGGTCCATTTTTTTTTTTAGGTTTTTGCAAGGCAGTGGTGTTAAGTGGCTTGCCCAAGGCCACACAGCTAGGTAATTACTAAGTGTCTGAGTCCAGATTTGAACTCAGGTACTCCTGACTTCAGGGCCGGTGCTCTATACACTGCACCACCTAGCCATCCCCAAGGTCTGTCTGCCAACAGAACTTTTTTCCAATTTGGGTTTGTCTGAGATAGTTAAATTCACCCTACTGCACCCCACAGCCCTGAATCCCCAAGTAACTCAAGAAACCACTAGAACTGGAGATGGGAGTGGTAATGTGACTATTATGGAAATGTGCATGTATAACCTTAGGGGAGACAACTTAACAACAAAGTAATGATTCAGATTTTGAAACTTCTACTATTACAATGGAGTATTATGGAAAGAATATTGGGCTTGTAGTCAGAAAATCATGGTTCAGATTGTACTTCTGCTCCTTGTTACCTGTGTGACCTTGGAGACGATCCTAGGCATCTCTAAGTGTTGGCTACAAAACAGGGCAGAAGTTAGACTGAATAAACCTCTCCAGTCTCACTTAATTCCAAATTAATTGCATGATTCCTTAAAAACACACACACTTATACATACAATAGTCATGGATCTTCTCTTTAATAGCAGGTTAAGGAGGGTAAATACTAGAGTGTTCCTTCAAAATCAGTCTATTGAACAAAGTGCCTCCTTCTCTATCAATCACAAACATCATGTGATTGCTCCAAGCTCAGAGCAGAACTAATCATGACTATAATAGAAATAGCTAGCATTTAGGTAGTTTATATTTAGGTATTTTGCTTCTAAGTCAGTCAACCAATCAATAAAATTTTATTAAACATTTTCTAAGTGCCAGATCATGTGCTTTATAAAATCAGAATATAAAATGAGGTAAAAAACAGTTTTGACCTCAAGAAGGTTAGAATCTAATTGCAATGCTGCTGCTCCACTTGAACCAAGTACTCAATTAGTACTGTTTTTGAAATTTATGAAATACTAAATTTGAATTAGGAAAACATTTCTCATTTGATATTTCTTTTCACAAGAAAAAGTATAAATATTGAGTATGATCTGTAAAGGGATAAAGCTCAAAGTAAAGAGAGGCAATTTGACAAAGTTAGTTGTTGAAAATGATTAAATCAGGGGCAGGTAGGTGGTACAGTGGATAGAGCACTGGCCCCAGAGTCAGGAGTACCTGAGTTCAAATCTGGACTCAGACACTTAATAGTTTCCTAGCTGTGTGGCCTTGGGCAAGCCACTTAACCCCATTCGTCTTGCCAAAAAACCTAAAAACCAAAAAAGGAAAAATGATTAAATCATTTAAACTTCAATTAATCTAGGACAGTATTTTCAAAGCTATCTTGACAGTGGGGCACAAAAATAAAACTAGTTTGTCTATTTCTAAATAATATTCATGTATCAATTCCACTATGCTATATTATGAAAAATGCAAAAACAAAAGAAATTAAAATAAGAAAAAAGGTAAAATAAATCATTTAAATTTTTTCATTTATTAATGATATAAAACTATTTCTGCTCTTATTTAAGAATTAATATTTTAATGCTTCATCTCAATATTCTTCCATATATTCTTGCAGATAAGAGAGACAATTGTTATTGTTACAGTAATTAATTACAAAGTTAAATTTATTTATGCAGCTAACCAAGCATATGGTTTTGAAAGTTAATTTATTAAAAGATAAGCAAGACAACAATCAATAATAGTCTATAAATCAATAAAAATGTGCATTATTCAGAGTAATCATTTTTTAAGATAGTTCCTAGATCTGTGAGTTCATTGATGGAGGAAACTCAGAGTTAGGAAAGTGTCTCTTCAAAGGGAGGAATTCACCTTCTCTACAATTTACTGACAGTTCCATAGCACACTGAAAAGTTTTCCCAAAGGATATCCAGACTATATCCCCTGGGGTCAGGACTTGAAGCTCAGGTCTCCAGACTATGTTTCTTTTAGGTTCCAAGACCAACTTTCTCTTTAACTATGCCACATTGCTTATATTTTTTAAACCATTTTTCCTATGATTGCTTTGTTGGAATTATTTCATTTGAATTTTATTATTATATTTTCTTTTCTGAGTTAATCTTACTTCACCATATTCCAACCAGATAGGACCAGGAGTTGTTCTCCAAACTGTTTTTTACTGTCTTCTGCCAATATGCATATATATAACCTACCCCCTCCAGCCTGAATTGGACTATCTCTTCATCTCAAGTCTGTCAAACACTGCCTTTTCCTCCAGGTTCAACTTAGGTTCTTTCTGATACCAGATCCTCCTAATTTTAAGGATTTTTCCACCTAAATGTTATATGAACTCCTGATAACCTATCCTGCATTAAAGTTATGTGTACAAAAAAAATAATCTGTAAACTCCATATAGACAGATAATATGTTGCTATCTTGGTAGTTTTAGCCACTTTTACAATTTTCTAATTGTTTTCAGTGTGAAGTTTAATGACTTTGAAATTCACAAATGTTGCAAATTAAGATTTTACTTTTGTTTTGATGATTGTGTAGAATTAAGAAAGTGATAGAGAAAATATTGATAATGAAGACTTAACTGAAAAATGTATCATGTATTAATGCTTGGACAAAAAAACAGGCATTAAGATCCCACCATAAGTTAACTATTATGCTAACTGAAATAATAATATTAATATGAGATGATCCCTGTCATTGAGAAGCTTATGTTTTCCTAGTGGGAGGAAGCAATAACAGATAAGTAAAGATATGTCACATTCCAAAGAAAAGCACAGTGATTTGGAGTAGGACTCACAACTGAAGGACTCAGAATTGATCTCTTGGAGGAGACAATTGAGCTCAAAGAGTCCTAAGTATTCAAGAGATGGAGGAGAGAAGGTAGAGAATTCAAACAAGAGACCAACCATATGTAAAGACCTGGAGATAAGAGAGGGGATAAGATTTATGGGGAATAGAAAATGTGACTGGAATATTTAGCACAAGTGGAAAAATACGTATTCAGCCTGGAAAGATAAACCGGACCAAACTGGAATGCCAAGCATAAGATGTTGGATTTGATAGCTAAGATAGTGGAGAATAACTGAATCTTTCTGGGGGAAAGAATGACATAATCACACTTGCACCTCAGGACTATCAGTTGAGAAGCTGTACGAAATTGGAGATGGGAAATATTGAATCCAGAGACCACAATGAGGGATCTATTGTAGTAATCCTAGCAAATAGTTACAAGGGTCTGACCTAAGTACACATTTTCAAAGAGAATGGTCTTGTGGGCTACAATAGTAATCCAAATTTAGGACAGTCATTTTTAGGTCCCTATATTTCAATGCGTCAAATCATATTTTTTAATTAAAAAGGAAAAAACCCTGAGATAATCATTTTAATTTTCTGTCATAAATAAGTAAATTTTGCATTAATCAAAGAAATTCATAAAATAATTCTAAATCACAATTATTATAAAATAATTTATTATATTATATATTATAAAATAATTTCAATTATTTTATATGGTATTATTATATAATATGTTTTATAAAATAATTTCCCATCACAATATTAATATAAATAGGAGCTTCACAAAAGTAAAAAAAAAACATTAAATTAGTCAAACAAACAACCAATTAAATAATTAATGGATCATTGGATTAATGGATAAATAATCCCTTGGGAAACATACACAATTTAAGGTGAATTGAGTTATATGCATGTAATGATAATAATTATTATAATAACAATAATAGTAGCAACAACTAACATTTATCCAGGGCTTACTATATTCAAGGCACTGTGTTGTTATATAATTATTATCTCATTCGATCCTCATAATAACTTCAGAGGTAGGTGACGTTATTATCCCCATTTTACAGTTGAGTAAAATAAATCAGAGGTTTAAGTGATTTGTTCTTCAGTGACAGGGTTATACAACTAAGTGTATGAGATTGGAATTGTCCTGGGATATGTAAACTGCAATACTAACTACCTTTTCTAAATTGCAAATCTCCTTAAGTATTATCAGGGATTTCCAAAAGATGGAAGAATTTCTTGTGTTTGTTTATTTGTTTTTGATGTGAAAATATTTGACAAATATTTAAAGCTTGAAGACTCTGGTTATTTCTACCCTTTTAATCTCTGCTAAAGTTATCATGTTCACAACACTCCTCTTACGTAATTTTTTGATTGCATCTGAGTATTATGTTACTAGCAAAGAGCATCAATAGATGAATGTCAATCATTAGACCTGAGGAAAAGGAAAAGTAAGAGGTTTTTTTTTTTTATGTTATTCCAGAGACTAGTGGGAAGTATAAATTTGGGTAAAGCAGATTGCTTTCAAATCACTGAAAAGAAAAAATATTGCAAATTCTGGTATATCAGTCATTATATGATGTGTTTGTCCCTAGCAATTCAGAGACTCTTTTTTTAAAAAGAAGAACACAATTTGTTTTTAATTAAGTTATTGCCATCAAATAACTTTTGATGCAGGAAAATATATTTTTCTTTAATTTTTCACAATGATCTCATTTATTTTCTATTTCTAGGGCATAAAAGTAAATATTTTTTTATCTGTTAAAGATCCCAATTAGACATAAATGAAGTTTTCTTAAAAGAAAAATCTATCAAACATTATTACTAATGATTGTGTATTAGTTTTCACATGCAAATTTAGTTCATTATTCATTTTAGTTATTCATTGTTATTCATTGTTAGTTATTCATTTTTAAAATTTGAGACATAATTTGGGCATTCTATCTAGTTTGACAATAACTGATTTAATCAAATATTATTGCTCCACAAATGATGACTGATTTTCATTATCTTTTAAAATCAGAATATATATGAACATTAAATAAATTGAAGAAACAATGATGGTCTTCAAATGCAGTACAATATTACTTTTTAATAACACATCAGTTGATATACATACATAATTTTTAAGTTGAAGTCAATCACTGTTGTCCTTGAGCATTGAATGAGTGTGAACCTTAATGAGATTTTTCCAAAAACACTGTGCAGCACCTTACACATTGCTCAAATACAGTTTCAAAATCAGTCATTTCCATAATACACATCTTTAATAATAAGTTGTTTCTGTGGATCATAGCTTCCAAGAAGTTCAATTTTAGCTTTGCAGTTTTTAACTTGATTAACTTTTCTATTCTAATCTCTCAGATTGTTTTCATCCATACATAATATATAATCAAAAGTCAGGCAATATGATTTATGATAAGCCATGTTTCTTCATACAAGTCTGCCCTCGATAATCAGGGGGGTTTCCTATTTCATATGTAGATGCTGCTGCACTGGTTATCCTCCACTTATCTGAAATATTTTGATCAGTAACAAGTTTCCTAAAAGCAGCTTCAGCTATAGGTGAGCGACAAATTTTACCCAGACACACGAACAGCATGGATTTGCTTCCCTCCATGGCCATTTTTATTCAGAGACTCTTTTGAAGATTATTGTGAAACCATCTCCCAATAGCCACAGACAAAAGATTTCTGTTTTTCAAAATTGATAGTAGATTTATAAAATTTATTCTCTTAAGGCTTTGTACAGATAAATTTTATATTTTGGAAAAGCTAGTTAGCCCAGTGGATTCTGTCAAATCTAGCCTCAGACACTTACTAACTCTGTGATCCTATACAATTTAACCCTGTTTGTCTCAGTTCCTCATTTATAAAATGAGCTGCAGAAGGAAAAAGCAAACCACTCTTTGCCAAGAAAACTATAGATGGGGTCAACAAAGAGTCAGACATGATTGAAACAACTGAACAATTCAACAAAATTAATCTAAATTTATTTAAGAAGAATTTGTAAAGTACATACAATTAGATAGGAAATCTTTAAAAAGGAAACTAAATCTATTCTTCATCTTTAACTTCCTTGGATTGATTTGCTGGTCATTAAGCCCTCAATGTAGTTCACTCTTGATGCTCTGTAATTTACTTGTTGCTTTACTTTAATTTAAGTATTTTTTTTTCTTATCTGTAGCAATCATATTCAAGGGGCTGCTAGGTTGCCCAGTGGATAGAGCACTGGCCTTGGAGTCAGGAGTACCTGAGTTCACATCAGGCCTCAGACATCTAATAATTACCTAGTCATGTGGCCTTGGGCAAGTCACTTAACCCCATTGCCTTGCAAAAAAAAAAGACCCAATCATATTCAAATTGCCTTAAATTCCTTTTTTTTGTTAATTTCTAAGTACTTGTTCTAGTTATAGTTTATGTTCTAGTAAGTTCTAGCTATATAGTTATATAGTTCTAGTAGTTATTAGCTATAGTTCTAGTGAGCTCCTGTTGAATTTTTCTTCTCATTTATATTCCTCTCCCTAGGAAAGAAAATGCTGAATATTTAACAAATATTCAATTATTTAATACATTAAGGATACACAATTTAATTGTTGTTGGTACTTCATTACTCCAAAACTGCTGGGGTTGAAAAGTTACCTGATCAGAAGCAGCCATCTAAAAAAAAAGTCTCTTCAAACTTGGTGACACTGATTTTCTCATAGTAGATATCTATTTCATTGTCAGGAATATCTTCATAAAACTTTCTAACTTGATAGAACTTGTGATAACTTGCTATTAATAGTGCTTGAGAATTAAGGACCATGTCTGAATCACAGTGAAGTATTTGTGAATGATTTTAATGGAGTCTCTTAATAAATGTTTATTAATAATAATGATAATAATAATAATAATAATAATAATGAATTCCACTCACAAAATATCCCTAGATGCCAGTATGAGTTTACTGAAGTGAATAAATGTGATTCTGATCCATTATTAAAATTCTTACATTTCTAATGGCAGTCTGAGAAATAGCTGAAAAGGTAGCTGTCAAGGAGGTTCTAAGTATGAATTCACAACCTACATAAGAGTCATTCAGTGCTTCTTTGGCAGCATTTATTTAGCAGAAAATAAAAATCTTTAACCAAGTACTTTTTGAGACAGCAGTGCTTATCAGGGAGATTAAATACAAACTACAATAACTCAGAAAGGGTAAATATAGCAAGTGTAAATGGGGTGTCAGCTACAAGAAATATGTAATCTTCCAAATAAACATTCCAAAATTAATTCACTAAGGTAAGATAAGTTGCTAACCTCTCATTTTTTTTAGTATAATTTTGTGTTACTTCATTTCCCATCCCACACCTGTCTTCATGACCAATCTTGACTTCTCACTGATCCTCCCACAAAACACTTCCTTTTCCATCTCCATGATGGTAGAATTATTTGGTTACAGAGGACAGAGCACTGAACCTGGAATAAGGAAGACATGACTTCAAATTATGATTTAAATACTTACTAGGTATACACTTTGAGAATGAATTAAGTCCCTGTTTTCCTCAATTTCTTCAGGTGTAAAGTGGGGATAATACTATTTTGGGTTACTATAAAGATCAATTAATATCTGTTAGAAATGCTTAACATAATGGAATACATGATAGGACTTGAGTACATATTGTCTTCCACCTTTGCCTTAGTACTGCCCTTCACAAATATTTGAAATAGACTTGCACAGAATACATTGCCACATTTTGCTAAGCACCTTGAAAATTTGTGATATTTTACTTTTTGTTGTTTTATGTGCCATATCAAGTACATAGTAGGAACTTAAGGGATATCAATTGACTGAACAGTTGTTGGTTTATATTTTCCCCTTCATGAGCACAAATTTTCACTTTTCAATAAATCTATGGATGAATTTTAAGTGTTATGAACCCCCCCCAAAATCTCTTTTTGGAGGCCAATCTACTGATAAAACTCTCCCATATAGGTCAACAGACATTGTTCATGCTAAACTCTGTTCAAAACCTTTCCATATTAGCAAAATTTGAAACATCTTCTCTCCAGCCCACTTGAATGGAGAATTGCTTCCTTGTCATGAAATATTAACTGCTAAGCCCTAAAATACACGGTATTTTTATTTCTATGAAAATTTGAAAATGTTCTAAATGAAGTCAGTTAAACAGCATTTTTATGAGCTATCAAAATTTACCATAAATAAATTAAAATGCAAAACAGCTTAACTTGATCATATTTCAAAATGTTAAGGGTTAGTTCTTTTAATAAAAGTACCATTTAATGTCTTTCCTTCTTTTTAAATAAGGATTTTATGAGCTGTTTAATGGCATTGTCTATTTTAGATAATTATAAAGAAGTTATTTCCTTAAACCTTACCTACTTTAAAGAAGCCAAATTTCAGAAGCTCTATTTTCTAAATAAAAAAAAAAGTTGTAGGTACAAGTCATTCCATGCTTTCTGTTGTATTTTAGCAATTCATTGAATAACCTATATTTGGGGATTTTTTATCCAATCCTAGCTCAAATGATTACATTCAAATTACATTTCTGTTCTTTTATATTCTATTTGAAAATTTAATCTCTTAAGTATCACTGAAAACAGTAATAATTGGCTGGTCTTGTCTTTCTTGAAGTACATATATAGCTCTCACTTTTAAAATGGCTTCCAAGGATGTATTCAATAGACTTTGATGAACTCAGAAGAAAAGTAGAATATAATTTTGTATGGAAAAAGTTGCATTTACATTTTTCATAACTATTTTAAACATATACACACGCAAAAAAAAAGAGTAAGAGAAAAGTTAGATGAGTTCGACATAGAAAGTCACTGATAAGTGATGAAAATCGCTAGAGGAGTGCCTTCATGATTTCCTGCAATTGTATTTTATTTTTAAAATTGTATTATATTTTTCCAATTAATTTTGGTAGTTTTTCAAGACTCAATTTTTAAGAGAGTCATTTAATATTTTATTTTGTCCAGTAATATGTTGAAACAATTGTAACATTCATTTTTAAAACTTTGAGTTCCAAATTCTCTCCCTTCCTCCTTTGCTATGGCCCCCAGTGAGAAGAAAATCAGTGATATAAACTATACATGAGCAGTCATGCAGAACATTTCTATGTTGTTAAAAAAAATTATAGACCAAAACCCTCTTAAGAAAAATAAAGTAAAAAAGAATGTAATCTTCAATCTGAATTCAGACTTCATCAGTTCTTTATCTTGGGATGAATCGCATTTTTCATAGTAAGTCCTTTAGCATTTTCTTGGATCACTGTATTGCTGGGAATAGCTAAGTCATTCACAGGTGTTTATCATACAACACTGTTGTTACTTTGTACACAGTACATTTCATTTCATATCAGTTCATGCAAGTTTTTCCAGGTTTTTCTGATACCATCATAATCAAATACCACAATGAGTTCAGCCATTCTCTCACTAATGAGCATACCCTCGATTTTCAATTCTTTGTCATCAGAAAAGAGATAAGAAAAATATTTTTGTACATATAGTGTCTACAAATATTTTACTTTAGTTTTTAAAAATTTCTTTTGGGATATGGCAGCTAAATGACTCAATGGGTAGAATGCAGGTCCTAAAATCAGGAAGACCTGAGTTCAAATTTGGTCTCAGACTCTTATTAGCTATGAGACCTTGGGCAAATCACTTGGCTCTCATTGACTCACATTTAGGGCTATCTCCTTTAGCCCTCCTAAATATGTCCTGATTCGTATCTTGCCACTGGACCCATAAAACTCTGGAGAAGATTTTGAGACTGATAACTTAGCACAGCACCCCCTCAGGCAAATCCAATTCGAGTTGCTGGCATGGCATCATCTCTCTGATGCCATGATCTTCAAAAATGAAAGACAAACCATTATTTGGAATAAAGACTTAGTACTGGTATTGCCAGGTCCAAGAGAATGTGTAGTTTCTAATTGCTCTATAAAATATTTTAATTAGTTCATAACTCTACCAACAATGTATTAATGTCTCATTTCTCCCACAGCTCCAATGTTTTCCACTTTTCATTTCTGTTGTTAGTCAATCTAATCGGTATGAGGTTGTACCTCAGAATTGTTCTAATTTGCATTTCTCCAAATAGTGATTTAGAGTATTTTTTTTCAGATGGCTAAGGTTTTCTTTGATTTCTTCATCTGAAAACTGTTTAGATCTTTGTATCATTTATCAATTGGGAAATGACTCTTGTTTTCACAAATTTGACTCAAAATTCTTTATCATCATTCACTTTAATAACAAATTTTAGTTACAAATTTTTTCATCCCTTGTCTCTCCTCTCCCCCTCCCAAGACAAAAATAAAACTGATATAGACATAAAAATACAACTCTTGATATAAATGTTCAATCATATTAAACAGATTTCCTTATTAGTGAACAAAGGAAACAGGACAAAAAGAAAAGTGAAAATAGTATCCATTAACTGAACCCAGACCATCACTCCTTCTATGGTTGTGGATAGTCTTTTGTTATTTTCTTGGATCACTGTATTTCTGAGAAGAGTTAAGTCTATTTTGGTTGATCACTGCATGTATTACTGTGCATAAAGATGTTGTTACTTTAAACATTGTTCTCCTGGAGACATTCACTTCATGTAGTATCAGTTGTCATTTGGTTCGGGTTTATGGGAGAGCTCATCCAATTTACATTCACAGTAATGATTACTAACTGTATTTCCCTCCATTCTATCTCCCCTCCATTTGTACTTTTCTCTCTCCTTTCCTCTTATTTCTCCTCACCAATGCTTTATATCTGACTTTAACCTCCCTTAATCTGCCCTCCTTCCTAATAATCCCTTTCCATTTTGCTCTCCTTTTAATCTTTTACTTTCTTTTTTACTTTTGCTTTTACTCTAATTTTCCACATTTACCTTTTTTATCCACCTCTGGTCCCTGACTTTCTGCTCTGGTTTTTCAGGTGTTTGCTGTTTGTTTCATGTCTTAGAGTAGCCCAACCAGTTCCCATCTCTTCACCAGCCTTCTTCTTCTTGAACTTTGCCTTCTGAGTTGGGGTTCAGATCCACAATTCATTTTTTATTGGTTTTTGCAAGGCAATGGGGTTACGTGGTTTCCCAAGGCCACACAGCTAGGTAATTATTAAGTGTCTGAAGCCGGATTTGAACTCAGATACTCCTGACCCCAGGGCCAGTGCTCTTTGCATTGCACCACCTAGCCTCCCTGGATCTTCACTTCTGACCTGTTGCACTGCTGCTCTGCTGAGCTGGGATCTGATCTGTGCTGTGGCTAAAAGCCTCCTACTGCCTTCCTAACTCTTCCAACCTAGACTAGGCTATACTCACCCTTTTCCCATGTGAGAACTTTTTCTTTAGCTCCTCCAAGATATCTTGGAGTTGAGAAGTTATTTCATTCTGTATTTTTTTATGTGGGTTCCATCATTATAGGCTTTGTTTAGAGGCTTCATTTTAAGTTGTTTCAGTAAAAGCTCTAAACAGTTTCTAATTTTGAGTCACCATCTTGGGATTGCTGAGGAAAGTCTGGTCAATTTGTTGTGAGGAAAGAGGTTATTTTCTTTTTTCAATCAAATTTTATTTTATTTTTCCAATTACATGCAATAATAATTTTTCCACAATTATACATATGAAAATATATGTTCTATATTTTTCTACCACTGTCCCAGTCTGGTAAAAGTTGGTCATGTACAATCCTGATCAATATATTTCCATATTATTAATGTTTGACCTCCATTTTTTTTGAAGACCGTGACATCAGTGAGGTAATGCCATGACAAGCACTTGAATTGGATTTGAACAGGTAGGATGCTCTGCTAAGTCACTAGCCTCACTTTCTCCTCCAGAGCCATCTGGGTCCAGTGGACAGACATGGATCAGAACTATTATAGATAGCCCTGGATGTGTGGCAAACTGCAGTTTCAAACTCCCCTCCACCTGAATCAACGACTAGTGCTCTATCCTCTGTCCAACCTAGCTATCTTTATATATCCATATTATTCGTGATGTGAAAGAGAAATTAGAACTAAGGGAAAAGGGAAAAAAAAACTTGAGAAAGAAAGGAAAAATATAAAAGAAGAATTAAAAAGTGAATATAGCATGAATTCAGACTCTATCTTTTTGCTTTTTTCCCTCCTCTGTTTGTGGATGACATTATCCTTAACATATCTTTCAGGATTTTCCTTGATCTCTGAATTGCTTAAAGAAGCTGTATCTGTTATAGTTGATCTTGTTAATGTGTGCAATGTTCTCTTGGTCCTGCTCATTTCACTCAGCACCAGTTAATGTAATTTTTTCTATGTTTTTCTAAAGTATGATCACTCATGTTTCCTCAAGTAATAATGACTCCCTAATATTCATGTACTATAACTTGTTCAGCCACTCCCAATTGATGGATATCACATTAATTTCCAGTTCTTTGTCACTATAAAAATATTTTTGAACATGAAAGATTTTTTGATGATTTATTTGGCATATTAAACTTATATTAGTATTGCTGAATAAAAGAGTATGATCAGTTTTATTGCACTTTGGGAAAAGTTCCATATTGTTATTCAGAATGGCTAGATAAGGTCTCACCTCTACCATCAATACATGAATGTTCCAGATTTCAAACATCCTTTCCAACATTGATCATTTTCTTTTTTGTCATAGTAGACAATCTGATAGATAGGAGGCAGTGCCTCATAGTTGGTTTAATTTGCATTACTCTAATCAATATTGATTTGGAGTATTTCTTTCCATATGATTATAGATAGCTTTAATTTATTTTTCTTTTGCGTATGAAAAACATTTTTTACTGCAGACTTGCCTAAAAACCAAAATCTCAGAAAACATAAAATTATCCATTGAAGAGACAACACTTTCTAATAAGGAAATAGTATTGTTAACTCTTTCTTTCCCTCTAGTATACATATTTTCTTCTTATTTTGAAAATTAAGAGCAGTTGTTCATGTCCAATTCATGACTTGTTTCAAAAGGTACACATAATTATGACTGTCGACCATTCTATATATCGCTAGCAAGCATTGTGTATTTTCTTTCTCTGAAGTCTCAACCAGATGCTGAAACATAATTAGAAAACACTTTTGCTCAATTTAGCAAAAATTATTTTAACATTGCCTCCTGCAATCTTGCTCTCTGTTTAGAAAGATAAGAATCTCCAAGTTTTGTCTTACTATGGTTAGAACACTCAACATTTCAAAACTGGAACTGGTTAAGAAACAGAGTAATGGATCATTTGGTAAGTACAGGTTCAAAAGAAACAGTAGTAAATGACTACAGTTATCTGTCGTTTGACAAATCCACAGTCATTAGCTTCTTGGATAAGAAATCACTATTTGACAAAAAATGTTGGGAAAACTAGAAAATAGTATGACAAAAACTAGGCATAGATCCACATCTCACACCTTATATAAATATAAAATAATATATATATATATATTATATATATAATGAATATATATATATGTAAAATAACATCTAAATGGATACAGGATATGGACATAAAGGGTAATGCCATAGATAAATTAATAGACCAAGAAATACTCTATCAGATCTTTGGAGAGGGGAGGAAATTTATGACCAAGCAGGAAATAGAGTACATTAAAATTGAAAAATGAATTATATTGCCAATATTAAATTAACAATGTTTATATTAATAAAAACAAAGATACCAAAATCAGAAAGAAAACAGAAAGCTGGGAAAGAATTTCTTACAACTACAGGTCCTGATAAAGATCTCATTTCTAAAACATATAGAGAATTCCATCAAATTTATAAAATTACAAGTCATTTCCCAATTGATAAATGGTCAAAAGATATGAATATACAATATTCAAATGAAGTAATTAAAGCTATATATAATCATATAAAAATACTCCAAATCATTAATGATTAGAGAAATGAAAATTAAAACAACTTTGAGATTTCACTTCACACCTATCAGATTGGTTAAGATTACAAAAAAGGGAAAATGATCAATATTGGAGAGGTTGTGGTAGGATTGGGACATTGATGCATTGTTAGTGGAGTTGTGAAGTGATCTAACCATTCTGGAGAGCAATATGGAACAATGCCCAAAGAGCAATAAATTTGTTCATACCCTTTAACACAGCAATTCCAATCCAAGGTCTATATTCAGAAGAAATCATAAAAAATATGGGGAAAGTCCCACATGTTCCAAAATATTCATAGCAGCTCTTTTTGTAGTGACAAAGAATTGAAAATTGAGGAGATGTTCATCAATTGGGGAATGATTGAACAAGTTATGGTATATGAATGTTATGGAAGACTATTGTTCTATAAGAAATTTATATGGTCAGACTCTAGAGAAGCATGGAAAGAATTATAGGATCTGATGCTGAGTGAAGGGAGCAGAACCAAGAAAAGGTTCTACACATTAACAATAAAATTGTGAGTTAATCAACCATGATGGATGCAACTCCACTCAGCAGTTCAGAAAGCTAGGTGAACCCTATAAGACTGGCTGTGGTCAATGCTATTCTCATCCAGAGGAAGAAAAACAAAACAAAACAAAAAAAAAAAACACAAAACAAAATAAAACTTTTAGAATTTGATGAGCACTACATTCACTTTTTAAAAAAAATTCTCTTATATATTATTTCCCTTAATCCTAATTCCTCACACTGAAAATGACTAATTTATAACCATGTTTAATACAAATGAATATGTATGATATTCACCTGACAATTCATCACTGAGTGAAAGGGTTTGGGAAGGGATGGTGGGAGGTAATTAGGTAATTTTAAAATGCACATATGCATATGGATGAATGTTGAAACCTTTCATAGTATGTATTTGGAAAAATAAAATATCAATTTAAAAAAACAGTCAACTATTCAACATTCAACATTCAACTATTTAGTGTCCAAAGAAGAATAAAACTGATTATATTCTTTTACCTACATTGCCCAAATACCTAAATTATTCCAAGTTGATGATCATAAAATTAAGAACATGAAGCTCAAACCTTAGAGCTATTATATTGTCTGCTCCCTCTAGTACAGAATTAGAAAAAAGAGTAATTTGTCAATTTGGCCAATTAAGGAAATTCTACTCATGTACTGCTCGGAGGTAGCCCACTTTTCCAAATGCCACTGCTACTAGTTAGCTGATTATGGGGATTGCAACAGATCTAACAATTTAAGTCCCAAACAGTGACAACTCTCAGACCACCAAGGGAGTTCAATGAGTCATGTAAAATGCTGCTAAAGGCATAAGGAGAGAAATCACAGGTAATTTGTAATGCCATTTTCAATAAACAAGTCATATATTAGTAGAACAGCCCAGACTCCTGATCTTCCATCACTCTGAGATGCTTAAATTAATTACTGTAGGAAGAATTGAATGAAGGCTCTTATCCTTTCTGGTAGAGATCTTCAAGGGAACTGCAGTAGGTCTTGCTGGAGTGAACTACAACTGAGGGGTGTACCATAGGTTTTTCTTGCCCTAAGGATCTCTTTGGTGAAGACCCCTTAATTTTTTTCCCTTTTTTTCCAATTTATTTCTTTGTTTGTTTTCATCCATATGCACATGTATATTTTCAAAATTGCAAAATTTCCTTCCACCCTCTCTTCCCAACTCCCTCCTTTCAATGGGGGAACAGGTCAGTTAACATTGTACATATATATTTTGAATAAACATTTTAGTCATTTTGTCATTTTAGGTATAAAGAATTAGGATTAAAGGAAAGAGACATATAAGAGATAATTTTTATAAAGTGTTCATCAGTTTCTAAATGATGATCCCTTTAGTTGTTTAGCCTCCTCTTCAGAGATAATTGGAATAACCATTATGTTTTTCAGTGAAAGGGAGAAGCAGCTTTCCTGTATGCTGTCAATTGAACAGTCAACTACTCTGAGAATCTCATACGAAGTTCCTTCAAGTACTTTCTGGGTTGAGAATAGACAGCTTCAACTTCTTATCTGGGTCAAAAATAAATACCACTAGAGCTATCAATGGCATGCCCTGCATATCCAGTTCATCTAGGTCTAATATGCCCAACGTGACGAGGTCCTGTTTGTGATCATCAGTGATGGAGAAAGGCAGCTTCTCCATGGCCTTGTCACCATCACATGCATTTATATCTTTTTTCCAGGCAAGATAGCCTTGGACAGATTCAATAGATAGGGTTATCATCTTAACATTCCACTTGGCAAAATCTGGGGGGTAACTTTGCTGGACAGTCCAGCCCGTTGTGCACAGTGGAGTGAAATCCCAAGGGTGGGAGAAGAAGATGCCCCATCAGAGTCTTCTGGCACTCTTGGAAAAGGAAGTGGCCCATCATGGTGTACTACTCGAAGTTGGGGGCCTCATTTAAGAGTAGCTGACCTCTGGGCAGGGCAGCAACAAGGAGTGGGAGGAGGACCAGACAGAAAAGGAGAAGCCTCAGCCAATATGCATGCTCCTTTGTCCCTTCATGGCCCCTCTCTAGGCTACAGGAAAAAAGGGGACCAGACAGTGTGCAGAGCCTGACAGATGGAAGGGGTGTGGCCAGGTGAAGGTGACACCACTGTGGAAAGGGGGTTGGCATTGGGGCATTTCGCAACCATTAGCTGCAATTTTTTCATCAGGAAAACTACCCATTCATATCTTTGGATCATTTATCAATTGAGGAATGACTTGTTATCTTATAAATTTGTTATAGTTCCCTATATATTTTAGAAATGAGGACTTTGTCAGAAATATTAGCCATAAGTATTGTTTCCCTGTTTTGTTTTGCTCTAATCTTGGCTATATTGGATTTAATAATGCAATTTTTTTTTAATTTAATGTAGTCAACATTATCCCTTTTGCAGTTTATAATACTCTCTATTTCCTATTTGATCATCAATTTCTCAACTCCACAGGTCCAACAGAGTATTTATTTATCTCTATTAGTCTATATATTGCCATTTAGATCTAAATCTTATATTCATTTTGACCTTATTTTGTTATAGGGAGTGAGATGGGAGGTCTATACTTCATTTTTACCTTAATATTATACAGTTTTCCTGGCAGTTTTTGTCAAATAAGGAGTTGTGATGCCAGTAGCTGATGTATTTAAGTTAAATAGTAGATTACTATAGTCATTTACTAATGATTCTTTTGTGCCTATTCTAATTTGCGGGTTCATTACTCAGTTTCTTAACCAGTGCCAAGTAGTTTTGATAATTGTCACTTTACAGTATAGTTCTGGATTCCTTTGCATTTTTTTCATCATTTACTTTAATATTCTTTAATATTTATTACTCCAGCTCAAATTTTACTAATTTTCTAATTCTGTAAAACACTTTTTTTGGTAGTTTGTTTGATATAGCACTAAATTAGTAATTAAATTTGAGTAGAACTGTCATTTTTATTATGGTAATGTGATCTTCCCTTGAGCAATTGGTTTTTTCCCCAAATTGTTTAGATCTAACTTTGTGTGAAAAGTATTTTGTGACTTTATAATATAGTTTCTGGGTTTGTCTTGGGAGGTAGATTCCTAAGTATTTTATGACATCTACAGTTATTTTAAATGGAATGTCTCTTTCTATCCCTTGACCTTGTATTTTATTATTCATATTAAAAATATTCATGATTTCTGTGGAGTTTTTTTATAACCACCTATTTTATTGAAGTTAATTTTTCAAGTAATTTTTAAGTTTATTTTCAAGAATTCTTTATTCCATCATATCATTTGCAATGGGTGAGTTTTGCTTCTTCATTGCAGTTCTAAATCCTTCAATTTATTTTTCTCTCATTGCTAAAGCTAACATTTCTAATAATATTGAATTTTAATGGTGATAATGAGCATCCTTGTTTCACACCTGATATTATTGGAACTACTCCTAGTTTATCTCCATTACATGTAATTCTTGTTGATGATTTTAGATAGATCCTGCTCATTATTTTAATTTATTTTATTTATTTAAATATCTTTATTTTGTCATAAACAAAATAAATATATTTAATTTAATTAATTTAAATACATCATTATTTTTCATGGAGAGTATACAATATGTGCATATTTTTTTTAGCCATCAGAGAAGGTATAGATGAGATGAAATTTTCATTGAAAAGCATTTCCTCTTTAAACCTCTCTGTGCATGTACTCTAAGTAGTGTGTGGTAAAAAACATTTCAGGTGCTGAAAAGTATATAAAGAATAATGTCTGCAGTAGGTGAAATCTGATAATATATTAATAAATTAGAATTATTTTATTTCTATTGAAAATTATAATCATGTTCTATGTTAAAAAAGAACCTGAAATATCACATCTCAAGAAATAAAATTATTGAATATTTCAGTTGCTAGAAAATGCAAGACACATGATAAACCAAAAATTGATAATGTTCACAAATATAATTATACAAGGAACACTGAATGATGAATTGAAGTCAGAAAACGTTCTTACAAGTAAATGATCATATAAATTGATGCTGAGTGAAGAGAGCAGCACAATAATTATATTGCATATAGATATAAATACAAATTTAGATATAAATATAATGTATATAGATAACTAAAAATCATCTTCTTTATGTACAATAATATAGTTATCTTAGCCCATTATTCAAAGCCCTCCATAATCAAATTCATTTTACCTATCTAGCCTTATTTCACCCTATGCACATTCACATGTTCTCTATCTCAGGAATATGAAATAACACTTTAACATTAGCAACATTAATAGTAACATTGGTTAATCAACTCTCATAGACATACATTTTCTCAGCAATATAGTGATCAAAAGCAATTCCAAAAGATTTGTGGTGGAAAATGACATCCACAGTCAATGCAAGAAATATGAAACCCATATTTCTAAAATATACAGAAAAATCAGTCAAATTTAAAAAAAAAACAATCCATTCCCTAATTGACAAACTGTCAAAGGATATGCAAAGGCAATTTACAGATGATAAAATCAAAGTAATCCATAGTCACATGAAAAATTGCTCTAAATCATTACTTACTAATACATTGTTGGTGGAGGTGTGAATTCATTCAAACTTTCTGGAGAGCAAATTGGAATTAGGCCCAAATGGCAACAAAATTGTGTATACCCTTTGATCCAGCAATACCATTACTGGGTCTATACCCTGGAGAGATGATGAAAAAAAGGTAAAAACATTACTTGTTGCAAAAATATTCATAGCATCCCTTTTTTTGTGGTGGCAAAGAATTGAAAAATCAAGTAAATGTCCTTCAATTGGGGAATGGCTTAGCAAACGGTGGTATATGTATGTCATGGAACAGAGTTCTATTAGGAAGCAGGAGGGATGGAAATTCCGGGAAGCCTTCAGGAATTTGCATGAACTGATGCTGAGCAGAGATAAGCAGAAGCAGAAAAACACTGTACACCCTAACAGCAACATGGGCGTGATGATCAACCTTGATGGACTTGCTCATTCCATCAGTGCAACAATCAGGGACAATTTGGGGCTAACTGTGTTGGAGAATACCAAGGACTATTACCTTTAATTTAGGGAAAAAAAACCTGATATCATTTTATGTAATCTTTCTATCTCTTATACTTTATTTTTCTTAAATATATGATTGCTCTCTCATCACATTCACTTTGGATCAATGTATACCATGGGAAAATTGTAAAGACTGACAAATTGCCTTCGGTGGGGTGGGGGAGGGAAGCAGGATAAGGAGGAAAAATTGTAAAACTCAAAATATATTAAATAAAAAATGAAAAATATGGAGTTCAAATGCAGAACAAGGCATACAATTTTCACATTTAAAGATTTGTTATTTTTTTTTTCATATTCCCCTCTTCCACTGATTCTTCTTTCACAATACAACTAATATGAAAATAGGTTTAACATGATTGTCTATGAATTTTCAATATGAGATTATTTGCTGTCTTGGGAAAGATAGAAGTAAAGAAGGTGCAGGAAAAATGTAGAATTTAAAATTTTACTACAATGAATTAGAAAATTATTATAAATAATTCAAAATATAAAATACTATTAAGGTAAAAAGCAACAATCCAATAAATGGTAAGAATTCTTTTATTTATTTATTTATTTATTTTAACCCATTTGTACATGAAGATTTCAAGTTACAAAGTTTCCCTCCACCCTCCATGCCCAACCCCTCCCCTCGGTTGGGAGCAGTCAGATTAAAATTTTACATTCATATTTTGCTAAACATAGTTACAGATTAGTAATTTTTGTCATGAGGAATTAGGATTAAGGGAAAGAGATATATAAGGGATCATTTTTATAAATTGTTCATCAGATTCAATAGTGGTTTTTTTTTCAGTATGTTTTGTTTTGTTTTTCTTTCTCTTGTTAGAGATAATATAGTCCATAATCTGTCAAATACAGTTGTCTTAGCTCTCTGGATTGCTGAGAGGAGTTACTTCTACCGAGGTTGTTCATCTCATAATGTTGATGTGTTCATTGTTCTCTTGACTCTGCTCCCTTCACTCAGCATCAGATCCCATAAGTAATTCCATGATTCCCTAGAGTCCAACGATTTATTGTTTCTTATAGAGCAATAATATTCCATTCATAGTTCCACCAGCAATGCATCAATGCCCCAATCCATCCACAACCTCTCCAACATTGATCATCTGCCCTTTTTCTCATCTGGGTTGATGTAAGAGTTGTGAGATGCTATCTAATTGTTATTTTAATTTGCATTTTTTTTTAGGTTTTTGCAAAGCAAATGGGGTTTAGTGGCTTGACCAAGGCCACACAGCTAGGTAATTATTAAGTATCTAAGACTGAATTTGAAACCAGGTACTCCTGATTCCAGGGCCTGTGCTTTATCCACTTATCCACCACCTAGCTGCCCCAGGGTTTAATTTGCATTTCTGTAATCAATAGTGATTTGGAGTATTTTTTCATATGCTTTTATATAGCTTAAATTTCTTCATTTTAAAACACTCTGTTTATATCCGTTGACCATTTATGAATTGGGGAATGATTTGTGACCTTATAAATTCAATGTAGTTCTCTATATATTTTAGAAAGAAGACCTTTTCAGAACTAATAGTTGTGAATATTGTTTACCAGTTTTTCCACTTTCCTTTTAATTTTGGCTACATTGATTATATTAGTGCAAAACCTTTTTAATTTAATATAGTCAAAATCATTCATTTTGCAGTTTATATTTGTGCTTTAATTCTCGTTAGGTCATAAATTTATCCCTTTTCTACAGATTCGATAGAAGGAATATTTTTGGTCTGCTAATTTATCTATGGTATTATTGCTCTTTATGTCTAAATACTGTACCCATTTTGACCTTATTTTGTTATAGGGTTTGAGATGTGGATCTATGCAATTTTTGGCCATACTATTTCTCAGTTTTCCCAACAGGTTTCATCAAATAGTGAGTTCATTTCCCAGAGGCTGATGTCTTTGGGTATTTCAAAAATTATATTGTTGTAGTCTTTCACTGCATTTTCTTTTGAACCTATCCTAATCCACTGATCCATTATTCTTTTTTTTAATTAGTACCAAGCAATTTTAATGATTGCTGCTTTATAATATAGTTTTAGACCTGATAGAGCTAGGCCACTTTCTTTTTCATTTTTTTCCATTAGTTCCCTTGCTATTCCTGCCCTTTTGTTACTCCAGATGAATTCTGTTACTATTTTTTCTAGCTCAGTAAAATAGTTATTTGGTACTTTGCTTGGTATGGCACTGAATAAATAACTTAATTTGGGTTAAATTATCATTTTTAATATATTTGATCATCCTAACCATGAGCATTTGACATTTTTCCAATTATTTAGAATTGACTTTATTTGGTAAGGAGAGCTTTATAATTGTGCTCATATAATTTCTGGGTTTGACTTGGGAGAAGGATTCTTAATTATTTAATGTTATCTACACTTATTGTAAATGGAATTTTTCTTTCTATGTCTTGTTTGTGGACTTTGTTGTTTATATATAGAAATGCTGATGATTTATGTGGGTTTATTTTGTATTCTTCTACTTTGCTGAATTTCTTAATTGTTTATAGGAAATTATTAGATGAATTTCTCAGGTTCTCTAGGTATACCATCATATCTGCAAAGAGTGATAGTTTTCAGGGGCAGCTAGGTGGCTCAGTGGATAGAGTACTAGCCATGGGGTCAGGAATATCTGATTTCAAATGCAGCCTCAGACACTTAATAATTACCTAGATGTGTGGCCTTGGGCAAACCACTTAACTCCATTGCCTTGCAAAAAACTAAAAAACACAAAACAAAACAAAGAGTGATAGTTTTGCTTCCTCATTGCCTATTCTGATTCCTTAGATTTCTTTTTCTTTTATTGCTACTGCTAGTATTTCTAATACTATATTGAATAGTAATGATGATAGTGGGCTATCTTGTTCTGCCCCTGATTTTATTGGGAATACCCTGAGTTTATTCCCATTGAATTTAATATTTTTATGGTTTTATATAGATACTATTTATCATTTTAAGGAAAATTCCATTTATTTGTATACTTTCTTTTGTTTTTAAAAGGAATGGATATTTTATTTTATCAAAGTTTTTTTGTAGCACCTATTGAGATAATCATATGGTTTCTGTTGATTTTACTGTTCATATATGTCATTAAGTGTTTTCTTAATGTTGAACCATTCCTGCCTGCCTAGTATAAATTCAAACTGATGATGGTATATTAACTTAGTCATAACTTGCTGTAGTCTCATTGCTAAAATTTTATTTAAGATTTTTGCATCAATATTCATTAGGCAGAGTAGTCCATAATTTTCTTTGCCTGTTTTGATTCTTTCTGGTTTAGGTATCAGCATTATGTTGGTGTCATAAAAGGAGTTTGATAGAACTTCTTCCACTAGTTTATATAGAATAGGAATTCATTTTTCCTTAAAAATTTGGTAGAATTCACTTGTAAATTCATCTGAACTTGGAGCCTTTTTCTTAGGGACTTTATTGATGATTTCTTCAATTTCCCTTTCTGAAATGGGGTTATTTAAGTAACTTATTTCCTCATCTGTTAATCTGGGCAGTTTGTATTTTTGTAAATATTTATCCATTTCACTCAAGTTGATCAATTTATAGGCATACAGTTTGGCAAAGTAGCTCCAAATTATCTTTTAATTTCCTCTTCATTGGTGGTTAGTTCACCCTTTACATTTTTGTTACTGGTTGTTTGGTTAACATCTTTCTTTTTTAAAAAAATCTGATTAACCAGAAGTTTGTCTATTTTATTGGTTTTTTCAAAAAACCAACTCTTAGGTTTATTTATGTGATCAATTTTTTTTTGCTTTCTATTTTATTAATCTCTCCCTTGATTCATAATTTCTTGTTTGGTATTTAATGGGGATGTTTAATTTATTCATTTTCTAGGTTTTTAGTTGCCCAATGTATTGATTTCCTTTTTCTCTATTTTATTCATATAGTTAGACATATAAAGTTTCCCTCAAAACCACTTGGCTACACCACATAAATTTTTACATGATGTCTCATTAATATCATTTTCTTGGATAGAATTATTTATTATTTCTATTATTTGCTGTTTGACCCACCCATTATTTAAGATTAAGCTATTTAATTTCCAATTAGTTCTTGGTTTATCATTCCCTGACCCTTTATTATATGTAATTTTTATTGCATCACTGTCTGAGAAGTGTGTATTTATTATTTCTGCCTTTCTGCATTTGCTTTTCAGTTTTTTATGCCCTAATGCATGGTCCATTTTGGTGAAAGTTCCATGTACTGCTGAGAAAAAGCTATATTCTTTTATGTCCCCATTAAGTTTTCTCCAAAGGTCTATCATATCTAAGTTTTCTAAGATTTCATTCTTAACTTCCTTTTTGTTTTTGTTCTTAGATTTATCTAGTTCTTTTTTTAAGGTTTATTTTTGCAAGGCAAATGGGGTTAAGTGACTTGCCCAAGGCCACACAGCTAGGTGATTATTATGTGTCTGAAACTGGATTTGAACCCAGGTACTCCTGACTCCAGTGCCAGTGCTTTATCCACTGCATCACCTAGCCACCCCAGATTTATCTAGTTCTAAGAGAAGGAGGTTGAGGTCTGAAATTATTAAAGTTTTGCTGTATATTTCTCCTTGTAACTCACTCAATGTTTCCTATAGGAATCTGGAAGTTTTCTCTCTAGGTGCATACATGTTTACAGCTTCATTTCCAATGGTGCCTTTTAAAACTATGTAGTTTCCTTCCTTATCCCTTTTAATGAGACTGATTTTTTAAAATTTTGTCTGAGATTAGGATTGCTACCCCAGAATTTTTTTTCTTCAGATGAAGCAAAATATATTTTGCTCCAACCTTTTACCTTTACCCAGTATGTATCTTTGTGCTACAAAAATGTTTCTTGAAAACAACATATTGTAAAGATTATGGTTTTTAATTCATTCTGCTGTTTATGTTTTATGGGACAGTTCAGCCCATTCACATTTACAGTTAAGATTACTAATTCTTTATTTACCTCTATTCTATTTTTCTCCATTTATATTTATCTCTTTTCTTTTTTTCTTATTCCTAGTCACCAAAATTTTACTACCTTTACCCTTTGATTTTTTTTTTGAAATTTAACTTTCAGGTGCAACTAGATGGTGTAGTGGATAGAGCAGCAGCCCTGGGGTCGGGAGGACCTGAGTTCAAATGTGACCTCAGACACTTAATAATTACCTAACTGTGTGGTCTTGGGCAAGCCACTTAACCCCATTGCCTTGCAAAAACTAAAAAAAAAAAAAAGAAAAAGAAAAAGAAATTTAACTTTCAATTTATTTTCACTTATACGAGTCTCCCCCCTGCCCTTCTCTATAGATTAAATTGGACTTTTAAACCCTAGAGGGAATGTATTTTATACTTTCACTGGCCTAAATCTATTGAATAGAATTACACAGTATTCACATTCTCCCTTCTTTCCCTCTAAAATTATAAATCTCTGTTCCTCTTCCCTTGGCATCCTAATATTATTATTCAGGTATCATCAGTCACAGTTCTTGATTGTTAGAGAAGCTCTTATCATTATTAAGATATCATCACAGAGTGCTTACTTCACTGTTTGATGAGTAGCATTGACTGAAATTTTTTATCAAATTATAATTTTAATCTTTTTTTTTTTACATTATCCCCTTTTCAAGTACCTTTCAAGTACCCACAAGCTTCTTCAAAAGCCAAAGTATCTTCCAAAGCTATATCATTTCTTGAGCTATTGTTGCCCCTACTCCTGGCCTATTTTCTTTCCCACTTTACCTTCCCACTTCCCACTCAAAGTACTTAAGCCCAGGTTAAATGGAGTATCCTGATTTAATTAACTGGAAGTTATTTGAAGATCTCTAAGTCCTGGGAGGCTCTGAAGGTCTCAGCAAGAACTTTACAAATGACTCAAAGAATAGAGACTCTGCCTCTGATCCTTGCAGCTTATGGTGCCCTTATTAGCCAAGCATCTTTTGATTAAAGCCAGTTATCATGTAATAAGATGCTTAAATTTAAGTTTATACTACTGTTTTTTTTCAGGGCTTTTTATCTCAAATCTAGTGATATGATTTGGACCTCTTCAGTTGAGAGACAAGACCCAATTAAACCCTTATCCCATAGCTTCATTCTCTTCAATTATATTCTATCTTGTAATTATCCATATAGAATTTAAGTTCTAATGAGTGAAAAATGTAATATCTTCCCTTTAGGTACCAACATTCATTTAAAACTGTTTTGTTTTTTTTAGTACCCCTTTTCATTTACCTTTGTTTTATGTAACTCTTTAGTCATGTATTTGCCAATTGAACTCCCTTTTCAGTTCTGGTCTTTGTGTCAGGAAATTCTGGAATCCCTGTATTTCATTGAACATCCATCTTTCCCCCTGACAATATAAGCTGAATTTTGCAGGATAATACATTCTGGATTGCAATCCCAGGTCCTTAGCTCTCTGAAATATGTTATTCCAGTTCTCCAGATGCTTCATTGTGGAGGCTGATAGGTCCTTTGTTAGTCTGATTGTGTTCCCTTTGTATTTGAATTAATTTCTTCTTGCTGTTTGCAATATTCTCTCTTTTATTTGAGGGTTCTAGAATTTGGCTATTACAGCCCTTGGAGTTTTCATCCTTGGATCTCTTTCTGGAGGGATACTTTGGATTCTTTCAATGGTTATATTGTTATCTTGTTCGAGTAGATTGGGCAGTTTTCCCTTATACTTTCCTGCATGATGTTTTCTAGGTTCTTCTGTTGGTCCAGGGTTTCCAGTAGTCCAATGATTCATCAATTGTCTCTTCTGGATCTGTTTTCCAGGTCATTTGTTTTCCCTAGAAGGTACTTGACATTTTCTTCAATTTTTTCAGCCTTTTTATTTTGTTTGATGGAATCTTGTAGTCTTATAGTTTCACTGGTTTCTAATTGTTCAATTTTAGTTGTTAGAATTCTATTTTCTTCAATTACCTTTCAAGTTTCCTTTTTAAAGGTGAAGTTTCTGGTCAACTTTTCACAATTTTTGTGCATTTCTTTTTTCCACTTTTCTTCTTTCTCTCTTCTTTGGTTTTTAAATTCTTTTTTAACATCTTCAATAAGCTTTTGTATTTGAATAAAATTTATAGACTGTTTTGATACTGATGATATTTCTCCAGCTTTCTTCTTCAGACATGGTATTGTTATCATCTTTATCTGTGAATTTTTTTCTATGGTGATCTCTCTTTTAGTTTTTTTGTTCATCTTTGTTGTTGTATCTCTGCTCCTGGGGTATATGGAGTTTAGATACAAGCTTTTTATTTTGTTGGGACTGGGGTCTGATTTCTGGCTTGTTGTCGGTGAAGATGTTTCCTATGCAAGTTCAAGCCTTGCCTTTGCAGAGATTTGTTTTTTGTTTTGTTTCCCCTCCTTTATGACCAGGTTCTGACTTAACGGAAGAGTGTTCTTGACCCAGTCCTGTCTTTACCCTGGTATTTTCAAGGTTCAGAATTTGTTTCAGATTGGGATCCTCCCTGCTGACTTGCTATCCAGCTGCCATGACCCCTATGAATATTAAGCTGTTGGGAACTGGATTGCACTGTGGCTAAAAGCTTCCTAGTGGCTTTCCCTGCTCTAAGGCCTCCAGGATTTTTCTTCCCCTTTTCCCTCAAAGAGACAGACTTTCAATGAAGATCCTCCACAATGTCTGCAGTTGAAAACTTGTTTGAATCTTCTCTTTTTCTTGTAGTGTTATTGTAAGAGTAGAGGTTTTATTCATCTTGGGCAGTGAAAGGCTCCAGGAGCTTTTTTAACTTTGTGCCACCATCTTGGCTGTGCCCTGGAAATCTCTTTAGAGGTAAGAATTGCTAATATTTTCACAAATAATTAATGAATTGATGATCTCTCTAATTAATTTCTCAACTATTTGAAGCCAAAGTTATACATAGAATACCCCAAGTATTGAAATGTATTGATACATATTTGAACATACCACAAGGTAAATCATATGCCTTTGAGAAGTAATCCTCTATGTTACAGCATGATAAAAATATAATTCATTGACAGTCATAGCATGTTAATTCAATCAAACAAACAAACATATTGGTTTCTAACTATTTATGAGGCATCCTAATAGAAAACAAATGAGGTTGGAAAATAATTCCATAACCTTCTTCAGGTCTAAAAGGCATTTTAAACATAATAGCAAATAATGTTAACAGACGTTCAAATATTATACCTCATAACCCATTTTAAGTTCAAAGGAGAGGTTGAAAAGTATGACTTTAGAGATCTATGGAAGAGAGTTCATTTATTCCTGATTGCCTGGAAAAATACAGTGTTAAACACTGAACATGACCTTGGAAGAAGGTTAAGATTTTATGTGGTCATGACATTTGGAGAAAGATTTAAAGTAAGAGAGGCAGAGAGGAGTTGTCTAAGACTGAATAGATAAGGTGAGAAAAAGCCCAGATCATAAAAAAAAGTAATAACATGATAAAAAAAGTATCATTTCATATTCCTGAGATACAGAGCATGTGAATATAAATCAGGTGAAATAAGGCTGGACAGGAAAGATGAAATTGATTATGGAGGGCTTTGAGCAATGGGCTAATATAACTATATTATGGTTTATAGCGAATGAAAATGATTTTATACACATATATAAATATATACGTATATATATCTACATTTATATTATTTACAACTTCTACATCTATGTCTATATCTATCTATACCCTGACACTATGTTCCTGTATATCATTAAAGCATATGTATATGTACATACACACACATACACATATGTACACACATCCATGCATATATGCATATATATGGAGAGAGAGAGCCAGTTGTCATGTCTTATAGATTATTTCAAACATATAAAAACCTCCATGTTGAAGACAGTTCTCCCATCTTTTCAATACAACTATTTTTGAATATTCTTTCAATGATGCTATGTGACTTTGAGTTCCCAAATTCCCAAATCTTCAGAGATTCAGTCTATAGGTCATGGAGAGGGCAAAGGGAAGGTCAATGAGTCAATTTGATAACTTGATCAATTTGAAATTGTACAAAAGAACTTGTATCACCAATCATCAAAAAAATGTATAATACAAGGGGAGTTGTAGTATATATGAATCAATAGTGACTGCAAATTAATGGACAGCATATGAACTTACTTCTCTTCATACAATATCCAGAGATATAAAGGTAGACTCTCAAAGTTCTTGTAATCTTCACGTAGAAGATTTATATTTGGATGTGATGGCTGGGGAACTGCACTCAAATCAAGAAAAGCTTGATTTAGGACCTACTTATACATATATATGTGGACCTATACACACACATATATGCATATATGTATGCATATGTGTATACATGTATACACACATGAGGTACATTTGGCTTATACCACTGATATAATGCTATATCAGATGCATTGATGAGATCAAAGAATACTAAAGTTAACAACCTATATAATTTCCTCACAGCATTCTTGTGTGATGGTCATATATTTCTGAAATCCTTAGAAGTGCTTCCATCTAGCAAATAGAGGATAATAAATTTACTTTAAAGTGATATATAAATGTGAGTTACTTCTTTTCTTTTTTTCTCTTATTCTCCTTCTAAAACAAAATGCATCCACAAGCATAAAGAGCAGCACTTCCTTCAAAAATCTATATCAGTCCTCTGTTGAAGATTTTGCTCAAAATAAACTCAATAGAATAACAATGCTCCTATCTAGAGAACATCCTATGCTGAGAAAATAGCATGTATTTACTCTTGTTATTTTTTAATTTGTTTTATTTTTCAGAATGCGCACTTATTAGGTTGAGTAGACTCAATTTTTTGTAGAAAAAAATTGATATTTAAAAATATTGTCATTTAGATATAGATGCAACACTGCTCACATATTGGAGGCAGGAAAACTTGTGTTCAAATCTTGACTTTGAAACAAATTCTCAGTATTGCTATAATCAAGTCACTTAGTCTCTCTGTTGATAGTGAGAAAGGAAGGAAGCAAAGACCTTTTGGAGTATAAAAAGTTTTCAATCTGCTCTGCAAAAGAAAATTTACTTACTTATCAATATTATAAATGCTTATCAAATTACAATACAGAATTCAATGGCTTGCTATAGTATAGTGAAAAGAACAATCTGCAGTAAAATTTTTGCAGAAGAAAGATTTGTTGAGGAGAAATTTGATAAAATGCAAAGCAATCACTCAGGGAGAAAAAGATCACAAAGGAAAGCAATTGCAAATTAAGCCTGAAATCAAAGAGAGAAAATATTCACTAGTTTGAATATGAGGATTTATCTCAGTAGTGTCTGACAAAAGGAAAATTTCCAAGAAAATGTCTTACTTTTGATCCCAATCATAATCAGTTTCCTCTGAATGTCAAAGGAGAATTCTAACCATGTAACAAATATAAATTCATGCAATGTAAAACTGACACCTCCTTCTTTGGAAAATTCAGATCATTGCTGAACAAAATTTCAGAGAAACATTATTGCAAGGTTGAGTGGATTGAATATGTTCATATATTTAGAGTACTTTCATTTTGCAATTGCACTTTTCCATGTGGGCATTTTTTCCCTAAAGAATTTACACATGACATCTTTCTCATTTTAAGAGAGTGGAACACAAAAGTGCCAGCTCTTTGCAAATTTATAATACTGAGAAAATATTATAATCTATTTGACTCTAAATGGAGTAGGCCAAGACTATTTAATGTTCCTTGAAGAACTTCCAACTAAGTCATTTCACTTTTATATATCATCTCAGGCTATTTAAAGACCGTGCAGGAAATTATTTTGTATTGGAGAAATAAGATTCAACCATGCCAAGGCATTATAAAAGTAAATAACAAAAAGAGACTCCTTAAAAGTACAGTCAGGGAGTATATAGAAATAAAAAGTATGGTATAAAAATATGACAAATAAAAAATCTTATGTTATGATATGCCACGGGACATGGGCTACTATGTTAAAAATACTTCTCTTACCACAAGATAAATCATAAAAAATTAATAATTAAGTAATTAGTACAATATGAAGGAGTAGGCAAAGCAATGAAAATCCAGATACCACCACATATACTGTTGGTATTAATACTGCTATTACTCTATTACCTCTACTAGCATTCAAATCTCCTCCAGATCACCTATTTCTATTGATCAATTCTTATAGTAAAATAGGTGTTACAACAATGAAATTAGACTTCTGGCCAAGATGGCAAAGAGAAGACAGGCACTGTGTTAAGTGTTCCTAGTTCCCCTCAAAAATAACATGAAAGAAACCTCTTAACAGAAATTTGATAGATAAATCCCAGAAAAAAAAGCTAGGAGATCACCTACCAACAAGGTTTGTCTTGGGGACTATAGTTGAACCAGGAACAGAGAGCAGAGGGCCTTCACAGGGACAGTGGTACGGGGAAGATAGAGGTCTGGCCTTAGCCACAAAGACTTTGGTGAATGGCGGATTCAAGGACAAACTATAGGAGCAGAAAGTTTGGCTGGGACGGAGGAACTCTGGTGAGCCCCAGTAGTCAGGAGTTCCAGCAGAGTGAGTTGATGAATACCCAAGTAAAATTACTAGTTGGGCTTAAGACTTGAGATCCAAAGTTTTTGCAGAGACCTCTCCCCAGCCACCCCTCCCACAACTTCAGGCTCAGGTGTGGGCAACAGTGTTCACTCAGCTGAAAGGAACACTAACACTGTCCCCCAGTTCCCAGCCCTGTTCAAGGACAATTCACTCACTGCTGCCCCTCCTCCCTTGCTCCTTACTCCTTTCAGGATTAGGGAAAGGACTTCAAACACTCTAGAGAATGCAAGCAGCACCTCCTACTGGCCTGCCCTTGGAAGTATTAAATGAAGTGAATAAAATCATTAGGTTTTCAAAAGCAAACCTCTAAAAGCCAACCTATCCCCCAACACAAGATCCTAGAAAAATGAAGAAAGGCCAATTAAGGGGGGCCTATGGAGAAATTCTTAGAAGCAACAGATTCTAACCAAGAAAGATCTAGCACTTATAAGGAGAATATGAATTATTCTCCAGGCCAAGAAAGACTCCCTGGAAGATATCAGGAAGGAGTTTAAAAATAAATTGGGAAAATTTGGGAAACAAACAACAAAAAAAAACAAATAACAAACATAAAACAAAATAATTCTCTCAAAACTATACTTGGGCCAATAGAAAACTCCTTCAAAAATAGAACTGATAAATTGGAAAAGGAGTTGCAAAAGCAAAACGAAGAAAATTCATCTCTAAAAAAAAATGGAAGCTCTGAAAACCAATGACTTCATGGATCAACAAGATTCTGCTAAACAGAATCAAAAGAATGAAAAATTAGAAGAAAATGTAAAATACCTTATCAGCAAAACCACTGATCTTGAGAAGAGATCAAGGAGAGATAACCTAAGAATATTGGTCTTCTTGAAACCATTAAAGAAAAAAAATTGGACTTACTATTACAGGATTTAGTGAAGGAAAATTGTTCTTACATCATGGAACAAGAGGACAAAATAGTTATTGAAAGAATACATTGATCTCCCCGGGAAAGAAATCCTAAAATGAAAACACTAAGGAATGTTGTCATCAAATTCCAGAATTATTAGAAGAGAAAATACAGCAAGCAGCCAGAAAGAAGCAATTTAGACAAGAAAGAGGCACAGTAAGGATTATACAGGATCTGGCTGCATCAGCATTAAGGGATTGAAGCACCTGGAATGAAATATTCCAAAGAGCAAGGGAACTTAAAATGCAGCCAAGAATCCTCTAGCAGGAAAAACTGAATCTTCTCTTCCAGGGGAAAAGATGGACATTTAATAAAATGGGAGGCTTCCAACATTTGCTGATTAAAAGACCAGAGCTAAATAGAAAATTTGGACACTAAACAGGAGGCTCAATAGACATATTAAAAGGTTCAAAAAAGTGGGGGGAACCAAAAAAATTGCTGTCCAATAAGATGAAACTGGTTATATCCCCACGGTTATATCCCCACCTGGGAGAAAGATTCTCATAACTCTTGAGAATTTCAACTCTATTAGAGAGAATATATTTAGGCAGAAGTGCTAAACACTCATGATTTATTAATGAGACTGCTAGCCAATAAGATGAAAGTGGCTATGTCTCCACCTGGGAGAAAGACTCTAATAACTCTTGAGAATTATAACTCTATTAGAGAACCTATACTTATCTAGAAGTGATGGACACTCATGACTTTTCAGTGACTCAGATAGTATGATTTAAAAACAATACCTCCTTAAAAAGGGAGACAGTAAGTAAACAGGAAGATTGAGGAGATTGAATGAGGTACATCTCATTACATTAAGAGGTACAAAAGACCTATTGTAGTAGAGGGGAAGAAGGAAGGAGATGAATACCACCTGATTCTTCTTCTCATCAGACTTGGCTTAAAGTCAACATACACAGATTCAGTTAAGCTAAGAAACATATCTTATGTTTCAAGTATTAAAAGTAGAAAAGGGGAGGGGAAGGATGGGGAGGGGGAGGAAAAGGGGGAAATAACAGAAAGAAGGGAAGGAAGGAAGAAGGGGAAAAGAGAAAGGGGAAAGCAAGGGGAGAGGTTTGATATAGCAGGGCAAAAACACTGAAGGTGGAAGTATTCAGAAATTTAAAAAAACTGGGGAATATGGATAAAGTGAAACAAGGGGAAAAGTACAAACAGAGGGAAGATAGATTGGAGGGAAATAAAGAGTTAGTAATTATAACTAAATGCAAATGGTATGAATGCTCCATTACAAAGTAAGCAAATAGTAGATTGAATTAAAAACCAGAATCCTACAATATGGTGCTTACAAGAAACCCATTTGAAACAGGGAGATACATATAAAGTAAAGGTAAAAGATTGGACAAAATATTTTTTGCTTCAGCTGAAATGAAAAAAAGCTGTGGTAGCAATCCTTATCTCAGACATAGTAGCTACCAAAATAGAACTCAGTAAAAGAGATAAGGAAGGAAACGATATCCTCCTAAATGGTACTGTAGACTATAATGTGATTTCAATACTAAATATATATGCACCAATTAAGATAGCATTTAAATTCATAGAGGAGAAGTTGATGGAGTTAATAGAAGACATAGGTAATAAAATTCTACTGGTGGGAGGACTCAACCTACCCCACTCCGATTTAGAAAAATCTATCCATTAAATAAAAAAGAAGGAAGTTAAGGAGATAAATAGATTGTTAGAAAAACCTAGATATGATAGACTTATGGACGACAATGAATGGAGATAGAAAGGAATATACTTTCTTTCTGCAGTGCATGGCACTTACACAAAAATTGACCATATGCTAAGGCATAAAAACCTAATGATGAATTGCCTAAAGGCAGAAATATTGAATACATCTTTCTCAGATCATAATGCAATAGAAATAATACATAATATTGGTCCAGGAAGATATGGAACCAGAACTAAGTGTAAAGTAAATAACCTCATTTTAAGAAATGAGTGGATCAAACAGCAAATTAGAGGAAAAAATTAATTAGTTCATTCTAGATAATAACATTAATGTAATAACATACCAAAACCTATGGGATCCAGTCAAGGCAACTATCAGGTGATATATTATATCATTAAATGCACATATTAATAAGTTAGAGAAAGAGGAATTCAAAGAACTAAATATGCAACTAAAAAATTAGAGAAAGAAAAATTAAAAACTCCAATAAAATACCAAATTAGAAATTCTAAAAAATAAAGGAAAAATTAATAAAAGCAAAAGCAAAATACTATTGAACAATTAAATAAAACCAGGTGTTGCTTTTATGAAAAAAAAACAATAAAATTGATAAACATCTGATCAATTTGATTAAATAAGAGAAAGAAGAAAACCAAATTGCTACTATCATAAATGAAAAAGGTGAACTCACCACTAATGAGGAGGAAATTTAAGTAATAATTCAGAATTATTTTTCCCAGCTCTATGCCAATAAATTTGATAATCTAAGTGATATAAATAATTACAAAAATATTACTTGCCCAGTTTAAATGAAGAGGAATTTAAATACCTATACAACCCTATCTCTGAAAAAGTAATTCAACAAGTCATTATTGAATACCCTAAGAAAAAAAAAAACCCAGGGCCAGAAGGATTCACAAGTGAATTCTATCAAACATTTAAGGAACAGTTGGTTCCAATTCTATATAAATTTTGTAGAAAATATAGCTGAAGACAGAACTATGCCTAACTCAGACTATGATACCAATATACTGCTGACACCTAAAGCAGGAAGAGTTAAAACAGAGAAAGAAAATTATAGATCTATCTCCCTGGTGAATATAAATGCAAAAATCTGAAACAAAATCTTAGCAAAACAATTGCAAGTTATCACTATGATAATACATTATGACCAAGAAGGATTTATCCTAGAAATGCAGGATTGGTTCAATATTAGGAAAACTGTTAGTATAATTAATTTTATCAATAACAAACCTATTAGAAATCTTATGGTTATATCAATAGATGCTAGAAAACCTTTTGACAAAATACAGCACCTAGTCCTTCTAAAATCACTGGAGAGTATAGGAATAAATAGATTGATCCTTTAAATAATAAGTGTTGGGTGGGGCTAGGTGGCACAGTGGATAGAGCACCCGCTCTGGAGTCAGGAGTACCTGAGTTCACATCCGTTCTCAGACATTTAATATTTACATAGTTGTATGGGCTTGGGCAAGCCACTTAACCCCATTGCCTTGCAAAAACCTAACAAAAAAAATAATAAGTACTATCGATCTGAAATCATCAACAAGCATTATATGCAAAGGGGAGAGGCTAGAGGCATTCCCAAGAAGAACAGGGGTGAAACAAGGATGCCCATTGTCACCACTACTATTCAATATTATATCTGTAATATTAGCTTCAACCTATCTTCCTGATGATTTTAGATGCAAAAATCTTAAATCAAATTGTAGCAAAATGATTAAAACAAGTTATCACTAGGAAAATACATTTTGACTAAGTAGGCTTCATCCCAGCAATGACAGGTTGGTTCAATATTAGGAAAACTTTTAATATAATCAATTATATCAATAGCAAACCTATCAGAAATTATATGATCATATCAATACATGCTGAAAAAGCTTTTGACAAATAGAGCACCCATTCCTACTAAAAACACTAGAGACTCTAGGAATAAATGGATTGTTCCTTAGAATAATAAGCAGTATCTATCTGAAAATATCAACAAGCATTATATTCAATGGAGAGAGGCTTGAGACATTCCCAATCAAATCAGGGATAAAACAAGGGTGCCCATTATCACCACTACTATTCAATAGCATATTAGAAATGTTTGCTTCAGCAATAAGAGAAGAAAAAGAAATGGAAGGAATTAGGATTGGGAAGGAAGAGACAAAACTCTCACTCTTTGAAGATGACATGATGGTATATAGAGAGAAGCCCAATAAATCATCCAAAAAACTACTGTAAACAAATTGCAATTTTATCAAAGTTGAAGGATATTAAAAAACCCTCATAAATCCTCAATTTTCTTTTTATTATGCAGCAAGATACAGCAGGAAGAGCTAAAAAGAGAAATCCCTTTCAAAGTAACCTCAGACAATATAAAATACCTGGGAGTCTATTTGCCAAGGCAGACTCAGAAACTTTCTGAAAAAAGTTATAAAACATTTCTCACACAAATTAAATAATATTTAAATAACTTGTCAAACATCAACTGCTCATGGATAGGTCGAGCTAATCTAATAAAAATGACAATTATACCAAAAAAAATTACCTGTTTAGTGACCTACCAATCACCATTCCAAAACATTTATTTTCAATGAGTTAGAAAAAGTTGTAAGTAAATTCTTACAGAGAAATAAAGTCAAGTATTTCCAGAAATTTAATGAAAAAAAAATGTGCAAAATAAGGTGGCTTAGCCCTACCTCACCTAAAATTATATTATAAGTCATTAGGCATCAAAACTGTCTGATATTGGCTAAGAAATAGAGTGGTGGACCAGTGGAATAGACTAGGCGCAATAGCCGGAAATGATTACAGTAATCGGCTGTTTGATAAACCCAAACAATCCAGCTATTGGGTTAAAAACTCTTCCTTCTATAAAAACCACTGGGAAAATTGAAAGTTAGTATGGAAGAAACTTAGATTTGACCAGCACCTCTCACCCTATACCAAGATAAGATCGAAATCGATACAGAATTTAGATATTAAAAAGCAATACTATAAGCAAACTAGAAGATCAGATCTATGGAAAGGGAAGCGGTTTGTGACTAAGAAAGAGATGGAAAACATCACTAAAAACAAACTAGATGATTTCAATTATATTAAATTAAAAAGCTTTTGCACAGAAAAAAACTATTGTAATCAAGATGAAAAGAAATGTAGTAAACTGGGAAACAATCTTTACAAATAATGTTTCATTTCTAAAATATACAGAGAAGTGAGCAAATATTTTTTTTAAAAAAGACATTCCTCAATTGACAAGTGGTTAAAGGATATGCAAAGGCAATTTACAGATGAGATCAAAGTAATCCATAGTCATAAGAAAAATTGCTCTAAATCATTATTTATTAGAGAAATGCAAATTAAAGCATCTCTGAAATACCACCTCACACCTCTCAGACTGGCCAATATGAAGAGAAAAAATAGTCATCATTGTTGGAAGGGTTGTGAGTAATCTGGGACACTATTACATTGTTGATCTAGCTGTGAAATCATTCAACTTTTTCAGAGAGAAATTTGGAACTATGCCCAAAGAGCAACAAAAATGTGCATACTCTTTGATCCAGCAATACCACTACTGGTATAGGATTCACAAGTGAATTCTATCAAACATTTAAGGAACAGTTGGTTCCAATTCTATATAAATTCTGTAGAAAATATAGCTGAAGACAGAACTATGCATAACTCATACTATGATACCAATATGGTGCTGACACCTAAAGCAGGAAGAGTTAAAACAGAGAAAGAAAATTATAGACCTATCTCCCTGGTGAATATAAATGCAAAAATCTCAAACAAAATCTTATCAAAACAATGATATGTAATATTGGTCCAGGAAGATATGGAAACAAAACTAAGTGTAAAGTAAATAACCTCATTTTAAGAAATGAGTGGATCAAACAGCAAATTAGAGAAAAAATTAATTAGTTCATTCTAGATAATAACATTAATGTAATAACATACCAAAACCTATGTGATCCAGTCAAGGCAACTCTCAGGTGATATATTATATCATTAAATACCCTGGAGAGATGATGAAAAAGGGTGAAAACATCACTTATATAAAAATATTCCTAGTAGCCCTGTTTGTGGTGGCAAAGTATTGGACATCAAGTAAATGCCCTACAATTGGGGAATGTCTTAGCAAACTGTGGTATATGTATGTCATGGAACACTATTCTTCTATTAGAAACCAGGAGTGATGGGAATTCAGGGAAGCCTGGAGGGATTTTGCATGAACTTTTGATGAGTGAGATGAGCATAACTGGAAAACACTGTATACCCTAACAGCAACATGGGGGAGATGATCAGCCTCGATGGACTCATTCATTCCCTCAGTGTAACAATCAGGGAAATCCTGGGGCTCTCTGCAACAGAGAATACCATCTGTATCCAGAGAAAGAATTGTGGAGTTTGAACAAAGACCAAGGACTATTAACTTTAATTTAGAAACAATAAATTAATATCTTTTTGTCTCATCTTGCTATCTTTTATCCTTTGTGTTTCTTCCATAAGGTTATGATTTCTCTCTCATCACATTCAATTTGGATGAGTGTATACCATGGAAACAATATAAAGACTGACAAATTGTTTTATGTGGGGAGTGGGGAGAGGAAGGTAAGATTAAGGGAAAAATTGTAAAGCTCAAAAGAAATATAATCTTTAAAAAAATAAAAAATAGGGGCAGTTAGGTGGCACAGTGGATAAAGCACCAGCCCTGGAGTCAGGAGTACCTGGGTTCAAATCCGGCTCAGACACTTAATAATTCCCTAGTTGTGTGGCCTTGGGCAAGCCACTTAACTGCATTTACCTTGCAAAAACCTTAAAAATAATAAAAATAAAAAAGAATAATAGAAATGTTAGCTTCAGCAATAATAGAAGAAAAATTAATTGAAGGAATTAGATTTTGGAATAAAGAGACAAAATTCTCACTCTGTGCAGATGACATGATAGTATACCTAGAGAATCCCAAAAAATTCTCTAAAAACTCCTAGAAATAATTACCAACTATAGCAAAGTTGCAGGATATAAAATATACACTCATAATCCTCAACATTTTGATTTATATGACTAACAAGGTACAGCAGAAAGAGCTAGAAAGATGAATCCTATTCACAATAACCTCAGACAATAAAAAATACTTGGGAATCTATCTGACAAGGCAGACTCACTAACTTTTTGAAAACATTTACATTCTCACACAAGTAAAATCAGATTTAAATAACTGGGCAAACTTCAACTGTTCATGAGCTAATATAGTAAGAATGACAATTCTGCCAAAAGTAAACTTCGTAAGTAAATTCTTACAGAGAAATAAAGTCAAGTATTTCCAGAGATTTAATGAAAAAAAATGTGCAAAATAAGGTGGCTTAGCCCTACCTCACCTAAAATTATATTATAAGTCATTAGGCATCAAAACTGTCTGATATCGGCTAAGAAATAGAGTGGTGGACCAGTGGAATAGACTAGGTGCAATAGCCGGAAATGATTACAGTAATCGGCTGTTTGATAAACCCAAACAATCCAGCTATTGGGTTAAAAACTCTTTCTTCTATAAAAACCACTGGGAAAATTGAAAGTTAGTATGGAAGAAACTTAGATTTGACCAGCACCTCTCACCCTATATCTATGGAAAGGTAAAGTTTATGACTAAGGAAGAGATGTAGAACATCATTAAAAACAAACTAGATAATTTTGATTACAATAAATTTAAAAGCTTTTCAACAGGTAAAGCTACTATAACCATGATCAAAAGAAATGTAGTAAATTGAGAAATAATTTTTACAACTAGTATTTCTGACAAAGGACTTATTTTGAAAATATACAGAGAACTGAGTCAAATTTCAAAAAATCAAGCCTTTCCCCCAGTTAACAAAGGTTCAAAGAAGATGCAAAGAAGCTGCAAAATATGGGGAGACCAAAATGATCCATAGTCATAGGAAAATTGCTCTAAATCATAATTTATTAGAGATATGCAAATTGTCCAGCAAGGACAATGATCATTGTTGTAAGGGATGTGGGAAATCTGGGACACTGATGCATTGTTGGTGGAGCTGTTTTTGTAGCTCCAGAAAGGTCATCCAACCTTTCTAGAGAGCAATTTGGAATAAGATCTAAAGGGCAGCAATAATGTGCATTCCTTTTGATCCAGTAATATCACTCTGGTTGTGGTGGCAAAAATTGGAAATTAAGTGAGTGTCCTTCAATTGCAGAATGGCTTAACAAACTATGGTGTATGTATGTCATGGAACACTGTTGTTCTAATTAGAAACCAGGAGGGATGGGAATTCAGGGAAGACTGGAAGGACTTGCATGAACTGATGCTTAATGAGATGATCAGAAACAGAATAATGTTGTACACCCTCACAGCAACATGGGGGTGATGATCAATCTTAATGGACTTGTGCAAAAATCAGGCACAATTTTTGGATACCTACAATGGAGTATACCACCTGTAAACACAGAAAGAAATGTGGAATTTGAACAAAGACCAAAGATTATTACCTTTAATTAAAAAAAACACATTACCTTATTATGTAATTTTGCTCTCTCTTATATTATTTTTTCCTTAAGGATATGGTTTCTTTCTCATCACATTCAACTCGTATTCCATGGACATAGATAGTATAAAGACTAACAGACTGCCTTCTGTGGGCAGTGAGAGGAGAGAAGCAAGGTTATGAGAAAAATTGTAAAACTCAAAATAAATAAAATGTTTCAAAAAATAAAAATAAATAGATAAATTAAATTAAAAGGTCATAATCAACCTCACAAATAAAAATAATCTTTTTTAATTTATTAAAATGCTTTACTTTATTAAGAATAAAGTTATAGAGTGTATTTGTTGATAATATAAGTTAATAGCAAAGGAAAGGAAACCATATACAAAATATCCTAGGAATTCTAGTATATCAATTTCTCTTGAGAACATTAATTCTCAAGTGTATGTATTTATCCATTTCTTGGATTAAAAATATTTCTCCTTTCAAAAAGCAGATATGATTTCTAAAACATGAGTCAGTTGTGGGAATAGACTGTACAAAAGGTGGTGTTTCATGCTGTATTGGCCTTTCTATAAAGGATCTAAAGAGGACATTAATAATTTAAATATTAGGCTATTAGACATTTCATCAGTGTCTTTATGCTTATTTACAATTTGATTTTTCTGATGGTTATTACAGGTCATTTTTTTAAGTGTCTCAGATATTTCCCTTGAGAAATAAGGAGAATCTAATGGTTAATAATTGTTTCTCTTTTGTCTTTGCATTTTCTCTAAATCCTAGTCAATACATTTCAAGTAGTCTTCCTTCATTAAATATTTGTTGATTGAATAAATCTCTATCAACATTTATTAGATTTTTTTTGTTTGTTTGTTTCTTTGACACCTTTGGAATTTTGGTGAATCCTAGGCACAGTGAATAAGATACCAGACTTGGAATATAAAACACATGACTTCAAATCCTGCCTAAGGAACTTTCCAGCTATGAGACTAAAAAAGTCATCTAAACTCTTTCTGTCTCAGTTTTCTCATCTGTAAAATGGGTACAATAAGAGCTTGTCTTTGTAGGTTGTTGCAAGAATAAAGTGAAATGATATTTTAAAAGTATTTTGAAAATCTTAAAAAGCTGGTTTCCTGCATTCCTATAGAAAATTTTCAGAATATAATTTTTGCAAAAACCATAATTGACATGACTTAAAATACTATATGACCATAAACATCTTATATTTATTAAGCACAAAGACCCAAATTTTGGGAGACTTACTAACTAGCAAAAACTGCTGAGAATACTAGAAACCAATATAATCAAAACAGTGATAGATCACCATCTCATATTAAATAAGAAGATAAACTCAGAACAGATGCTTGATTTAGATGTGATATGTGATATTAGCAAAACATTTCCTATCAGATCTATGAAATAGGAATGTTTATGACCAATAATAGACAGAGGTGATAGAAAATGGATAATTATGATCATGTGAAATTTAAAAACTTTGACTAAAAAAACTACTGCAATCAAATTTAGAAATAAAGTAGGAAATGGGGGGAGGGTTACAGAAAATTTCTCTGATAAAGTTTTCATTTCTTAAATATATAGAGAACTGAGTCAAATTTATTAAAACAATTTATTCCCCAATTGGAATGCTATAAAATGTTCTAAATCAATAATACTTAAAATATGAAATTTATAGTATCTGTGAATTACCATCTGATACCTATCATATTTGCTACGGTGACAGAAAAGGAGAAGGGAAAAATTCTAGTCTAAAGGGAAAAATTGGGGCACAAATGAATCATGGATTCGTGAACACATTCAACAATTCTTGAGAAAAATCTGGAACTTTACTCAAAACACTATAACAATGGATATACCTTTCGATTCATCAGTCCTATTACTAAGTTTGTATTCCAAAGAGGATCAAAGAAAATTATAGATAGATAGATAGATAGATAGATAGATAGATAGATAGATAGATAGATAGATATAGATATTCATAGCAACTTGTTTTATGGTGTCAAAGAACTGGATATTAAAAAATATGCCCATTGTTGGATGCAACAGTAAAGCAAGTTGTAGTATATGATAGTGATGGAGTTCTGTTTTTCTATAAGAAGTGACAAAAGGGATACAATGAGAAAAACCTGGGAAGATATGTGAACTTAATCAAAGTGAAGTGAGGAGAAACAAGATAACATTGGACATAATGTAGCATTCAATATTTTAATAATTGACTGTGAAATATTTGGCAATTCGATCTCTGTTAGCTTGTTGAACACCCTCTTCTCTGTGATTTTTCTTATCTCTCTATATTTTCATTATACAACCCTCTCCTGGTTCTCCTTTGCTTTTTCTCACCACTCCTTCTTGCTCTCCTTTGCTGGATACTTATCCAGGTCAAGCTACTGAAATGTATATTTGAGAAAGGATCTGTCCTGTATCTTCAATTAGTATTTTTGCTAATCCTGAAAAATATTCCAGGTTTGCTATAATATCAGCAATAAAAATGGAGAATTGCATTTCTGTTTTGACTACTTTTTGGTTTTTACATCTTTCCTTTATTGCAATTCGTGGCATTTGTAGAGTTAAATAAATGGTACAAAGACTTTGATTTTCACAATGATAAATGTGATGCTTGTTTAGGCTTTAGACAATTCTTCATTTAATACATTAAAATTAAATAGCTCTAACTTTACTGCATAGATTTTTAGGAATAATTAAATGTTGTATATTGCCAAAAGATTTTTCTAATTATATTAAGAAAATTATAATATATGGCATAGTTTATTTTCAATATAGTTTATGGTTTTTATTGATTTCCTAAAGTTGAACCTTCCTTGCAGCCCTGGGATAAACCTAAATAGATTATAATAAATCATTTATTATATAAATCATTATAAGATATGTGATAGTATTTCAATTTTAAATTGAATTTAAATATATTTTTCAATCAATATTCATTAAGAATATGAATATATAATTGCCTTTCTGTGTTTCATTCTTCTCTAATTAGGTATTAGTATTATATTTAACCCAGAAAAATATCCTGGATGTTACTTTCTCAACTTTTGAAAATAAATTATGAAATCAGGTTTTTAATTATTATTAAAATATAAGCATGTATGTGCTCTGCTCATTATTTTATCTTCCTTCTCATTTTGTTTTGACTTCAACATACTCATATTCTTCTATACTAATTTGCTTATCCACACATTTCTTTTTTAATTATCTTAGGGAAAGTATTTTACTTTTAATAATTTTCAAAAAATAGTTTCAAATAATCAGATCTTAGTTCTTTTTTATTTTAATTCTAATTTGTCCAATTTATCTTTTGCTCTGCTGATTCTTAATATTGTCTATATTTTTATTCTTTTAGGTTTTTCTTTTGATCTTTCTCATTTTAAATGCACATTCAATTCCTTAATCCACTCATTTTGTTCTTTGAAGATATGTTAAAAGAAATATAATTATTACCCTAAGAAATGATTTAACTACCTTTACCTAATTTTGGTATTTTTTATATCATTTATTCCACATAAAGTATTATTATTTCTTTGACTTTTTTGTGGACCCACTCATTATTTTGAATTTCATTGTTGTCTCTATTTGGATCTGTGTTTTTTCTGTGGTCCCTGACCAATGACTATTTAAATTGTGTAACACTCCATGAATTCTATATTTCTGTTTCTGCCTTTTTTTGGTTGCTTGTGATATATCTGAGCTCTAATAAATGGCCATTCTTTTGCTAAAAATTTCATGATTTATAGAGAATATATAAATTCTTTTGCAGTTTTACTTAAAATGAGCCTTAACAATTTTATCTCTAGTTTCTCGAGAAAGGAATTCAGTTCCATAACTTCCCTTTTATTTATTTTTCTGTTAATATTCTCCAAAATTGAGTGCACCATTGAAACTCCTTTCTTCATTATATTATTGAATGCCTCCTTGTGTCTCAGTTGTTATTTTCTTCATGAATTTAGGAACTAATTTTTCAGAACTTATAATTTTTTCATTTGTTTTGCAAGGCAGTGGGGTTAGCTGGCTTGCTCAAGGCCACACAGCTAGGTAATTATTAAGTGTCGGAGGCCAAATTTGAATTCAGGTAGTCCTGACTCCAGGCCAGTGCTCTATCTACTGCACCATCTAGCTATCCCAGAACTTATAATTTTAAAATATTAATTCATTATATATGGTTCTTTTCAACATTAATGTAGTTTCCTTTTTTCTTTTTGATATTTTGCTTTATCATTTAGCTTGATTTAACTTCTGCTTTTTTATAATTATTATGATGCATAGTAATTTCCCTCTATCTGTTTTTTTGCTTGTTTGCTTTGATTTTTTCTTTTACTCAACCTATTATATTATTTTGCCTTCTTAATCAATTTGTCACTCTTTTATTTTGTTGTGTTATTTAATCTATTCACATTTTAAGTTATGAGAATCATATTTATATATTCCTCCCTTTTCCTCCAGTTCATATTTTAGCAAATTCTGATTTTCACCATTCCACTGAAACATATAGCATTATAATATTTCTTTTAAGGTCAATCTATTTTAATGATTCCCACTGGGCCCATTCTTATTAATTTCCTTCTGAGAATCCCTTTAGTCTTGAGTGTTGTTTATTAGCTCCCCTTTTCTTTCATTTAAACCTGATATTTTGTGCTTTTGTATTCTTTTTTCCCCCCAAGATAACAGGCTAAGTTTCTTGCCCAGTCCATGCAACTAGATTAAATGTCTGAGCATAGATTTGAACTGAGGTCCTCCTGTCTGCAGGGCTGGAGCTTTATCCAGTTTGCCATCTAGCTGCCCCATTTTTTTTTTTACTATTAATAGTAAAGAAGATTTACTCTTATTATTCTTGATATCAAGTAGTTCTATTTATTTATTATTGTTTTTGCTGTTGTTTTATGTGGGGGGTATATTTGTATATCTGTATGTGTGTGTGTGTGTGTGTGTGTGTGTGTGTGTGTGTGTGTGTGTGTTTGTGCCTCTTTCCAGAGGAGTTCTTATGCTCATTCTTATCATAATGTATCTCCTCTTTCTCTCTAATTTAGAATCTGGTCAGGGTCTCTTATACTTATCTTCTTTCTCTTCTCTCTATTCCTAGTGGGGTTCAAACTTTTGAAGTTATGGTTGTTGTCTTGAGGAGATTGTTCCTTCTATTCAGAAAAATACTAAATATTGAAGGTGACAATGAAGATACTAATCAATGACATGAATGCCTCTTATGTCCCATATTATGCTGCTTACCACTCTCCTAACTATGTATTTCCCTCAGTTGTCAACCTTTGTCTTGCAGTTTTCTCTATGATTTCATGTGCTCTCACTACCACAAGTGAACATTTCTTTCAGGAATTCCAAATCCCCCCTATGCCAAAACAGGGTGAATTACATTTTTCAAGTACTAAATCGTCAAAAACCACAACCAACACATGATACTCCTCATCCATTTTAAAACATTGGGGTTGATACATTTTTTTTTTAAATATCATTTATTTTTCCATTTTTTTAAATTTAACTTTCAGTTTATCTTCAATTAAACCTTCTCCTTCCCTTTCCCCAGTCCCATCTTCCCTTATCATTCCCTTCTTATGTCCCACCCCCCTTCCCTGTAGAGAAGGATAGATTTTTAAACCCAAATGCTAATGTAGCTTATTCCCTCTGTGGACCAATTTTATTGAGAAGATTTTACTCAATTCCCACCCTCCCTTATTTCCCACTAAAATTATAAATCTTTGTGCCTTTTCATCTGGTGCTATTTATCACACAAATACTATTAATCAGGTATCATTAATAACATTTCAATTAATTGATTGCTTGATAAGCATAAATTGTTATCAATGTGTCATCACAGATCTATTGTTGATTGTTTGTTTCATAAGCAGCATTGCCTCAGAGTCACCAAGTATTCTCCCTTCTTCCATCTCATTTGAAGAACCCTTTGCAAGAATCTGGAATTGCATCAAATTATAATCATAATTTTTCCTTTACCCATTTTCAAGTACCCTCCAAAGACACACAATCCACATGAGCCAAAGTATCATCCAAAGCCAATTCATTTCATGAACTTTTTATTCCCTTCCCTCCAAGACCATTTTCTGTAACAATTTACTCCCTCTTCCCCACCTAGGTTACATAACCCCTTATTAAGTAAAGCAAGGATTAAGTCAAACCTTGATTTAATTAACTGTAAGAATCCTTTTTTTTTTTAGGTTTTTTGCAAGGCAAATGGGGTTAAGTGGCTTGCCCAAGGCTACACAGCTAGATAATTATTAAGTGTCTGAGGCTGGATTTGAGCTCAGGTACTCCTGACTCCAGGGCCAGTGTTCTATCCACTGTGCCACCTAGAGAACCCTAACTCTAAGAATCTTAAAGTTCACTAAGTATTGGGAGGCTATGAAGATCTTTCATTTCTTTTTTCCATTTTTTCTCCTTCCTCTCTTCTTTGGTTTTTAAATTCTTTTTTAAACTTTTCAATGAGCTTTTGTATTTGTCTCCAATTTATAGACTGTTTTGATATTTTCCCTGTGACTGATTTTTCACTGTTTTCATCATACATGTCACTTTTATCATATTTTTCTGTAAAGTAATTTTCTATAGTGATTGCTCTAGGGAGGATGGATTCCAGCTTTTCTTCCCTGGGGCTCGGGTCTGATCCCTGACTTGTAGTTGGCTAAGAATTGAATTTTTAGTTCAAGCCTTGGCTTTGAAGAGTTTTTTTTTTCTTCCTTTATGTCCTTTGTTCCCAATCCAGTCCTGTCTTTTATGCCAGTGATCTCTGGGGTTCAGACATTGTTTGGGGTTGGGGGTCCTTCCTGCTGGCTTGCTATCTACATGCCAGGACCTCTGCTGCTGTCCGGACTTGGATTGCCCTGTAGCTATAAAATCTCCTGCTGGCTATCCTGCTCTTCTATCTCCTGGACTTTACTTCCCTTTCCTCCCCCCAAAAAAAGACAGACCTCCAATATGTCTACATTTGGAAACTTCTTTGAATCTTCACTTTTTCTTGGTGGGATATGTAGTTTGAATGTCACAATAAAGGCCTCCTTTATTTTTGTTAAGGAAACCTTCAGGAGCATGTTAACTTTATGGCACCATCTTGGCTCTGCTTTGGAAATCTATGTTCTCCACTCATTCTTTGATATTAAGTTAACAGTTTCTAGTTAATTCTTCATTTATCTTTCTATGGCCCTTTATTACATGCTATTTTTATTGCATCATAATCTACATTTAAAATGGTTACTTTTCTGCATTTGATTATGAGGTCTTCCTACTCTAAAACAAAGTAAATTTTTGTGCAAGTACTATGTATCACAGAGAAGAAGGTATATTCCTTTCTACCTTTGTTCAGTCTTCTCCAGAGGGCTATCTTATCTAACTTTTTATAAATTCTATCTCACCCTCTTAATTTCTTTCTTAATTATTTTGTTGTCAGATTTATCTAATTTTGAGAATGGGAGATTGAGGTCCTTAACTAAATTAGTTTTGCTGTCTAACTCTTCCTGTAACTCATTTATCTTCTCCTCTAGGAATTTGGATGCTATACCAATTTGTATATATATATATAGATAGATATAGATATAGATATAGATATAGATAGATATAGATATAGATATAGATGATATAGATATAGATATAGATATAGATATAGATATAGATATAGATATAGATATAGATATAGATATAGATATGGATATGGATATGGATATGGATATGGATATGGATATGGATATGGATATGGATATGGAAATGGATCTAGATGATATAGATATAGATGATATAGATATAGATAATGTATATATGCCCTTGCTTTGTCTAATTTCAGGATTGCTATACTTTTTTTTCTTTTTGTTATTTTAGCTGAAGTATTATATCGTTTACTCTGACCTATTATTTTATCCAGTGTGTATCTCTCTCCTTCAAATGTATTTTTTGTAAATAATGTATTGCAGTATTCTAGTTATCAATCCACTACTCTGCAACCCACTTCTCTTTTATGGGAGAGTTCATCACATTCACATTCAGTTATGATTCCTAATTCTTGATTTACCTTAATCATATTTTTACCCACTTGTACTTTTACCTCTCTTTTCCCCTTATTTCTCTTCATCAATGTTTTGCTTCTGATTGTTTACTCCCTAAATTTTCTCTTTCCCCTCCTAATTCCATATAATCTAGGATAAATTTTTAAATAAATAAGATATACTTAATGGTTACACTCCCCATTGTTTCTCTATTCTAAAATATGAGCTTTGTGTCTCTTCATGTGCTTTACTTTCTTGTCCCAATATCATCTTTTTTATATGTCTTAATTGTTTTAACCTGCTTTGTACACACACACCCTTTATCAAAGTATACTCCTTCTGGTGTCCTGATAGAAATATAACTCTCAAGTCATAGATATCATCACATCATGATCAGTTTATACCCATTCCCTTTGTTCTAGTATATTCCCTCTAACTGCCCCCTCATGAGCTAAAGTACCATCACATCATGATTATTTTTAATTTTAAATACCTTTTATCCAATTGTATGCAAAGGTACATTTGTCTTTACAGGATTTTGAGTTTCACATTTTTCTCCCTCCCTTTCCTCTGACAGCAAGACATAATTTATACATATATAACCATTCTAAACATTTTTCCATATTAATCATTAACATTTGCTATTAAAACATTGAATTCCAAATTCTCTCTTTCTCCTCCCTTAATAGGAGAGTAGGAAATTTGGTCAAGATTATAATATGTAGTCATGCAATACATTGCCTTAACAATCTTCCTCAAATAAAAGAAGTCTCAAGAAAAATAAAGTAAGCAATTGATTCAATTTGCATTCAGATATCATCAATTCTTTATTTTGGGATGGGAAACAGTCTTCATCATAAATCCTTTAGTGTTGTCTTCAGTCACTCCATAACTTGGGTCATTCAGGATTGATGATCATAAAAGTTTGTTGAATAATCACCTCTCTTTAAAAAAATCAGGCTTTAAAATTTAATTATGTTCTCCATCACTTTTTAATGTCTAGACAGTCGACAAAACAACAAACCAATCTCTTATTTGTATTCTTCAGTTCATAGGGTTTATAGCTCACAGGGAAAATTTAACATCTGACCTTTGCAAGCTGGTTCAATCTGACTCCAGCATATCCTTTATACTAGTGAAGCCTCAGTAGTATACTCCTCCTTCTCTTCTCCCTAAGTCTCTCCTCCCCATCTGGTTTTGCCATGATCAATTTATACCTGCATCCATTGCCCAAGTATGCTCCCTTCAAATATACCAATAGAACCTCATGAGTTAAAGTACCATCATGTCATGATCAATTTATACCCATACTTTTTTAGATTAAAAAGGTATGCTCCTTTCAACTGTCCTAACAGAAATAAAATTATCAAGATTTTCAGGTATCAAATACCCATGTAGAGAAATTTTGTTGACTAACATTTTTTCTTTCAATTTCCCTTTTTATATATAAATAGATTATTTTATTTGGAAATAAAAACTTGTGTTCAGTTTTGTTCTTTTTTTCTGGTAAGTTTGAACATCCTGTATTTTACTGAGAATCCATCTTTGCCCTTGAAAGAATATACTTATTTTTTTATTTAATATTGATTCTCATTTTGTACAAATGTTTTTACACATTAATAAAATATTCTTGCTTAAGAGTAAATGAAATACCCCCTCCCCCCCCCATAAATATAGACTCCTTTGAGCGATAAAGGGGAGAGAGAAAAAATTCTCCTGGCTCAAGAATATACTTATTTTTGAAGGACAGTGAATTCTTGCTTGAAGTCCAAGCTCCCTTGTCCTCTGAAGTGTGATGCTAACTTGTTGATGTTGAAGCTGATAAATCCTACATAACCTGATATTTAATTCCTGCTTTTTGGTTACAGTGTCTTCTCCTTAAATTGAGGATTAAGAAATTTGGCTACAGTGTTTCTTGGAGTTTTTATTTTGTGTTCTTTTTCTGGTCGTTATTGATGGATTCTTCTAAAGACTATTTCATCTTTTTGTTTTAATATATTAGGATAATTTCATGGGATGATTTTCTGAAAGATATTATACTGGTTCTTTTTCTGCCCATGACTTTTAGGTAGAACAACAATGCATTCATTATATCTCCTTGATCTGTTTCCAGGTTAGTCATTTTTCATAAAGGTACTTTAGATTTCCTTCTATTTTTTCAGTCTTTTGAGTTTGTTTGATGGAATCTTTGTGTCTCGTAGAACCATTCATTTACTTCTACTTCTAATTTTTTAGATTTTACTTTCTTCAGTTAGTTTTTTGTATTTCCTTCTCCGGGTGTCTAATATTCCTTTCAATTGAGTTGTTTTCCTTTTCCAGTTGATCAGTTTTACTTTTTGATGGGTTTCTTTTTCCAATTGGTGAATTTTAATTTTAAAGGAGATGATTTATTTTCCCATTTGACTAATTCTTCTATTAAAGGTATTGCTTACTTTAGTCAATTTTTGTAATTCTCCAGCATGACCCTCATTTCTTTTCACTATTTTTCTTCTTCCTCTCTTCTTTGATTTATAATATCTGCTTTGAACTCTTACAAGAAGCATTTTTGGATTTAAGACCAGTTCACAAAAGGTAATCCCTTTCACATGTAGGCTATCCTGTTCTACAATGGTATTTTTATCATCCCTATCATCCCTATCCCTATGTAATTTTTTAATTGTGCTACTTTTTTTGATAGTTGAGTTCTCTTCCTGGGTCAAAGCAGTCACAGTCTTAAGCTTTTTGCACTGGGAACATGGGGTTCTGTTTCCCATCTTTCTGCTTTGGTGTCTCAGGTGTTCATGGTTTGATCCCTGTATTAGAGTAGTCCCACCCAGTCCCACCCAGTCCCGCCTACAACACTACCATTCCTGGGCTCTAATTTTGCCTTTTGAACTTTATTTGGAAACTTCACTGCTAGTCAACTCTACTGCTGGTTAACTGACACTAGAACTGAGCTATTCTGTGCCTAAGGCCCTCCCACTTGCCTTCCAACTCTCCTGTTTAGACTTAGATATACTTCCCTATTATCCTCATAAAACAGATGATTTCTGAAGTTTGTCCATGATATCTTGAGTTAAGAACTCTTGCACTGTTTTTTTTTCTTTTCTTTTTTTTGGTGGATTCAGCCATTTTAGGGTCTATTTAGAAGTTTTATTTAAAATATTTCCAGAAAAGCTCTGGGAGTTTCCTAGCTGCTTGCATACTTGTTGGTTCCACCCAGGACATCCCATTTTACTTGACTCATAAGAATATTTATCATTTGAAACCCCTCCATTCAACAAAAAAAAAATCTCCCTCTCTTGCCTCCCTCTTCAATCTCTTCAACTTTTTCCTCATTAACACCTTTGCAGGTTCTTCTCTTCTCAAGAGAACAAAAATATTATATCATTTTCCTTATTAGTCCTTATTTTGACCCAGGGACATCTAACTCCTCTCTCATGACCTTCTTTTTTCCCCCCATCTTTGCAGTCACACATTTTTTAAAATTTCTATAATACCATAAAAATGGTCCTGTAAAATAGTCCCATAAAGATTGATGTGCTTTTAGATTATTTATTCATTTTCATCATTTGAACATGCACATCTCCAAGTTATAAAATTGCCCTCCACCCTCCCATCTCACGCTCCTCCTTTCAGCAGGGAATAGTCAGGTTAGCATTTTACATACATGTTTTTTTAAATATATTTGCAAATTAGTAATTTTTGGCATGTGGAATTAGGATTTAGGGGAAGATACATAAGAGATCATTTTTATAAGGTGTTCATCAGATTTGATAGGGTTGTTTTATATTTCTCTGTGTGTTTTGTTTTGTTTTGTTTTTCTTTTTCTGGTTGAGGATTATATAATTCATAATCAGTCAACTACAGTTATCCTAGCTCTCTGGACTATCAAGAAGAATTGCTTCCATCAAGTTTATTCATTTCATGATGGTGTTGTTGATACATTGTTCTCTTGGTTCTACTCCCTTCACTCAGCATCAGATACCATAAGTTATTCCATGCTTCTTTAGAGTCTAACCATTTATGGTTTCTTATAGAACATTAATATTCCAAAATATTCATGTACTATAACTTATTTAACCATTCCCCACTTGATAGGCATTCCCTCAATTTCCAATTCTTTGTCACTACAAAAAGAATTGCTATAAATATTTTTTTTAAAAAGTAGGACTTCTCCCATTTTTTACAATTTCTTTTGGATATAAACCTAGAATTGGAATTGCTGGGTCAAATGGTATGAACAGTTTCATTGTTCTTTGAGCATAGTTCCATATTGCTCTCCAGAAATGTTGAATCCATTCACAACTCCACCAGCAATGCATCAATGTCCCAATCCTCCCACAACCTCTCCAACATTGACCATCTTCCCTTTTTCCCATCTGGGCTAATCCAATAGGTCTGAGATGATATTGTTTTAATTTGCATTTCTTTAATCAATAGTGTTTTGGAGCATTTTTTCCATATGGTTATATATAGTTTTAATTTCTTTAATTGAAAACTGCTAATATCCTTTGACCATTTATCAGCTGGGGAATGACTTGTGACTTTATTAATTTGATGCAATTCTCTATATATTTTAGAAATGAGACCTTTAACAGAACACCTGGTTGTGAAGAGTGTTTCCCATCTTTCTACTTTTCTCCTAATTTTGGCAGCATTGTTTTTATTAGTGGAAAACCTTTTTAATATAACAGTCAAAATCATTCATTTTGTAGTTTATAATGTGCTCTAATTCTTGTTTGGTCATACATTTAATCCCTTTTCTGTGGATCAGATAGATAGAATATTTTTTGGACTATTAATATATCTATGGTATTGCTCTTTATGTCTAACCTTTGGAAAATCTGAAGTTCTTTACTTATTATTGCAGACTAGCCTCTACACTACTATCTCGATTTGACTTCTGTCTTCAACTTTATCTTCTTTTATACCTTTAGAAAGAAGTCTTTTCTAGTTTCTCTGTTGTTATTCTTATTTTTGGTCTTCTTGGCAGGCAAATTAATTCAAATTCCTTGTATTGCTGTTTTATCAATTTTGTGAGAACCAAATCATTTTTTTCAGGTCTGATTTCCTTTTAAAGAAAATTTTAGAAACCTCTATTACTGAATACTATCACTGAATGATCATTATTTTTTCTTCAGTTATATTTAAGGTCAGCATTTCAGGGTAATTCACTGTTGACTATATACACTGAGTTTCCTTGCTCTTCAGAGCACATTATTTCATCCCATCCTGCATCTTTTGATAGCGCAGAATTAATTTCTTTCTTTGTATTTGAATTTTTTTTCCTTTTGGTTACTTACAGAATTTGTATTTTTCTGAGTAAAATTGTTACATTTAACTACTATGACTCAACATTTTTTTTGCTTTTAAAGAAATCTAAATGTCTTAATTTAAAAATATAATTTCATCTTTCCTTGTAATCCTTCTGTAAATCTAGTTTGCACATGAATAGAAGGAGGGAAAGAGCTTAAGGTAATTTGTCCAGGATTACACAACAAGCTTGTATTAGCAGTTGAAATATAACTAACATCTGTTTTGTCTTTCTTTTTAAATTGATATTTTATTTTTTTCCTATTCTGTGTTATAAACTATTTCAACATTCATCCATATGCATATATTTGAGTTACATAATTTCCTTCCACCCTCTCTTCCCACTCCCCTCCTCTCAGTGGTGAATTGTCAGGTGATTATTATACATACATATTTGTGTTTAATATTTTTACAGATTAGTCATTTTTGGTATGAGGAATTAGGATTAATGGAAAAGAAAGAAAATCATGAGATAGGGAGGTAATACATAAGCAAAATTTTAAAAAGCTAAAGTAGCTTTCATTCAGAATCTATGATTTTTTTGGGTTTTGTTTTGTTTTTCTTCCTCTGGATGGGGATAACACTGTTTATAGTTAGTCTCCTAAGGTTTTCCTAACTCTGAACTGCTGAGTGGAACTCCATCCATCAAGGGTGATCAACTCAAAATGTTGTTAATGTGTACAATGTTCTCTTGGTTCTATTCCTTTTGTTCAGCATCAGTTCCTGTAAATCATTTCATGCTTCTCTAGTGCCTGATCATTCATGTTTTCTTATAGAACAGCAATTCCATTAACATTCATATACTTGTTCAGTCATTCTCCAATAGACATCCCCTAAATTTCCAATTCTTTGCCACTACAAAAAAGAACTGTTAATTTGAAACATGAAATTTTTCACATTTTAAAAATTTTTTCTGGATATAGATTTAGTACTGGAATTTCTGGATGAAATGGTATGATCAGTTTTATTGGTTTGGGGGGGGCATAATTCCATTTTGCCCTCCAAAATTTTTGGATTAAAGTTGTGAACTCCACTAACAACACATTAATTTTCTAATCCTCTCACATGCTCTGCAACATTGATCATTCTCTCATCTTAGCCAATTTGATAGATGTGAGGTGGAACCTCAGACTTGCTTTAATTTCTATTTTTCTAATAAGTAATGATTTGGGACATTTTTACATGATTATATATAGTTTTTATTTCCTCATTTGAAAACTGGGGAAAATTCATTTATCAATTTAGGAATGATTTGTAATCTTAAAATTTTCATGTGATTCCCTATATATTTTAGAAATGAGAGGCTTATCAGTACTCCTAATTGTGAAGGTTGTTTCCCAGCTTTCTGCTTTCCTTTTAATTTTGGCAGCAAAATGTTATTAGTTTAAAATTTCATAGAGGCAAAATAATTCATTTTTCATTTTATATTGTTCTCTATTTCTCATTTGATCATACATTTGATCATACATTTGTCACCTTTCCATAGATCAAATGAGTGTTTCGTTGTCTATTCATTTATCTCTGGTATTGTTCTTTATGTCTAAATACTATACTAATTTTTACCTTATCTTGGTATGGGACATGAGATGTGAGTCTGTGCCTGGTTTTTGTCATACTATTTTCCAATTTTCCCAACAATTTTTGTCAAATAGTGAGTTCTTATCCCAGATGCTAAAATCTTTGCGTTTGTCATAATAGATTACTGTAGCTATTTATTACAATTTCTTTTGAAACTATCCTAATCCACTGATCCATTATTCTATTTCTTAATTTATTAGTCATTAACAGGACGTTTTGATAACTGCCACTTTATAGTATGGTTTTAGATCTGGTAGAACTAGGTCACATTTCTTTACATTTTTTTCTCATCAGTTCCCTTGTTATTTTTGACCTTTTGTTGCTCCAGATGAATTTTGTTACTATTTTTTCTAGTTTGGAAAAGAACTTGGCAAAAAAAAAATGCTTGCTTGATTGGTGCAGCACTAAATAAGTAATTTAATTTAGGTAGAATTGTCATTTTTATTATATTAGTTCAACTTACTCATGAGAAATTGACATTTTTTCAATTGTTTAGATCTGACTTTATTTGTGTGAGAAGTACTTTGTAATTAAGTTCATATAGTTTCCATGCTTGCCTTGGAAGATAGATTCCCAAATATTTAATGTTGTTTGCATTTACTTTAAATGGAATGTATCTTTCTATCTCTTGCTCATGGGTTTTGCTGTTCATATATAAAATGTTGATGATTTATATGGGTTAATTTTATAACCTTCTACTTTTCTGAATTTATTGTTTCAAATAATTTCTTAGATGATTTTCTCGGTTTCTCTAAATATACCATCATATCATCTTCAAAGAGTGAAAGTTTTGTTTTCTCATTGCCAATTTTGATTACATCATTTTATTTTTCTTCTCTTATTGCTAATGCTAAGATTTCTAACACTATATTAAATAGAAATGTTGATGATGGGCAACCTTGTTTCATTATTGATCTTATTCAAAATGCTCCTATGGTGCTAGGTGGCACAGTGGATAGACCACCAAAACAAGAGTCAGGAGTATCTGAGTTCAAATTTAGACTCAGACACTTAATAATTACCTAGTTATGTGACCCTGACCAAGTCACGTAACTCCAATGCCTTGCAAAGGAAAAGAAAAAGAAAATAAAAGAAAAATACTTGGAGTTAATGCCCATTGCATATAAAATTTGTTGATGGTTTTAGATAGATAGTGCTTAATGTTTTAAGGAAAACTCCATTTCTTGCTATACTTTCAAGTATTTTTAATAGGAATGCATGTTGTATTTTATCAAAGATCTTTTCAGCATCTATTGAGTTAATCATATGATTTCTTCTGGTATTGTTATGAACATATTGTTATGAACATATTCAATTATGAAAGCTTTTCTAATATTGAACCATCCCTGCTTACTTGGTATAAATCCTAGCTGATCTTGATCTATTTTCCTATTAATTGTTTGCTATAATCTCATTGCTAAAATTGTATTTAATATTTTTGTATCAATATTAATTATGGAGATTGCTTTATAAGTTTCTTTGTTACTTTTGCTTCTTCCTGGTTTTTGTATGAGCACCTCTCCCTTCAATTTTGTTTTTCTGAAATGGGTTTATTTAAGTATTTTATTTCTTCTTCTTTCAACTGGATAGTTTTTATTTTGTTAAGTATTCACCCATTTCACTCAAATTATCGAATTTATTGTCATACGGTTTGGCAAAATGTTTTTTTAAATTTCCTCCTCAGTTCACCCTTTTCATTTTTGATACTGGTAATTTGGTTATCTTCTTTCTTTTTTTAGTTTTTTTTTTCTGAAAGCACTCCATACATTGTTTGAGTTTGGTATTTTCATTTTTATGTTCCGAATTGCTAGATGACTTTCTTGGTTTTGAAATTACTATAATTCTTAGGTTTGTACATATGGTTGATTCAGAGTGTAACATTTGGTGGAGCATTTGGTGAAAATGCTAGCTAAATCCTCTTAAGACTTCATGTGATGAACCTTTGATCTTCATGAAACATCTAGCTCACCTGTGTGAAATTGTACCATGAATGGAAACCAGAAAATGGTAAAACCATCTTGGCAGACGGGCCAAACCATGTTGTGGATAACCAACAGATCTCAAACACATCAGTGAATTAAGAGATGACTACACAAACTTATAAAAATTTCTGTCGTAATGGGTGGGCAAGAACAATTTTATTTTAATAGCTATAAAGGTAACTAAAGTAGATGCTATGCAACACTCAGAGCTTGATAAGACATAGAAGTTGTCAAAGTTATCATGGGTCATCATCAGAATTCTTTCTTACCACTGGACATCAATCTCTGGAAGAAAGATAGAAGCAGTTGACTCTGCACAACTAGTCTTCCCTTAAATCAAATATATAACACCCATCATCTACTATTTCATCTACATTGAATCACCCTTCATCCTTCCTGTGCTAACAGTGAATGACAAAGGAGCAGATGGGGATTTACTAATTGATTTAGCCACAACTTAGTACAGAGAAAGCCCAGGATATTGGATCTTCTTGTTGCACTGAAGCAGCAGTGCAATTTAGAAACCACATGGGTTTCTTAGTAGCAATATGGGTCTGAGCAGTCCTAACTGAACATATTGTATGTTGACTCCAACATTGTGATGTTATTGGTCTTCAAAAATGATGAATGAACAACAATTCTTAGTTTGTCTTCTTTACACCCAATCTTTAAGAATAATTTGTCTTATTTGAATAGAAAGAAAAAAAATAACCGTAATTGCTTTTTCTTTTGTTCTGCTACATAAGCCTCCATTGCTGTGAATTTGCATTCACAAACCATTATCCTCTCTTTTGTTTCTTTAGTAAGACTTGTCATCACAAATTTAAATTTCATTATTCTACTAATTGTTTCTGCTGTGAAGACCATTCTTTCCACTCTCATAATTTTAATTTCTCTGCTAAACTGCTCAAGAACAGTATGTTTTGATTCCATGTTCTCCTCCAATTCTCCAGGGTCCACTTATTATTCAATTATTTTCTTCTTCCTTGAAACATTTGTTCATTAATATCTCACATTCTTTATTAGTTCTAGATAATATATTTCATTCTGCTGTTAAATTTTTTGCTGTTGATATTTCTCCTTATCCTCATGGTTTTTAAGTTTTCTTCTTCCTGAAATCTTTGGTAAATTATCTCCCATTTCAACCCCTTATTTTCCCCTATTTCTTATATTCTCACTCCCTCTCCTTTGCAAGTTTTTCCTTGAATGCTGAATCTCAAAATTTTTTAATCTCCTCCAGTATTAAGTTATATGTGGTTCACCAGCCTAGATTTCTATGCTGAGTAACTAACTTGATTATGAGTTTTTTTCCTTCAGGGTGAGTGGATTAACATGGACAATCCTGTTTTCCCTTCCCATTCCCATACACACAGTGTCCTTTCTAGTTCCCCTGTCCCATGGTTCCTTTACCAAAATGCTGAATATCACCCCATTACTGCTTTTGCATTTAGAATTTATATTTGTTAATTTGAAGTTTGTATCTTTGAGGTTCTAGGAGAGAGGAAAGGAAGAAATTTGACCTGAGCTATATTTCAAGCCCAGAAAAGTGCCCTACCCCATTTCTTCTTTGATTCTTCTTTTCTCCTGAGATCTCCTACATCATATAATGCTGCATCACACTATCACACCTTCAACAGATTTCTACTCTTTTGAACTTGAATCTCTGGAGCACTAAGAAGTAGAAAGAGTAAAGATCTATCAGTTTGTATAATTTATTTTGCTGGCAGAACCATGGTGTTTGATGAGAGAGAGGGTTCTGAGAGAACTCAACCTTGACATTGCTTTTTGGAGATTTTTTTGCTTTCTTCTTTTCTGTTTTCAGGTATTCTAGATTTGTATAAGACTGAAGTTTATTATTATTGGACATTATTTTGGAGAGGTTTACGAGATCTTGAAGAATCAAAAAAAATGTCTATTTTCTATCTTATTAATAATGTAACTTGTAAGTTCTCTCCTTCCCCAAAAATAATGTAATGTCCTTTATATCAAGGAAAGTCTTTCATACTTTGTTTATATTCTCAGTATTTAATAGTGCCTGGAACATAGTAAATTCCTAATAGAGGGGGTATATCTCTCCTTTGCCCTATCCTATTCCTACTCTCTCCACCTACAATTTTTCTTACAACATTCCTTCTTCTTCTTCTTCTTCTTCTTCTTCTTCTTCTTCTTCTTCTTCTTCTCTCTCTCTCTCTCTCTCTTTCTCTCTGTTTCTGTCTCTGTCTCTTTCCCTCTTTCTCATTCATGTGTCTGTCTACCTAGCTTTTAAGTATATATTTGAATGTATATATGTATGCATTTATACATATCTCTAGACATAATAGAGATAAATTCTTGAAGATAAATAAAAGAAAGTTAACCAAGCTTGGGAATGGAAATTTAGCTTACTGTATGTCTATTCTCTTAAAAAAATAATGCTTATGAAACCTTGGATATCTTATATTCTCTGATATTTCACATTTTACATATGAATCATATTAATCTTTTTCTTTATTAGGCCATATTATGCATATTTTAAGCTAACAAACAAATTTAAAATTAAGGATTTTGAAATTGATCTATTTTATAGACTCATTATACAAGACATATAATAGTAGATCTGAAGAAATTTATTTACATAGACTCAGTTACTAACTTAAAAGTTAATGTGATAAAATGCCAGCCTTGAAATCAGGGAGATTTACATTCAGATTCTGACTAATAAGACTAAAAGTTGTAGTTTTGCAAAGGAAAAGTGAGTTTCAACATCAGGCATTTCTATGGAGTTGAAAGGTCTGGATCTGTCCTTCCCCTATAAAAATGATTAATTTACTTATACTTCTTCATCTGGCCAGTGTGTACTTCTATTCTTGGCATTCAACACTATAGTCATGAAATGATATTTGGTATTCACAAATTGCTAGGAACTCTTGGGGTAGAATTTATGCCAGCTTTATTTCTGTTGCAGATTAGTTTAGCTAATTTAATACATTACCATTTTGTTTTCTGATTTTTCTTTCATTTCCAGACTCATTTTCCAGTTCTGCTCAACTGGTAAATTAATCTTAATTGTCAAAGGCTGCATTACCTCTGCCTTGGGAGAGCTGTTCCTTACTACAGCTGGATATTTTAAATCTGTTATCCAAATTGGCAGCAATCTATCTAGACTCCAGTTTCCTTACTCGTTTTGTCACAGTAAAAGTAAATGTGATTAAGAAGTCTGTGCTTCCTTTTACACTTTATCTTCCTATACAATATTTCTTACACAGCCCATCTTTCAAATATTTAAATTGAATTATTAATTCTTTCTTATGACTCAGGGGTAGAGTTTAAATTTATATGCAAATGTCACAAATTCTAACAGTCTTTAGTTATCTCATTTCTCAGAGTATGATTTCATATCACAGATACTACACATAATCCTTGAGAAAAGGAATGGGTTTTTCCACAATTACTATTCATTCTAGAACAGAATAGAGATTTAAGAAGAAATATAATCTTATTCTATGCATGCCACCCATATTCCCCAATCTTATCCTACAAGCAATTCCTCCAATGACATTTAAATTCACAAAACGAAATATCAAAGTTCAGACAAGAAAACTTATCCTATATATATTCTTAGAGCAGCAGCCAAAATCAAAAGACAATGCATAATTAATGATGATTAAAAATAATATTTATAGGAAGGGTCACATGACCTAAAGGATTTTGGAGATGTAATTTTCCATCTGTAAGAAAAACAAGATTATTCTCAAAAATCATTAGGGAAGAAAATTCATCCCCCTAGATAGAGTACATCTTTTAACAACCTTCACTGACAAGTAAATTTTCTTCAAGAAAATTATTTTTCTTATCTGTTTCTTTTTTTTTTCTTTTCTAGGAGACAATAGTGAATATAGTCTGCTGTTAATCCATTAAATTAAAAAATACATATTTACATCTTTGCTACAGCATTCTGGGTTTTTTTTTTACTCTTTGGAGCAAATACTTTCCTCTTGTATTGTCCAGAAAATCTGTAGTTCTTAAATATTTTCAATTTTCTTCTAATTTGGAGGGATGAAAGACCTGTCTACTTTTATCATAACATAGGAAAAAAAGAAGATAAAAAATAACTGACCCCTAGCTAACAATTTCTGATTATCAGAAAGAAAAATAGAACTTTGTGATACAGTGGAAAAATTGTAGACATCATTAAAACTGACTATAGTGTGTGTGACTTTTACTTGAAGAATTAACCTCTCTGGTCTTCAATTTTCTCACCTTTAAAACAAAGGGGTTGGACTATATGACATTCTTTCTACCTTTAAAATTGTGATACTACGAGACACCAATGGTATGGTAACTGCTTCTCCCCACAATTGTTATTATTTCATTAAAATTTGAAGTATAACTTTTGTTTAATTACATTTTCAAATAAGTAAAAATTGGTCAAAATAGATCTACTGAATACATTTTAAAAACTATTTGCCACAAGTTTAATTTCCTGTTTTGAAGTGATAAATTAAGTGACATAAATGTTTTAAATACTAGAGTGAGGGTTGGAAGCACGATCCTCACATTCCATAATTAATGTTCTATTAATTAAAACAGTTTATGTTCTTAAACTCTACATTCCCCTCAATTAATTTCTTTTATATTATTTCACTTCTAAATATAAAGAAAACTTGATGTTTATTTGTATTTTCGAATAAGGGAGGAGAATAACACTGAACACTTTTAGCAACAACTTTTTTTGAAAGAGAATGGATTAATGTGGGCCAAAATGTTTAGGTATAAATTTTGATGATTCAGTAGGAAGATGGAAGCAATCAATATTTTGTAGGGAAATGTGTATGTTTGGGTTAATTTTGTTCTTAAGTAATATTATGGAACATTTTAATTCATGTCAGCATTTATGAATTATTTTCCTATGTGCTAGATGACTCACCACATATTCTAGGGAATGTTCAGAAGTAGAGCCCAAGGAATTCCTGCTCTTAAAGAATACACTTTCTTATCTGGATTCAATGTGAATATTAAAGAGATTAAAAATAACAATAGCCAGTCAAAAAATGTATATGACATTTTTAAAAATAAATATTAAATGATTTTCTACAAAATTTTGAAAATGAGAGGTTACAGATGGAAAAGTAACACTCATTCATTTTGAGTGACAAATAGTGAAAGTCCAGAGCAAAGTGAAAGGCATAATCATGATCCTTCTTTGAAAAAACATCTTTCAAACTTTTATAATATCTCACTCATCTAGAAATCACTTTTTGCAGAATAAAAATTTTATAGAATAAAAAAACATGCTTTGGAAAGAAAGAAATGTGGGTCACAAAGGTCCCTTATAAACTGAAATAAATATTTTAATATCAAATGCTTAAAGAAATATTGTTTTGAAGGAGATACCCATTAGTTCTCTACTCAAAGATAGACTTACTTTATTTTGATGAGAGTTGCAAAAAGTATAACATGAATTTACAGCTCATAATAGATAAAAGCACCAAAATTGAAGAAGTCTCTTTTGGTGAAAGGTAAATTGATAAAAGTCAGAAATTATAACTTATAATCACACAATGAGAAAAAAATAAAAACATTTTAAAAAATTAAAAATTAAAAATTTTTTTAAAAAAGATAATAGAATATTAGAAATAAAGGTAATTTACTCCAGTTTTTTATAGATAAGAAAACTGAAGCCCAAAGTTAGTAATTGATGTTATCATAGTCAAATTTCAAGCAAATAAATGTCAGAACCAAAGCTCAAATGAAAATCTTTTTTTCTCCTCGCCAAGCTTAGTATCTGTTATAGCATAAGTGAAAAAAGATGACAATCTATGGTCATTTATATTAGGGACAAGTGATCTTACATTCTTCAACAGGCAGTAAGAATATGTCCGTACTACAATAGAAGAATATATAGCTACAGAATTTCAGGACTTTGAAGAGCATAAGAAGATATCAGTTCCAGCTTAGTGCTCAAAATAACTTTTTTCCCCCCCACTACATGTTCCAAATAATAATCCAGGAGGAGCATAGAGGAAAATAGAGAAAGAAAAAAGCAGAGCTAAAAGGTAATGTAAAGGCAGGGACTCATCTTCTACAAATACCTTTAAATAATGACTCTAAAGTAATTCTACAGGTAGAAACCACAAAAAGATGGAGTGAAACAAGTTTCCAGACCAAAACAACTTTGAAGGTCAGCAGATAGTGCCTGGTACACCTGGATACAGGTGTAATGCCTGTTACATCTAGCAGTGTAGCCACTCCAGTGCAGACAGAGCCCAGAAATCCAGGATCAGGTGGCAGCGTGTTTGAAACTATGTCAGCACTGTTCATTTCCAGACCTCTCAGTCAACAGATAAAACAAAGACAACTGAGAAAGGCAATAGAACTATTTTTTAATGGCATTTCTCTAATTACCACTGGCTAAGATCATTATTTAATTCTTTTGCTTTTATTTTATTTTGATATCTCATAAAGTCATTAGATTTTTTGGGGGTGGGGTGGGGTTAGGTGGTGGAACACCAGCCCTGGAGTCAGGAACCTGAGTTGAAATCCAGGCTCAGACAATGAATTATTACCTAGTTGTGTGATCTTGAACAAGTCATTTAACCTGATAGTATTGCAAAAACAAAACAAACAAACAAGTCATTCACTTCCATTTGCTCGACTCTAGGAAGAAAAAATAGACACAGAAAACCAGAACTAGGACTTGGGAAGCACTGGAATCAGCAGCAGGAAGGGAGTTGAAAGGGGATTACTAGGGGTCTCTTTGATCTCACTGAGGCAGGACTCTCTGCTATGCCCATACATGAATCCTGTTTCACTCTTAGTTCACAGTTTCAGGAAGATGAGGAGCAGTCTCACAGAGCTCGCAGCCACAGGGAAGCAGGGATCCTCCTTACAACTCCAGGGTAGAAAAGAGTATTTGTGGTCAAAGCTCAAATAAAAGTCTTTTTACCCACCTCTGTTATAGCTTAAGTGAAAAATGATGTCAGTCTATGGTCATTTATTTTACGGTGGAAATGATCTTACATTCTCCAACAGACAGTAAGAATATGTCTGTATTATAACATAAGACAGTATATAAAGCTACAGAATTTCAGGATTTTGAAGAGCATTAGAAGATAACAGTTCCAACTTGATCCTCAAACCTCTCCTTATATTTTATCAACTTAGAAGAACTGCAAGCTTGCAGATCCCTAGAAGAATCTCTGAAAATACATGCCCTCAACTCCAGAAACTTAGGACAGTGTGCCCCCACTCTGAAAAGGAACATATTTTTTAAAAGTATTGCTAAAAATTGATTTCAAATACTGTCATGAAACCTTTACTCAAATACTTCATGTGATGCAACACCAATTATTTTACATAGCATTTACTCCACGGTTTTAAATGAAAGGGAAATTTCTATAATTTCATCATGCCCTTATCCTCACAACAAGCACTCAATTCAATGAGTGCTTGAGAAATAAAAAAAAATCACAATTCCATCTATAAAGTATCTATTCTATTGTATTTTTCAATGAAAATATTATTTCATAAATGTGGGTAAGCCCCTCAGTGCTGAAAATCACCACCTTTCTTTGCCTTCATATTTTATTTTATTTTCTATTTTAATATATGTATATTATTCTATTTTAATCTACGTCATCTCATTAAGATGCCATTTTCACAGGTAAATAACTTAGCATACTTCATGTATCCTTTCATTTTTCTTGTAAAGAGTAGATATCAAAAGTGCCCATGCCACCTCCATCAATTAGGCATTGAATTTACCATGTTACCAATCTCTCTTTTTTGTCTCTATCCTAATTTATTTTCTGGTTTAATGTGTGCTGATACTGTATATTGACTTTAATGTGCTGCATCTTGCTCAGTCATATCATATGTCTCCACTGATGGAAATAAATTAAATCCACTGAAAGACAGACATTCTGTATAAATAATAATTAATTTAATAATTAGACTGGTCAGCAATCAATAAAATGATGGTCATTGTTTCTCTTAATAGTAATGTTATCATTATTTTTATTGTTTTATTTTTCCAAATACATATTATGAAAGTGTTTCAACATCATCCATATATCAATGTATATTTTTATGTAACACCCCTGCCCCTCAGTAGCAAACAGTCAGGTTAATATTTTACATACACATTTGTATTAAACAAGTTTACAGATTAGTCATTGTCAGTATCAGGAAGTAAGATTGAGTGAAAGAAACACATGAAATATATATTTTTAAAGAGAAGGTAGGGTTCCAATTTTGAAGTATTTTTAAAATTTTGTTGTTTTGATTTTCTTCCTCTAAATTGGGTAGCAGTTCCATAGCCAGTCTAATAGGGTTTATCCTAGCTCTCTGAACAGCTGAGAGTAGATGCATCCATCAGGGTTGATCATCTCACAATGTTGTTGATGTGTACATTGTTTTCTTGATTCTGCTCTCTTCACACAGTATCAGATCCTGTAATTTCATTCCATGCTTCTCTAGAGCCCAAACATTGATGGTTTCTTATAGAAAAATAGTACTTCATAGTATTTATGTAGTGTAACTTGTTTAACCATTCTCCAAATGATGGGCAGGCCCTCAATTTCCACTTTGCCACCAACAAAAAGAGCTACTATGAATATTTTGGAACATGTGGGACTTTTCCCATTTTCTATGATTTCTTCTGGATATAGGCCTAGAATTACAATTGTTGGGTCAAAGGAAATGAATGGTTTTGTTGTTCTTTGGACATAGTTCCATATTAAACTCCAGAATGGGTGGACCAGTTCATAGCTCCACCAGCAAGGCATTAATGCCCTAATCCTCCCACAACATCTCCAATATTGAACATTTTCTCTTTTTGTCATCTTATACAATTTGATAGGTGTGAGGTGATACCTCAGAGTTGTTTTGATTTGCATTTTTTAATCAATAATAATTTGGAGCATTTTTATATGATTATATACACTTAGTTTCTTCATTGGAAAATTGACTATATCTATATCCATCTATCTATCTATCTATCTATCTATATATATATATATATATGTATGTATATTTATATCCATTGATCAGTTATCAATTGGGGAATGACTTCTAACCTTATAAATTTGCTGCAGTTCTCTATATATTTCAGAAGTAAGACCTTTATCAGAACTCCTAGTTGTGAATATTGTTTCCCAATTTTCTGCCTTCATTCTAATTTTGGGAACATTGATTTTATTAATACAAAACCTTTTTAATTATATATATATGTATATATATATATATATATATACATATATATATATATATAGCCAAAATCATTCACTTTTTCAATTTATAATGTAATCTATTTCTTGTTTGGTCATAAATTTATTCCTTTCCTATCGATCAGACAGAATATTTCTTGGACTATTCATTTATCTATGGTGTCACCCTCTATGTCTGAATCCTGTAACCATTTTGATATTATTTTGGTACACCCTCTATGTCTGAATCCTGTAACCATTTTGATATAATTTTGGTATAGGATGCCAGATGTGAATCTATGCCTAGTCTTTATCATATTATTTTCCAGTTTTCACAAAAATTTCTGTTAAAATAATGAGTTCTGATCCCAGAAACTGATGTTTTTCGGTTTGCCAAAGAGCAGATTACTGTAAGTCATTTACTACTGTGTCTTTTAAATATATCCTAATCCACAGATCCATTGCTGTATTTATTAACCAGTACCAGGAAGGTTTCATGACTTTGGCTTAAAAGCATACTGTTAGATCTGGTGGAGCTAGGTAACTTTCCTTTACATTTTTTTCATGAGTTCCCTTTCTATTGTTGAGGTTTTGCTGAATTTTGTTACTATATTTTCTAGCGTGGTAAATAATAGTTTGGTATGGTACTGAAAATGAAATTAAATTTGCATAGAATTTTCATTTTTATCATTTAAACTAGACCTAAGCATGAGCATTTGATATTTTTCCAATTATTTATATCTGACTTTACTTGGATGAGAAGTTCATCCTTTTCATTTTTGATACTGGCAGTTTATTTATCTTTTTTATTTTTTTAAATCCGATTTAACAAAGGTTTATCTATTTTATTAGTTTTTTCTTAAAACCAACTTTAATCTTTATTTATGAGATCAATGCTTTTCTCTCTTTCAATTTTATTAATCTCTCCCTTGATTTTCACAATTTCTAATTTGGTATTTAATTGGAAATCTTTAATTTGGTCTTTTTCTAGTTTTTTTTAGTTACATACCCAATTCATTCATCTCCTCTTCCTCTGTTTCATTCATATAGACATTTAGCTATATAAAATTTCTTCTCAAAACTACCCTGACTGCAGCCCATAAATTTTTATATGATTTCTCATTTGTATCATTTTATTGGATATATAATTATTTATTATTTCCATGATTTGTTATTTGATCCACTCATTATTTAATATTATGTAATTTAGTTTCCAATTAGTTTTTGGATTCCCATTCTGTGACCCTTTATTAAATGTAATTTTTATTGCATCATGGTCTGAGAAGTAAGCATTTATTATTTCTCCCTTTCTGCATTTGTTTAAAAGGTTTTTATTCCCAAGTACATAGTCAGTTTTGGTAGAGATGCCATATATAGCTGAGACAAAGTTATATCTTTTCTATTCCCATTAAGTTTTCTCCACAGGTCTATCATTTCTAAGTTTTTCTGAGACTTCATTCATTTTGTGATTAATCTAGTTCTGAGAGAGGGATGTTGAGGTCCCCAATTCACTCAACTTTTCCTCTAAGAAATTGGATACCATATCCCTAGGTAAATGCATGTTTAATAATGATATAGCTTCATTACCAATGGTGCCTTTTAAGAAGATGCAGTTTCCTTCCTCATCCCTTTTAATGAAATCTACTTTTGCTTTTGTTTTATGTGTGATCAGAATTGCTGCCTCTATTTTGTTGTTACTGTTGTTTTTAGTTCAAGTGAAGCATACCATATTTTGATGCATTCTTTTACTTTACTCTCTGTGTATCTCTCTGCTTCAAATGTGTTTATTGCAATCAGCCTATTGTATGATTCTGTTTTTTAATCCATTCTGCTTTGCACTCTGTTTTATGGCACAGTTCATCCCATTTACATTTATAGTTAAGATGACTAAATCTGTATTTCCCTCCATATCTTTCCCCTTTAAAGCTTTCTCTTTCCTTTCCTCTTATTCTTCTTCACCAAAGCTTTACTTGCTTTCACCTTTAACTCTTATTTTATAATTTAAATTTCAATTTGTTTTCACTTAAACCCTCTCCTTCCCTTTTCTCAGTCCCATCTTCCATTACATTTTCCTTCCGTGCCCTCACCTCCCTTCCCTGTAGAGTAGGATAGATTTTTAAACTCAAATGTGAATTTATCTTGTTCTCCCTCTGGACCAAATCTATTGAATAGAATTTACTTAGTATTCAAACTCTCCTTTCTTTCTCTCTAAAATTATAAATCTTTGTGCCTCTTCATCTTGTGCTATTTATCACTCAGGTATTATTAATCAGGTATCTTCCATAGAAGCTTCATCAATTAAGTTCTTGATAAGCTCAAATTGTTATCAAAGTGTTATCATGGATTGATTTGCTTGTTTGTCTGTTTTTATGATAAGGAAAATTCACTCAGAGTCACAAAGTACTATTACTCTTCTGTCCCATTAGAAGTGCACTTTTCAAGAGATTTGAATTACTTCATATTTTAATCATTTTTTTTCTTTACCCTCTTTCCAATTACCCTCCAAGGACACATAATCATCATGAGCCAAAGTATCATCCAAAGTCAAATCATTTCATGGACTATTTGTACACTTTCACCCAAGTATACATATTCCTACACTTCCCTCTACCTTCCCACTGAATTTAACCCTTTTTAAGTAAAATATGGATTAAGTCCAACCCTGATTTAATTAACTAAAAAATCTCAAAGGGCTCTAAATACTTGGGAATCTCTTATGTCTCATTTAAGAACTTTACAATTGATAGTAAGATATGAGAGACAATGGATTATGATGCCCTCATCAGAGAAAGTGCTAAGCTTTGTGAGCACAGCAGAGTTAGGGTTGGTCAATGAATGCTGAGACACTTAACTATAGAATAAAAACAGGGTATTTTGTCTCAAACATATTGATGTTATCTTGGATCTTTCCAATGGAGAGACATATACTCTATATACTCCAAATTCGATCTTTTCAATTACATTCAAACTATTAGTTATTCTAAGGGAAACACAATTATATCTTCCCTTTTAAGGATTCTATAAAATTTGATGGTCTTGACTAATATTTTTTTTTGTTTTATTTAGTCCTTTCCCTTCTCATTCATATTTTCATGCCTTTTTTGTAAGTTTTTGCAAGGCGAACGGGATGAAGCGGCCTGCTCAAGGCCACACAGCTATGCAATTATTAAGTGCCTGAGACCGGATTTGAACCCAGGTACGCCTGACTCCAGGGCCAGTGCTTTATCCACTATGCTACCTAGCCGCCCCAATTTTCATGCATTTCTTGAATGGTATATTTGGTGATTAAACTTCTGATCTTTTTGTCAGGAAATTTTTTAAGTCTTTTATTATGTTGAACATCCATCTTTTCCTCTGACAGTTTATGCTGAATTTTTCAGGATAGTAAATGCTTGGTTATAATCACAGGTTCTTTGTCCTCTTATATATGTAATTCCAAGTCCTCAGGCCCTTCATTGATGAAACCTTTGGGACCTGTGTGAGTCTGATTGTGGTTCCTATGTATTTAAATTGTTTACTTTTTACAGCTTACAGGATTCACTTCTTTTTGAGAGTTCTGGAATTTGGTTATAATAAACCTTGATGTTTTTATCCTGGGGTCTCTTTCTGGAGAGGTTCTGTATATTATTTCAAAGGCTATATTGTCTCCTTATTCAAGCAGATTTGGACAGCTTTCCATAAAATATTAACTACATCATGTTTTCCAGGTTCTTATTTTGATCCAAGTTTTCTAATACTCTGCTGATTCGTTTATTGTCTCTGATGGAACTATTTTCCAGGTCATTCATTTTCCCTAAAAGGTACTTTCCATCTTCTTCAATTTTTTTCAGCCTTTTTATTTTGTTTGATGGAATCATTTAGGCTTGTAGCTTCATTGTTTCTTATTGCTCAATTATAATTCTTAGGATTTTATTTTCCTCCATTAGTTTCTGTGTTTCCTATTCCAGTTGGTTATTTTTAGTTTTAATGGAGTTTATTTCTTTGGTCAATTTTTCATAATTTTCCTGCATATCTTTCATTTCTTTTTTTTTCCATTTTGTGGCTTTCTCTCTTCTTTGGTTTTTAAATTCTCTTTAAGCTCTTTGTTGAGTGTTTGTATTTGAGTCCAATTTATAGACTGTCTTGATACCCTGTGTGTGTGCTTTTTCACCACTCTCTTCTGCAGACATGATATTGCTGTCATTTTTATCTGTATTTTTTATAGCTTTCTATACTTAGTGCTCTTTCAGGATTTTTGCTCATCTTTGTTGGTTTTGCTCTGCTCCTGGGTTATATGGAGTATAGATCCAAGCTTATATTTTATTTGGTCTGCAGTCTGATCTCTGACCTGTTGTTGACCAAGAAGTTGCGTATGCAGTCCAGTCCTTGCTTTTGCAGAGGTTTTTCCCCCTCATTTATGTCCAGGTTCAGAGTTAACAGTGGCCTGTTCCCAACCCAGTCCTGTCTTTTACCCCAGGGTTCTCAGGGTTTAGACTTTGAGGTTGGGGTTCTCCCTTCTGGCTTGCTATTTAGCTGCTGGGACCTCTGTTATTGTTAAACTGTCAGGACCTGGATTACACTGTGGTAAAAAACTTCCAACTGGCTTTCCCTCTCTTCTTCCTCCTGGTCTTTACATCTCCTTTTCCCCCAGAGACAGACCTTCACTGAAGATCCTCTTCAGTGTCTACAGTTGAAAACTTCTTTGAATCTTCCCTTTTTCTTCATGGGATCTACAGTTTGAATGTCAGAATGGAAGCTTCATATATCTTTGATAGGAAAAAGCTTAGGGAGTATGTTAGTTTAATGCTGCTATCCTGGCTTCACCCAGTCCTGAAAACTTCCAGTACTTTTTTCTAGTACAGCTCATTTTTTGCTCTTTCAGGACAAGAATTTTGGCTTTCTAGTACTCTTATATCATAATTGTTGTTTTTGTTAAAAACCTTCTTCTTGATACTTAGATTTATTTTTTTCACAGCAACATTATTGGTTAAGTAAGCTTTGGGCTAGTGAGTTATCACTCAAAGATTATATTTAGGATTGCCATCTTGATGCATTTTATAGCTTGCTCAGCACATCCATGTATGGTGAGCTCAAAAGTATGGACCAAATTGCATTCTCAATCTACTTTTTCTTTCTTTGTTATTCCTTCACCTTACTCCAGGATTTGTGACAAGAATTTTCTCCAATGGGAAATGACAACCCTCAAAATTCTAATCATAGATCAAGATATGGGAGGAACAGAATTTGACATTACATCATATTCAATCATCCTATTTTACATAAAATGAAACTGAAACCAAGGAAAGTTTGGCAATAGCAAAGATAATTAGCATATAGTGTAGAACCTGAACTATGTCCTTCCACTCTAAAATCACTACTTTTCAGAACAATTGCTAATTCAGAATCATCAATTAAAGACTATTTATAATTTAAGAAGGTAGAAAAGTAAAATATCCACTGAAAATAGATATTCTGTTTTGAGGAAAATTCCTTTAATGAGAAACACTCACCCAAACCATGCAAATGAGGCATAAATAAAAACTCAATTCCTGTCCATCATCATTATCACCACCACCTCCACCATCACCATCATCATCATCATCATCATCATCATCACCATCCTCATCATCATTCTTTATTTTGGGTTTTAAGATTTGTCACAGTACTTTACATAGATTATCTCATTTATTATAATAATCCTGTGGTATGGATGCTATTAAATCCTTTTCAGTTGAGAAACATGAGAGACATTAAATAACTTGTTCAGAGTACCAGATCTAATAATCCTGTTTAAAGCAGTCTTATTAATTCATGTTTTCCTGACTCCAAGAAAAACACTCTAAACAATGCCATGTACAGTCAATAAATTGTTTTACTAATGACTATCATATTAGTGTTATCTGTTTTGGAGGTACAAGTACTTCATCCCCATCTAGTTTCCAACTCCTCTACCCTATAGAACAGCAAGTATCTGTAGACCACTTCCTGATCCACCATGTTCTTCCCACTTAGTCTTCTCTTTAACTTCCTTTATCCATTTACATTTTGGAGTATTGAAAAGAATCTTCCCTCACTTTGATGGGTGGATAGAATGGATCAATGACCTTGGAGGTATGAACATTTGAATTGAAATCCAGTTTCACACTTAATGAATGTCTGATCTTTAGAAAGCTACTGTATTCTTCAGTTTTATTAACTGTAAAGTGAATAACAATAATAAAAACACTGCACTGTGTTGTTGTGAGGATCAAATGGAATAATGTTTGTACAATTTCTCAAAGTGCTTGGCACATAGTAGATGTATAATAAATCCTTATTATCTTCCTTTACTGAACCATGCCATATGTATGTTATTACCACTCCTCTTCTCTTTCCTCCTCCTCCTCTCCTCTTCCTCATTCTTATCTTATTCTTGCTACTGATACTAAATCATTCAAATAATAGTTACTTAGAGGGATGTATTTAAGGAAATTATACAAATTTGTGCAGGTTTTATCTCCTTATGGAATGAAATTAAGTAAACCATTTTGCAGAAAAAAACCTAGTTAACAGCATGTGATGATTTTACCCCATGGACATTTAGCTTATGACTTCCCACTGTTTTTCTATGCTACTAATAATTATTCAAGTCCTTATTACTAGTTTTGCAGAGCAAGTTGTGGCTAGAGTGATAAATAATATTTAAGACAACTTTGAATTTAACTCAGGTTTATTTGTACTAAAGAGAAGAAAGGAAATATGTCTTTTTTGGAGTAAAAATGGAACATTTTCCTAGGAATTTATTCCAAACTTCAGGATGATATAATATTGCTTTTTCAATAAATATATAAAACAGGATGCTTTTAGTAGAAATTATTTAATAAAAATTATTTCTCATATTCATATTCATAAAATATTAACAATTATAAAATAGAGTCCATATGGATGATTAGATAGAGAGACATCTATTAAGGCAGATAAGGAGGAATCCAATTCCTGTTTCTGACATACAATGTTTTCAATAAGTCTGTACATTTATTTTTAGGATTTTGCAAAGCAATGGGTTAAGTGACTTGCCCAAGGCCACACAGCTAGGTAATTATTAATTGTCTGAGGCTGGATTTTAACTCAGGTATTCCTGACTCCAGGGCTAGTGCTCTATCCACTGCACCACCTAGCTGCCCCAAATCTGTACATTCTTAAGAAAAATGTATGAAGCCTTTTGAAGCATAAATTTTGTTGGCCTTGTGACCCTGAAAAAATCATGTGACCACTTAACATTGTGTATAGCCACTTCTCTAAAACTATAAAACTATAAATTGCTAAAATGACTTCACTAATAGAGAAAATTTCTTTATCCATCATATTCTAATCCAATAAAATCACAGAATCTAGTGACTGTCACTAATGGCAGATAATTAAGTATATCAATATCTATTTCTCTGTCTATCTTTCTTTAAGACTTGCAAAATGTTTCTTACTGCTACAAAATTAATGTATTCTCCTTTGAGTTCAATGAAGTTGATACTAAATGTTGTAGATGCTTTTTAAAAAAAATATACAGGGTCGGCTAGGTGGTGCAGCGGATAAAGCACTGGCCCTGGAGTCAGGAGTAACTGGGTTTAAATCTGGTCTCAGATTACCTAGCTGTGTGGCCTTGGGCAAGCCACTTAACCTCATTTGCCATGTAAAAACCTAAAAAAAGATACAGTAAAGAAATTTTTAAGGTGACATTCTTTGGTAACATAGAATATGTTAAATTGAGATTTGAAACTACATGACTCTTAGTACAGTATTCTTTCAGATTTGAAATGTTTGAAATTTTTTTTAGACCAGAAATACAATCATAACGTCACTGCAAAATGTGTTTGTGCTACATCCAAAGATTGCTAATTGAAAAAGATATGTCATCTCCAAAAAATACTTTACAAGATAATTAAGAAAATATTGAAATAAAGTATTTCAACTATCAGTGATTATCATAAATTTTCCTATGGCATTCCCATATACTAAAGGATTTTTTCAGAACTAGAGCTTCAAAAAATAAATCTTGAAAACTATTATGTAAGCTCCACTGAGAGATGGGTAGAAAGTTCATAAAATATGATTGGGCTCATGTTAGATTTTAGTGAGAGGAGACTAATTACAACTATTTTAGCAACAATTAATTTTTCATTTCATTATTATTGATGAATAATTATAAGTCTAAATATATCATATATATGGCAGAAATTAACCTCTTACTAGAAATTGTAACCAAAAGTCCCCACTTAAGATTTTTTACTTTTACTGGTTTATCTCCTAAATAACATGGCAGCTTTCATATTTAAATTTCCAAAATACGATTTTTGTAATTATTAATAATTATGGTGGAAATAGTAGTAATTATTGTACTACCAATAGTAGTGGTGATAGTAGGATAAGAACGAGGAAGAGGAGAGAAGGAAGGAAAAAAAGAGGAGGAAAGGGAAGAGGAGTAGAAATAAAAAACCACTTAAACTACTTATGGATTGGCCAAAATGGTGGAGAGAAGCCAGGCACTGTCTTAAGCTATCTTGACATTCCCTCAGAGCTAACATGACCCAAGCCTCTTAACAGAATTCGGATCCACAAAGCCCAGAGAAAAGTCTAGCAGAAGAACATCTACCATCAAATTATATCACAGAGAAGTATGGGCAGGATGGGGGCAGAAAGCAGGGACTCCATTCAGGAGTGGGGTGGTGAGATCTCGGACTAATCTGTTAACAGTAGTATAAGCTTTATGTGTGTGTGTGTGTGTGTGTGTGTGTGTGTGTGTGTGTGTGTGTGTAGTGGGAAGGATGTCTAGCACAGGAGCTAGGCATCTATCAGGTCAGCTTGGCTGCTCTGAAAGACCAAGGTAAGTTCCATTGAATGTTAGCTTGGAGAGAAGGATCCTAACTCAGAGAGGACCAGAGGTTTAGAGAAGAATATGAATTGATCTCTAGCCCAGAAAGACTTCTTAGAAGAGATCAGGAAGGAATTTAAAAATCAAATGGAAAAATTGGGAAAAGAAATGCAAGAGAAAACTAACACAATGCATGAGAAACATCTTGCAAGAAGTCAACAAATCCTCTGAAAATACAATTGGAAAAACACAAAAAGAAAATAATTCTCTCAATAGCACAATCAGGCAAATGGTAAACTACTTCAAAAATTGATTTGACCAGTTGGAAGAGGAGTTGAAAAAGGTAAATGAAGAAAATTTTTCTCTAATGAAAGAGACTGAAGTCTGTGAAAACTGATGACTTCATGAGACAACAAGTTTCTGGTAAACAAAATTAAAAAAAAATAATAGAAAATGTAAAATACCTCATTGGCAAAACAACTGACCTGGAAAATAGATCCAAAAGAGATAATTTAAGAATCAGAAGACTTCCTGAAAACCTTGAAGGAGGAAATGAACCTGGGCTCCATAGCTCAAGTCATAGTGAAGAATTGCCCTGTTGTCATGGAACCAGAGGGCAAAATAGTTATTGAAAGAAAACATTAATCCCCTCCTGAAAAGGATCCCAAAGTGAAAACAACAAGCAATACTATAGCCAAACATCAGAACTATCAGATAAACAAGAAAATTCTATAAGCAGAGAGAAAGAAACAATACAAGGAGTCACAGTAAGTTCTACACAGGCCCTGACTACATCAACAATATGGGATTGAAGGGGCTGGAATATGATATTCTGTAGAGCAAGGAAACTTAGAATGCAGCCAACTATTGACTGTTAGGCAAAACTGAGCCTTTTGTTCCAGGGGAAAAGATGGACATTTAGGGAAATAGGAGACTTCTAAGTTTTCCTGATGAAAAGTACAAAGCTAAATTGAAAATTTGGACTTCAAACAGAAGACCCCAAAGATATATGAAAAGGAAAAAAAGAGGAGAAAGAAAAAAATGTTATCCAAAAATATGAAACTGGCTTTGTCCTAACTTGGGAGAAATATTCTCACAACTTTTGAAAACTGTAACTCTTTTAGAGGGACTATACTTATCCAGAACTAATGGACACTCATGACATGTCCATGACTCTGAGAGAATGATTTAAAAAAAAATAAAAATAATCCTTAAAAAAGGGGACAGTAAAGAGATGGGAGTATTGAGAAGATTGAATGGGGTAAATTACATCACATGAAGAGGTACAAAGGACCTATTACAGGAGATGGGAAGAAGGGAGGAAGTGAGACCCATGTAAATCTTACTCTCATCAGATTTGGCTCAAAGAGGGATGAACACACACACTCAATTGAATTTAGTAACATATCTTACCTTCTAATTATTGAGAGAGAAAAGGGGGAGAGAGAGGGAAAGGGAAAAGAGGAACTGGCAGAAGGAAGGGAGGAAGAAGGGGCAAAGAAAGGGGAAAGAAAGGGAAGTGGGGTTGTTTATAAGGGGGCAAGCACACTGAAGGAAGTAATATTCATAAGAAAAATACTGGGAAATAGGGATAAGGTGAAAAAAAGGGGAAACTACAAACAGAAGGAAGATAGCATGGAGGACAATAAAGAGAGTTAATAATTGTCCTTGAATGTGAATGGGATGAACTCACTCATAAATCATAAATGGATGGCAGAGTAGATTAAAAATCAGAATCCTACAATATGCTGCTTACAAACAAATCATCTGAAACAGAGAGAGATATATACAGAATAAAGGTAAAAGGTTGGAGCAGAATATATTATGCATCAGATGAAGTGAAAAAGACAAGAGTAGCAATACTTATCTCAGACAAAGCAGCTGCAAAAATACAGCTCATTAAAAGAGATAAGGAAAGAAAATATATCCTCCTTAAAGGTACCATAGACAATGAAGCAATTTCTTTTATTCTTTTTCTTTCTAAAGTTTTTTTTTAGGTTTTTTTTTTTTGCAAGGAAATGGGATTAAGTGGCTTACGCAAGGTCACACAGCTAAGCAATTATTAAGTGTCTGAGTTTGGATTTGAACTCAGGTACTCCTGATTCCAGGACTGGTGCTCTATCCACTATGCCACCTCGCTGCCCCAATGAAGCAATTTCAATACTAAATATGTATGAACCAAGTGGAATAGCATCTAATTTCTTAGAGAAGTTGAATGAGATACAGGAAGACACTGACAGCAAAACTCCATTGCTATAATACCTCAAGTGCCTTCTCTTAGAAATAGATAAATCTAACCTTAAAATAAACAAAAAGGAAGTAAATAGAGTATTTGAAAACCTAGACATAATAGACCTTTGGACAAAATTGAATGGGGATAAAATGGAATGTCTCTTTTTTTCTGCAGTACATGGAACCTACACTAAAATTTATCTTGTACTAGGGTATAAAAACCTCATAATCAAATGCAAAAATGGAGAAATAGTGAATAATTACTTCACAGACCATAATACAATAAAAGTCATGTGCAATAATGAGCCAGGGAGAGATAGACACAAAACTAACTGGAAGCTAAATAACCTCATTTTAAAGAATGGGTGAAGCAAACAACAAATTATGGATAGGAATTAATGACTTCATCCTAGATAATGACAATAAAGAGACACCATACTAAAACATAGGATGCAGTGAAAGCAGTTATTAGGGGATATATTATATCTCTAATGTTTACATTAATAAACTTGAGAGAGAGAAAAATCAAAGAACTAAGCATGAACAAGAATGAACAAATTAAAAACCCACAATTAAATGTCAAATTAGAAATTCTAAAAGTAAAAGGAGAAAATAATGAAATCAAAACAAGAAAACTATTGAAATAATAAATAAAACCAAGAGTTGGTTTTATGAAAAACAAAAAAACAGATAAGCCTTGGTTAAATTGATTAAAATTAGAAAGAACAAAAACAAATTAGTAGCATCAAAAATGAAAAAGGTGAACTCAACAACAATGAGGAAGCAATTATAGTAATAATTTGGAACTATTTTACCTAACTGTATGCCATTAAATTTGATAATCTCAGTAAATTGTATCAATATTTACTAAGTTGCACAAGTTAAATGAGGATGAACTTAAATACTTAAAGAACTATATCTTGGTACAAGAAATTCAATGAGACAACAATGAACTCCCTAAGAAAAAAATCTCTAGGACCAAATGGATTCACAAATGAATTCTATCAAACGCTTAAGAAACAATTGGTTTTAATCCTCTCTCTCTCTCTCTCTCTCTCTCTCTCTCTCTCTCTCTCTCTCTCTCTGTCCCTCAGTGTGTGTGAAAATTGGATCTGTTCACGCACACAAACACACACATAAACTATCTGGAAAAACAGGTGAAGACAGAACTCTGCCTAATTCCTTCTTTTACACCAATATGCTGTTGATACCTAAACTAGGAAGTCAAAACAGAGAAAGACCATTATAGAACAATTTCCCTAAAGAATATGGATGCAAAAATTTTAAATAAAATCTTAGCAAAGCAATTACAACAAGGTATACACTATGACCAGGCACAATTTATACTAGGAATGAAAGATTGGTTCAATATTAGGAACACTGTCAGTATAATTTAGTGTATCAACAACAAATCTAACAGAAATGATACATTATCTTAATAGAGGCAGAAAAGGCCTTTGACAAAACAGAGCACCTATTACTAATAAAAACGCTAAAGAGCATAGAAATAAATGGATTGTTTCTTAGAATGATGAGCAATATCTATCTGGAGGCATTCCCAATAAGATTGGGGCGAAACAAGGATGCCCTTTATCATAACTACTATTCATTAATATTTGAAATGTTAACTTCAGCAATAAGTAAAGAAAAAGAACTTGCTGAAATTAGAATTGGGAAGAAATAAAATCTCACTCTTTGAGATGAGTGATGGTATACCAGAGAACCCTAAAAAAAATCATCTGAAAACTACTGGAAAAAATTAGCAACTTTTACAATTACAGGATATAAAATAAACACACACAAATCCTCAGCATTTCTATTTATTACTAGCAAGATAAAGCAGCTTGAATTAGAAAGAGAAATACCATTTAAAATACCTTCAGATAAGATAAATTATTTGGGAGTCTACCTGGCAAGGAAGACTCAGAAACTCTATGAAAATAGCTATAAAATACTTTTGATTCAAATAAAATCATATTTAAATAACTGGGAAAATATCAATTGCTCATGGATAGACCAAGCTAATATAATAATAATGATAATGCTAACTTAATTAAAATACTTATTTAGTTCAATAAGAATCAAAGTTTCAAAAAATTGCACCAGTGAGCTGGAAAAAAATTGCAACTAAATTCATATGGAGAAACAAATAGTCAAGAATATCATGGGATTAAATGAAAGAAATACAAAACAAGGTAGCTTAGTCTTACCAGATCTAAAATTATATTATAAAGCATCAGTCTTCAAAACTGCCTGGTACTGGCTAAGAAATATATTGGTGTCCCAATGGAGTGGACTAGGTGAAAAAGTGATGGCAGGAAATGATTATAGAAATCTGCTGTTTGATAAAGCAAAAGAGTCCAGCTTCAGGGGTAATAACTCAATCTTCAATAAACACTCCTATGAAAGCTGGAAGATAGGATGGCTTAAACTTGAATTACACCAACATCGTACACTCCATACCAAGATAAGATCAAAATGGGTGCAGGACTTAGACATAAAAGAAAATATTATAATAATCAAAACAGGAGAACAAGGAATGGTTTATCTGTCAGAGCGAAGGAAATGGGAGCAGTCTATAACCAAAGAAAATACAGAGAACATCATGAAAAACAAACTGCATAATTTGATTACATTTAATTAAAAAGCTTTTGCAAAAACATAACCACTGTAACAAGATCAAAAGAAATCTAGAAAATTGGAAAAAAAATTGCAACATTATCTCTGATAAAGGAATCCTTTCTAAAATATGTATAGAACTGAGGTCAAATTTATAAAAAAAGAAGGCCATACCCCAATTAACAAATGGTTGAAGGCCATACAAGTTAATTTCCTGATGAGAAAAGCAAAGCAATCTAAAGTTATATGGAAAATTGCCCTAAATCATTACTCTTTTTAAAAAGTTCACAATTTATTTATTCATTCATTCATTCATTCATTCATTTATTTATTTATTTGTTTATCTATTCATTTATTTATTTATTTATTTTCAGCTATTTGTACATGCATATTTCCAAGATGCAGAATTTCTCTCCACCCTCCCTTCTCAACCCCCCTCTCCTCAGCAGAAAACAGTCAGGTTAACATTTTACATACATATTTGTTAAACATATTTACAAATTAGTATTTTTTGGCATTACAAATTAGGATTGAGGAAAAGAGATACATAAGAGATAATTTTTATAAATGTTCATTGGAATCAGAAGGGCTGTTTATTTTGTCTGTGTTTTGTTTTGTTTTTTTTTTTTCCTTACTTTGGTTGGCAATAATATAGTCCATAATCAGTCAAGTGCAGTTGTCCTAGCTCTCTGAGCTGTCCAAAGAAACTACTTCCATTAAGGTTGAGTATCTCAATATTGTTGTAGATCTATTTATTGTTCTCTTGGTTCTACTACATTCATTCTACATAAGATCCCTTAAGTCATTCCATGTTTCTCTAGAGTCCAACTTCCTATGGTTTCCTATAGAACAATAGTATTACACAGTATTCATGTATCACAACTTGCTTAGCCATTCTCCAATTGATGGGCATCCCCTCGTTTTCCAATTCTTTGCCACTATATAAAGAACTCCTATGAATATTTTGGAACATGTAGGACTTCTCCCATTTTTTACAATTTTTTCTGGATATAGACTTAGAATTGGAATTGCTGGGTCAAAGGATATGAACAGTTTTATTGTTCTTAGGGAATAGCTCCATATTGCTGTCCAGAAAGTTGGATCTGTTCACAACTCCACAAGCAATGCTTCAAAGTCCCAATGTTCCCATTGCCTCTCCAACACTGATAATCTTTCCATTTTCTCATCTTGGCTAAGATAATGAGTATGAGATGATATCTCGTTGTTTTAGTTTGCATTTTTCTAATCAACAGTGATTTGGAGAATTTTTTCGTATTATTAAATATAGCTTTGATTTCTTTATTTGAAAATGTCAGTTTGTATCTTTTGACCATTTATCAAATGGGAAATGATGTAAAACCTGATGAATTTGATGTAATTCACTCTATATATTTTAGAAATGAACCTTTATAAGAACCCCTGGTTGTGAAGGTTGTTTCCCAGATTCTTGCTTTCCTTCTAATTTTGACAGCATTGATTTCATTAGGGCAAAACCATTTTAATTTTTATATATATATATATATATATATATATATATATATATATATATATAATATCATTCATTTTTCAGTTTGTAGTGTGCTCTAATTCTTATTTAGTCATAAATTTATCCCTTTTCCATAGGTAAGATAGGGTATTTTTTGTCTACGAATTTCTCTTTGATATCTCTGTGTCTAAATCCTGTACCCATTTTGACCTTATTTTGGCATAGGTTGTGAGATGTAGATCTATGCCTAGTTTTTGCCATATTATTTTCCAGTTTTTCCAACAACTTGACAAATAATGGGTTCTTATCTGAGTGACTGCTATCTTTCTGTTTGTCAAATAGTAGATTGCTGTAGTCACTGCAATTTCTTTCGACCCTATCCTCATCCAGTGATCCATTACTCTATTTCTAAACCAGTACCAGATAGTTTTGATGATTACCTCTTTATATTATAGTTTTAGGTCTGGTGGAGCTAGGCCACCTTCCTTTCCTTTTGTTTTTTCATCTGTTCCCTTGCTATTCTAGTCTTTTTTTATTGCTCCAGATGAATTCTGTTTCTATTTTTTTCCAGCTCAGTAAATTAAGTATTTGGTACTTTGTTTGGTATGAAATGAATAAGTAATCTAATTTGAGTTCAATTGTCATTTTTATCATAATAGTTTGTTATATTATAATCATGAGCATTTGACATTTTTCAAATTTTTTATATCTGAGTTTATTTGGGCGAAGACTGCTTTATAATTGTGTTCATACAGTTAGTTTTCTGGTTTGACTTGGTGGGTAGATTCCCAAGTATTTTATGTTATCTACAGCTATTTTAAATATAATTTCTCTTTCTACCTCTTGCTCTTGGACTTTGCTGTTCATATATATATATATATATATATATATATATATATATATATGTATATATATATATATATATTAATGTTGATTATTTAAGTAGGTTTATTTTATATCCTGTTATTTGCTGAATTTGTTAATTGTTTCAAGGAGTTTTTAGATGATTTTCTCCGTTTCTATAAGGTATACCATCATATCATTTGCAAAGAGTGAAAGTTTTGCTTCCTCATACCAAATTCTGATTCCTTCTGTTTCATTTTCTTCTATTATTGTTAATGCTAGCATTTCTAACACTAAATTAAATAATAATATTGATAATATATATCCTTGTTTCACCCCTGAATTTATTGGAAATGCTCTGAATTTATTCCCACTAAATATATTATTTTTGATGGTTTTAGATAGATACTATTTATTATTTAAGGAAAACTCCACGTATTCCTAAATTCCTAGTATTTTTAAAAGGAATGGATGTTGTATTTTATCAAAGACTTTTTCAGCATCTCTTGAGATAATCATATAATTTTTGTTGGTTTTACTGTTAATATGTTTAATTAGGTTGATGTTTTTTTCTAATGTTGAACCATCCCTGCCTGCCTGGTATAAATCCAACCTGATCATGGTGAATTATACTGGTAATAACTTGCTTTATTCTCACTGATAAAATTTTATTTAATATTTTTGAGTCAATATTCATGAGGGAGATTGGTCTCTAATTTTCTTAATCTCTTTTGGTTCTTCCTGGTTTAGGTATCAGCACCATGTTGATGTCATAAAAGGAGTTTGACAGAACTACATCCTCTCCTAAAAATAGTTTATATAGTAACTTTTTTTCCTTAAATGATTGATAGAATTCACTTGTAAATCCATCTGGACTTGGAGACTTTTGCTTAGGGAATTTATTGATGGTTTCTTCAACTTCTTTTTTCTGAATTGGAATAAGTGAAGTAATTTATTTCCTTTTCTGTTAATCTGGGTAGTTTATTTTTGTAAATGTTCAACCATTTCACTCAAGTTATGCAATTTATTGGCATACAGTTCAGCAAACTAGCCTCGAATTATATCTTTAAATTCCTCCCCATTGGTGGTTAGTTCACTCTTTTCATTGTTGATACTTTAATTATCCTTTGAGAAGTAAAGTTTCAAAGAATTATAATTGTTATGTCTTCCTTTTTAGGGTTGTATAAATTTAAAAGTCAACCAATATTTGTTTGAAAGTTTTGTTTTTTCTATCCCCTTTTCATTTACCTTTTTTTTGCAACTCTTCAGTCAAGTATTTGGTGTTTGAATTCTCTGTTCAGTTCTGGTCTTTGTGTGAGGAAATTCTGGAAGTCCTCTATTTCATTGAACATCCATCTTTTTCCCTCACAGTATATTTTGAATTTTGCAGGGTACTACCTTCTGGGTTATAATTGCAGGTCCTTTGCTCTCTGAAAGTATAAGTACCATGTTAGTTTCATTGTGTTCCCTTTGTACTTGTATTGTTTTCTTTTTGCTATTTACAATTTTGCTATTATTTGCTATTTCTCTCCTTTCTTTGAGGGTTCTTGAATTTGACTATTATAGCCCTTGGAGTTTTTATCCTTGGGCCACTTTCTGGAGGGGTTCTGTGGATTCTTTCAATGGCTGTATTGTTATCCTGTTCTAGTAGATTTGGGCAGTTTTCCTTTATAATTTCCTGCTTGATATTTTTCAGATTCTTTTGTTGGTCCAGGCTTTCTGGTAGCCCAATGATTCATAGATTGTATCTCCTGGATCTATTTTCTCAGTCATTCATTTTCTCTAGAAGGTATTTTACCTATTCAAAATTTTTCAGCATTTTTTATTTTGTTTGATGGGATCTTGTATTCATGTAAATTCATTACTTTATAATTATTTAATTCTAATTTTTAGGATTTTATTTTCTTCAATTAACTTCTGTATTTCCTTTTCCAGTTGATTATATTTACTTTTAATAGAATTGATTTCTTTGAAAATCTTTTCACAATTTTCCTGCATAACTTTCATTTCTTTTTTTCATTTTTCTTCTTCCTCCCTTCTTTGGTTTTTAAAATTATTTTTAAGCTCTTTGATGAGCTTTTGTATTTGAGTCCAATTTATAAATTGTTTTGGTACTTCCCCTGTGAGTGATTTTTTTCACTACTTTCTTTTTCATATATGGCATTGCTGTCATATTTGTCTGTAAAGTAGGTTTCTGTAGTAAGTGCTCTTTTAGATTTTTTTGTTCATCTCTGTTGTTTTAGTTCTTTCCTGGGGTGTAGGGAGTATAGATTCAAGCTTTTATTTGGCTAGTGCTAGGGTCTGATAATTGGCTTGTTGTTGGCCAAGATGCTGCCTATGCGGTCTGGACGTTAACTTTGAAGAGGTTTCGTATTTTTTTCTTCTTTATGTCCAGGTTTTGACTTAACAGTGGATTGTTCCTGAACCAGTCCTGTCTTTTATCCTGGTGTTTTCAGGGTTATCACTATTTGGGGTTGCAGTTCTAAATGCTGGCTTGAAATCTAGTTGCTAGGACCTCTGTTATAGTTAAGTTATTGGGACCCAGATTGTACTGTGGCTAAAAGTTTCCTGCTGGCTTTCCCCGCTCTCCTTTCTCCTGAAATTACTTCCCCTTTCCCCACAAAGAGACAGACCTTCAATGATGATTCTCCCCATTGTGTACAATTGAAAACTTCTTTGAATTTTCTCTTTTTCTTGGTGGGATCTGTAGTGTGAATGTCAGAGTATTCTTTTATCTTTGGTAGGGATAAGCTCCTGGAGCATGGTAGCTTTGTGCTGTCATCTTTACTCTGCCCTGGAAGTCCTCTACATCATTACTGATTAGAAAAATACAAATTATAGCATCTCTGAGGTACTACCTCACACTTTTCAGATTGCACAATATGACTAGAAGGAACAATGATCAAGTTGTAAGGGATGTAAGCAATCTGGGACACTAATGCATTGTTGATCCAAACTAATCCAAAATTTCTGGAAAACAATTTGGAATTTTGCCCTAAGGTCAATAAATTGTGCATACCTTTTGATCAGCAATACAGCAATACTGTGTCTTTATCCAGAAGAGATAATGGAAAAGGATAAAAATATCACTGGAAAAAATATTCATAGCAGCTGTTTTTAGTGACAATGATTTGGAAATAGAGGGGATGTCCATGATTTGGGGAATGGTTAAACAAATTGTGACATATGTATGTGATGGAGCACTATTGTTCTACTAGAAATCACAAGGAGGGGTAGCTAGGTTGTGCAATAGATAGCACACCAACCCTGGAGTCATTAGGACCTGAGTTCAAATCTGTCCTCAGACAATTAATAATTACCTAGCTGTGTTACCTTTATCAAGTCACTTAACCCCACTGCCTTGCAAAAAACAAAACAAACAAAAAAATAAATCATGAGGGATTGTTTTTTTTCTGGGAAACCTGGAAATACTTGCCTGAATTGAGGCTGAATGAGACGAAAGCATCATAAGATCATTGAACACCCTAATAACAATATGGGGATGATGATCAAAAATTTTAGGATATCTGTGATGGAGAATACCATCTATTTCCAGAGAAAGAAGCATGGAGTTTAAACAAAGACCAACAATTATTATCTTCATTTTTAAAAACTTTTGTCTTAGGTACTACATAATTTTTCTATTGCTAATATTTCATTTCTTTCTCAAGGATATGATTTTTCTCTCAACAGATTAAATTTGGATCAATGCATAACATGGAAACAACATAAAGATTATCATGTTGCTTTCTGTTGGGGGTGTTGGGGGAGGGGAGAGACAGAGTGGTAAAATTGTAAAATTCAAAACATTATAAAAATGATTGGTGGAAACTCTTATTGTATATAATTGAAAAACAAATAAAATATATAATAAAAATTTTAAAAATCTAGACTTGTAATTTCATTAATATGATGAAATTACATTCCAGGAATCTCACCTCACCAAAGAAGGGTGTCACCTTCTTAGTTAATTTACAATCATAGAGGGGAAGCTAGGTGGCACAGTAGAGGATCAACCCTGGAGTCAGGAGCACCTTAGTTGTAATTTGGCCTTAGATACTTAGTGATTACTTAGCTGTGTGACATTAGGCAAGTCATTTAGCCCCATTAACTTGTAAAAAAATTACAATCATACATTTTTATGGATTAAAAAGCATAATTGTCAAAAGTCATGTACCAAAAAGAGTATCAGAGATATGACCTAAACCCATATCTTCTCAACTTTAACATTGTTTCTCTAGCACACTATTTCCAATCCAGCCTTCCAAGTGATTTTTCTGAAATGTATGTTTGACTGTATGACCCTTCATCCATCCCAGCTCAGTGAATTTGAGTGGCTCCCTATTAATTCCAATAATTATAAAGTATTTTTAAACCTATATATCTCTTCTTAACAAAGCTTTTACTTCTCTTTATGCCATCTTTTACTTTACTGCTCAATGCAGTCTACAATGTAGCAAAAGTGGAGATCCTTGAACATGGCATGCTATTTTATAGTTTCAGTAGGTTTGCATTTGCTATTCCCCCATTCTGCCTATTTTACTATTTCATCTCTGCCTTTTAGATGCCCTGAATTCTTTCAAAACTCAGCTGAAGGCCATTTCTGCAGGTCTTTCACAGTCTCCTCAGTTCATAATGCTATTCAATTTAGATTACTTTCCAACATGCAGATTACTAGAAATATTTCTTAATAAATTGTCATGCCCTATTAGACAGTGAGTTCTTTAATTGGATAACTTCTCTCTCTCTCTCTCTCTCTCTCTCTCTCTCTCTCTCTCTCTCTCTCTCTCTCTCTCTCTCTCTCCCCCCCCCCCTCTCCCTCCCTCCCTCCCTCTCTCTGGAGGGTAACTAGCATTTTTCATTTTGAGTCCTATGAAATTGGCTTGGATCACTTGGAAATTGCTTTGCATCAAGACAGATTACTTTGTCTTTATCAGAGTAAATAAGTTTTCCACAGTCTATTATTATTACAATATTGTTCTTATTATTTTTTATTACTATCCTAGTTTTGTTCATTTCAGTTTTCATTAGGTCATGTAAGTCTTTCAATGTTTTTCTGAGAGTTATCTGCTCATCATTCTTAGAGCAAAATATTATTCATTCATAATAATCTCTCAGAATTTGTTCAGCAATTGCCCAATTAGGGGGCATTCTTTCAATATCCCATTTTTGTCCCCACAAATAGAAGAACAATAAATATTTTCATATATAGGTATAAATATTTTTATATATGTAAGCATTTTCCCTTATTTCCTTGGGATATGGATATACAAATTTGATTGCCCTTTGGACGTAGTTCTGAAGTGTTTTCCATAATGAATGGATTAGTTGACAATTACAAATAATACATTAGTGTTCCTATTTTTCCACATCCCTCCAGCATTTGTCCTTTCCTTTTCTGTCATGCAACCTAATGTGATACATACAAAGTGACATCTCAGAGTTGTTCTAATTAATATTAAGAGTATTATTCTATTGCTGTATTGCTAGCTTTGTTTTCTTTTTGTTCTGAAAGCTATGTGTTCATACAATCTACTTATTTATCATTTGGTCAATGGCTCTCATTTTTATAAATTTAACTCACTTCCCAAAATTGTTTACAATTGAGGAAATTGTCAGAGGAAACTTACTAAAATATCCCCCCCAGTTTCCTGGTTTCCTTTTAATTTTGACTACCTATATTTATCTGTGCAGTGCTTTTCTAATTCCATATAATCAAAATTATCCATTTTAATTTCTTCTCTTGTTTGGTCATAAAATCCTCTCTTATTAATAGATATGACAGTCAAAATTTTCCTTGTTTTCCAAAATGTTCTTGTTCTTCTGCTACCATTCTTTATGTCTAAATCACTTAGCCATTTTTGCCTCAACTTGGTATTAGGTATGAGTTATTGATATATGTCTAATTCAACCAAACTGTTCCCCTGTTTTCTCAGCATTCTTGTCAATGAATTCTTGTTCCCAAATCTTAGATTTACAAGTTATTCCAACAGTTTGTTATTGATCTCTGTTATATGTTGAGTATCTTTATTCTTCTGATCAATTACTTTGTTTATTAGTCAGTATTAGATTCTTTTGGTTACCAATGTTTTACTATGTAGTTTGAAAAATTCTGGCACTACTACGTCACTTCCCTTCATGTACTTTGATATTCTTGACAGTTTCATTTTCAAGAGTAATATTGTTACTTATTTTTAACACAATAAAATACTTTATAATATTTTATATATCACTGAAAAAGTGATTTTTTTATAGTTTTGTCATCTTATTATATGAATGTACTCTACCCATGAACAATTAACATTTTCCCATTTGGTTAGATATCTATTTGTGTGGGGAAAGTGTTCTGTAATTATTTTTAAATAATTGCTGGGTTTGTCTTGGTAGCTAAACTTACAAGTATTTTGGTTACAGTCATTTTAATCAGAATTTATCTTTCTATCTCTTCCTGTTGTGTTTAGTTGTGGATATATAAAAGTGCTGAGCTTTATGTGGCTTTATTTTATATTTTTCATCTTTGCTAAAATTGTTAGTCATTTCAAATAGCATTTAATTGATTTTCTAGGATTCTCTAAATACACTATTATATAAATTGATTTAAGGCATTTTCTTGTTTTCACAATACTTCTTATTCTTTCAGTTCTTTTATTTTCCCCCATTTTAAATTGATATAATTAGAATTCTTATCACAATATTAAATAGGTATATTCCTTCCTATTTCCATTTTGCTTTTTTCCAGATTTCTATCGTATCTAAGTTTTCTAATATGTTCTTCATCTCATTTATATCTTCCTTAGGCTTATATTTATATTGTTTTTAGATGGGAAAATTAACATCTACTAATATTAGTATACTATTTCCCCTTTCTACTCATTAACTTTTCATTTAAAACTGTGACTGCTAAGGCATATATGTAATTAAGTTTAGTATTGATATTATTTGCTTTTGGTGGAATGTTGGAAACTATATATAGTTAAAAACATCATTGGTGGAAAAAAACAAAATGGTGCAATGTACTTCTTATGCATCTCTATCATTTTGTATGCTTCAATACACATCTCACAAGCCTTTCATGATCCTATTAGGGCTTCATAGTGTCTCCTTTTTCAAATTATCTTTTTTTAATTTATCTTCTCACCCATTTTATGCCTCTTGTAATATAAGAAATGATTTTTTTCTAATTTTTGTGCCCTGGTAAACTTACACAGTATCTTACACATGGTATCAATCTAACAGTCATTTGTGAAATTGGATTGGAAATAATTCATTTGTAATTCAATTACTTTGGGAAATTGGTTTAAGAGTACATGATTCCAGAGGCGGCTAGGTGGCGCAGTGGATAAAGCGCCGGCCCTGGAGTCAGGAGTACCGGGGTTCAAATCTGGTCTCAGACACTTAATAATTACCTAGCTGTGTGGCTTTGGGCAAGCCACTTAACCCCATTTCCCTTGCAAAAACCTAAAAAAAATAAGAGTACATGATTATAAAAAAGGAGGATTAAACAAAGCGTTCTTTTGAAAAAAGTGTGGTGAAAAATTTGAAATAAGGAAGAGATAATAATAATAAGGTAGTTCAGTATAATCAGATGACATAAAGAATGAAAGAAAGTATATTATGATGTTGAGAGTACCAGTTTCAGAGTTAGAGAACTTAAGTTCAAATAATGCATCTGGTGCATGTCGTTCGTGTGATCTTGTTCAAGTAACTTCAGTTATTCATCTACAAAATGAGATTTTACTCCAAATGTTTTTGAATTATCTTCAAGGTCCAGTTCTTTGATCCTTTGATACCATGGATTGGAAATTATCTTTTAATAGTGAGTGGAAAAAAATAGCTACAGATAATTATTCTGGGAGTATAGTTTTCAAATTGATGGTCACAGATGTCCTTTCCTTTTCATTGCAAATTAACTGTTGCTCCTATCAAGGGTGGGAATTAAGGTAAATAGTAAAATAATGGAGAGATTGAGGTTAGTGATCCCCAAGATAGAGAAAGATTGACATGGCACTGGATTCAGAATCATAGTGTCTCCACTATAGTAGGAACGGGGATCTTGGAAGATTTATGAAAGGAAATTAATAAGTCAATCTTGACTGAATTTCATTAGAAAATGACAATGAGAGAGTCAAAATCTCTAGCAGACAGAAGAATAGATTAAGGAAGGAAATTTCACAAAATGAATAACTTTGTTCAATGTAAATATAAATAATGGATTATCAATACTTGATTTTCAAGTAAATCATAGATCATTCTTAAAATTAAGACTACATTCCCCAGAGTGCCTATTTATGCTTCAGAGAGCTAGGAGAACTGTATCAGACCAGCTATGGACTATGTTATCCTCATACAGAGGAAGAAAAGAACAAAACACACACACACATACACACACAGACACAGGCACACACATACACACACACATGCTCATAGACACATACACAGGAAAACACAAACATAAAACAACCCTCCGGAATCTGATGAATATTTTATAAAAATTGTCTCTCATGTATCTCTTTCCCTTAATCTTAATTCCACATTACAAAAATAATTAATACTAATTTATAAACATGTGTATCAAAATATGCATATATGATGCTAACCTGACTGCTGCTGACAGGAGGGGGGGGGGGTGGGATGGGAGGGTGGAAGGAAATTTTGTAACTTGAAAGTATGCATGTGCAAATGGATAAAAATGAATAAATACGTTTAAAAAAATAAATAAATTACCAGGTGCCATTAAGTGGTCTCAGAAAAAAAAGATTAATTTGACCTCCCAAGTTAGACACAGTAAAAAAAGGTGAAGAATGTAGGAAGGGAAAAATGAGATTCTGGTAAGTGTTGAAATTAGATTTAAAAACCTGTATGATATTGGTAGAAATTAGTTTAACTCTGTGACCTTCAGTGTCCTTATCTGGAAAATGAGATTTTAAAAATGTGTATTCCCAACCTCCAAGAGTTGATATAAGTTGAAGTATTATAATTAAAGTCAGGAAGGCTTGCATTCAAATGCTGCCTTAGACACTATATCCTGGCTATATCATTTATTCTCTGTCCAAAATTGGCTCATCTGTAAAATCAGGGTTTTACTTGAACCTTAAGCTCCTTTTCAGTCAAATTCATTATTTTCTGAATATACTATCTGAAATTATTATATAATAAAATTATAATAATGTAATCATAAAATCTTAGTTGAAAGGGTTTTAGAGGTCTTAGAGTCCAACAGTCATTTAAACTAGCAATGGTAAACAAATAGAAATTTGTTATAAGATCCCTTTGGAGTGACTGTATATTTACTTGGGAAATTACATATTAATATTGCTAAGGTTCTATTGTATTTGTATTTATTTTTGTTAATATTTCCCAAATGTCTGTTAATTTTTTCAGACTCTCCTCCCTTCAAAGACATAGCCAGGCCACATGAATAGCATGACTGAAATGTAAGATATATGTTGTATAAGGGGGAGAAATAGAAAGATAGATGATAGGTAGATAGATAGATAGATAGATAGATAGATAGATAGATAGATAGATAGATAGATAGACAGATGAGACAGAGAGACAGTGTCAAAAGAGGCAGAGAGAGAGAGAGAGAGAGAGAGAGAGAGAGAGAGAGAGAGAGAGAATTCATGCAGAAATTCAATTAGAATTAAAATTAGAATGGGGGGAAAATTATTTACTTCTGAAATCCTATGGATGGTGTACGGTATATAAATGAAATTTTGGTAAATGAAATTGTTGCTCATTCTGTCATCTAATGTTTCAAATTATCCTGAAATAATTCAAAACAAATATATTCTTGATATACTTTTCAAATGTATTTTAATCTCTATGTTGTTCACCTAAAGAATTTGAAACATCATGTAAAATACATTATTTTAGCATCAAAATATTTTCAGGAATTATATGAAATGTTGTTTTAAGGAAGAAAAAAACAATAAAGTAGAGCATATTGAAAAGATATTTTACTGAACTCAAGCTATTCCTTTTGGAATATCCCTAGAGATGCCTGAAAACATCATCCAGTTAAAAGTCTCAAAGAAGATGTGTTTGCCTCTGCTAATCCCTGCTACCCACTGGGTCTGTGTACAATTAGCTATTTTTCCCAGAATAAATGAAATCTCCTCGGTTATTGGTTATGCAAGACTGGAGGAAATAAGACCATTAAAGATAACCAACTGTTTCTTTATATTTTTGTGGGTAGAGGGCTTGACATTCATCTACAACTCTAGGCTGGATTAAAAGTCTTAAACTTCATTTCATAAACAGAGCAGATTAACAATTCTCATAAGGACAGAAATAATATAAGCATAAATGAATAGCTGGGGTATCCGTCCATTTTCACAACCTCATAGCTCTTGAGTGTCACTGGGCTAAAAGTGAGGAACTGCAAATGAAGTCTCCTCATCACTGGCTTTCTGTGAATTCCAGTAAGGGAGGTCTTGATATTGTTTAGAGGCAGAGCTTAATTGACTCAAGGAATAGAGGTTCAAGATCATCTGTGGAAGAAAAATGCTTTATTAAATGTTGGGAAGGATTCTTTCTTTTTAGGAGATTAAAAAGCATATTTTTTATCATGACAAGGTAAAATAAACTGAAGTGACACCTTTGACACCAGGGATTTTGTTGTAATCACCTAGGACATATTGACCACTTGTTCATCCTTCCTAAATTGAATTGCACAATTGCAATGGCAAAACACTAATTGACATGGCTGGAATGCACGTTCTCAAATCAACAGAACTCAGAAGAATATTTGGCTTCCTATAAAATTTTAAAACAATCTTTAAATGAGATATATCTGAGTTGATTGAAATAGAGAATCTGAATTCAGAAACATTGTACCATTGTAAAATGAAAGTGTTCTGCAATTTATTGTGTTAGATGATTGCTAAGAGTATTAAGAAGTTAAATGACTTGTTCAAGTTCATAAGACTTGACTCTATATGTCAGAAGCAAATCTTGAATCATGATCTTCTTGACTTTAAGGTTAGGTCAGCTGGTTTTCCTCTATGGCAGATTGACTCAGCATTTTGCTAGTATGTAGGTAATACACGAAGAGGAAGAGGAAGAAAATGAAGATAATAGCTAATGTAATTCGGATATAACTTTGATCCATTTAAGTAGATAGATACTATTATTAACTTAATTTTACAGATGAGAAAAATGAGCCTGAGAAAAGTTACACAATTTCCTGAATCATACATCTAATAAGTGTCTGAAGAAAGTTTTGAACTGAAGTCTTTTTGCCTCCAAGTTTAGTACTATATCACCTGGCCATCTGGAGTGTTTAGAACAGTGTTTTATTCATAGGTGACCCTGTATTCAATTGAAATATTGACCATTAGAATCATTTCCATAATACAAGCAGTAGTGTTATTTTGATGTTGCTCAGTACAGCATATTGAGTAGATACTGAGTTTTCAATGAATATGACACAGAAAATAAGCTTTAATTAGTTCTCCTAAACTGATAAGAATTAAAGTGGTGACCTGGGAAAAGACTGTGATTCTCATAAAAGGACTAATATCAGGTTTTCACTACAAATATCTTTATGGAAATCTTATCTGCCTCCCATATTCTGCAACCACAAGCTCATAATGAGATTGATAATGTAGGTGTTATTTTTACTGATTTTGCAGTTGAATAAATTTATATTCAGGAGGATTAAGATTTTTGTTCAAGGTCAAACTGCTAGTTCAGTGACTAACTTGGGTTCTACCTCAAACCTTCTTAACTTAAATCTAGGCTTCTTTCTACTATAATATATTGACAACAGGATGGGTAGTTTAGAAATGATTAAGTTAAAAATATAATCAAGGGACTGGACAACAAAATGGCTCAGTGGATGAAATTCCAAGTCTGGAGTCAGGAAGATTTATCTTCATGAGTTCAAATATAGTCTCAGACACTAACTGTGTGATCCTGTACAAGTCACTTAATCCTGTTTGTCTTCATTTCCTCATATTAAAATTAAATTAAATAAGAAGAAGCCCTAAATGGGGTCACAAAAATTCAACAACAAAAAAAAACAATAGCAAAAGAATATATTGTGTGAAGAATAATATTCTACATATTCCCTTCCTATAACTTTAACTTTTCCAGAAATCACAGCTCTAGAATTTGCATTTCTTCATGTAAGGATTTTAAAAAACAACAACAATGAAACCCTATCCTTGTAATTGCTTCTTGATTAATTTTTCACTAGAAATATGAGAGCCCTATCCCAAAAGATAAAAGTCATCCAAATGAGTCTGAATCCATTTCATCAATATGAGATTAGTGGAGCAGTTCAAAGTGACAAGAGATGCTCTATATCCAAATGATTATATTCAGATGATGAAGTGAACTGTTGCCTCAATCTACATTTCAGACTAGATAGAAATTTCAGTGAAGTTGGGAAACTGATTCTTCCTGCAGCTGGCATCCATACTTCTGGATAACTTTCTTTGTGACTGGCTCCCTTATGGGTGAAAGATCTGCTGACATTTCGGGATTACAGCTATGTCAATGCATTTGAAATTAATGAGCCATAGCACAGTCAGGTCATTTATTTTGACCACTGAGCAATCTGTATAGGTTGATATATGATCATCTCAGCTGTACTGATAGGTATCCTTTGTAGGGAAGGCTGAAATGCAGCATACTCTCCATATATCAACATTGTCTGCTGGTGAGTAAGGTGAAGAGGGAGGAGGGAAGATAGGTTAAAAAAATGAATGATAGAGATATATAAAATTTGTTTTTTAGACACTTCTTCCTCAGAAAATGCTATCATTAATCAAGTATAACACATGTAATAAAGAGAAATATCAAATTTTAAGCTTAGAAGAGACCTAAAAAAAATTCAAAATAATATCAAATTATAAATTAGCAAACTGAGTTCTAGGGCTTTATGACTTGGTGGGCATCATCATATTTAACAAGAGAATTAGACCTGACACTCAGTTAACCTGCTTAAATGAATAGTTATTTTTAAAATTTTATTCTAGTATTTCATGTGTTTGAATTCGAAGGGATAAATGGAAAGGTGATACAACAACACCTTTTAGAAATTCTGATAAATATAGGCAAAGTTCATAACAGAAATGACAGGTTAGACCAGTCCCATAAGAAGGAGAGTTGGCTGCAAAAAGACTTGTCAGTATGGGTAGTGGGTGAAACTAGCTGATGGCCAGGATTTTTAGTTAGCTTTATAGCTATCTATAAATTGATATATAAAAGGAAATTACTTTAGAGATGGGACTGATTTTTTATTTTCATATTTTTTATTCCTGTTTTCCATGTTATATACTTACAATGGTTATTAAATTTGTTGAAAAATAATCTGAAGACTTCCAGCCAAAATGGCAGAGATAAGACAGCCACAGATCTAAGTCTCCTGATCTTTCCCCATCTATGATATGAAACAAGCCTCTTGAAAGAAATCTGATTCACACAAAACCCAGAAAGAAAAGCCAGGAGAAAGAACATTTACCTCAGAATTTGTTTTCCACACTCTTGGGTGAGTTTGGGCACAGAGGTCAGATCAGCTGTGAATCAGCCTGATTAGTGGTGGGGTTAGAGCCCTGGGAGCCTGAGGGCCTGAGAGCTGGACTTGCTTGATCAGCAGTAGGGCTAGACCACAGGGGGCTTGGGTCAACTAGGAAGCAGAGGCATGGGCATTGCTACTGACTGTCTGGAACTGGCTGACAGGGCTGTGGGGGGACGGTTTCAGTGCAGAAGAGCTGCAAACACCATTCCTGGGCTCCTCAGGTATGAGAAACTCTGAGGCCACACTTCCATTGTGACTGAGGCCTCTTCCCAGAACAAGCACAGCTACAGACTACCTCTGCCCCAGGCACAGGTACTTGTGAGCTGAAGAACCAACTCAGCAGAGAATAGGGAGAGGGATGACCTCACCCTAGGGTAAAGCCCACCATAGATTGAAGACAAAAGAATTTAACAGCTTCAATTACACCTTCCAGGCTAAGGGAGATGCATAAAACTAGGTCACAGACCTCCTATTGGCCAGTCGGAAAAATTACACTCAGGGAGCAAATCTTCTAGCGACCCCCCATACTTGCCAGTTGGAGATATTGCACTCCATGAGTAAAAACACTGGGGATCCCAACAACCAACTTCTGTGAATCAGCTGCTCCCCAACTCATGGACTTAGCAAAAAAAAAGAAAGGTCAGCAGAAAGGTGGATCCATAGAAAACTTCTTGGAAGGAAAAGACCCTAACTCAGAGAGACCTAGAATCTCTGAGGAGAATATGACCTGGTCTCCAGCACAGAAAGACTGCCTTGAAGAAATAAGGAAGGAGTTTAAAAATCAATTGGAAAATTTGGGATAGTCAAGTAACACCTTGCAACAAGAAAACAAATCATTGGAAAATACAAATGGACAAATGCAAAATGAGAATAATTCTTTCAGATCCTCAAATGGGTAAATGCTAAAAGAAAATAATTCTCTCAAAACCTCAATTGGCCAAATGGAAAGCTCTTTCAAAAATAGATTGACCAATTGGAAAAGAAGTTGCAAAAGTTACATGAAGAAACTCTTCTGTAAAAAAAAAAATGGAGTCTGTGGAAATTAAAGACTTCATGAGATGGCAAGAGCCTGTTAAAAAAATGAAAAAAAATAGAAGAAAATTTAAAATACCTCATTAGCAAAACCACTGCCCTTGAGAACAGATTGAGGAAGGGAAACCTGATAATTATTGGACTTCCTGAAAACATTGAAGAGAAAAAAAAAGCCTGTACTTCATATTGCAGGATCTAGTGATGGAAAATTGCCCTGATATTATGGAACCAGAGGGCAACGAACGTAGTTATTGAAAGAATTCATCGATTCCCTCCAGAATGAGATCCTAAAATGAAAATACTAATGAATGTTGTGGCCAAATTCCAGAACTATCAGATAAAAGAAAACATCTTGCAAGTAGCCAGAAAGAAATAATTTAAATACCAAGGAGCCACAGTAAGGATTACACAGGACTTGACTGCATCAACATTAAGAGATCAAAGTGCCTGGAACGAACTATTCCAAAGAGCAAGGGAAGTTGGAATGCAGTCAAGATTCCACTATCACAAAAAACTGAGCCATCTTTTTCAGGGGTAAAAAGACATTTAATGAAATGGAAGAATTCCAAAAATTCATGATGGAAAGACCAGAGCTAAATATAAAATTTGGAAATCAAGAAGGGGGTTCAAGACACACATGAAAAGGTAAAGAAAAAGAAAAATGGGGCAAAGAAAAATTGCTATTCAATAAGTTGAAACTGACTGTATCCCAGCATGGGAAAAAGATTCTCATAACTCTTGAGAATCGTAACTCTAACGTAGAGAATATACCTAGCAAGAAGTGATGGACACTCATGACTTATCCATGAGACTGCTATCCAATAGGATGAAACTGGTTATAAGCCTACTTGGGAGGAATTCTCCAATGATTCTCAAGAACTGTAACTCTATTAGATAGAATGTACTTAGCTAGAAGTGATGGATACTCAGAATTTTCTATGATTCAGATAGAATGATTTTAAAAAAAATGTCCTCCTTAAAAAGGGGGACAGGAAGGAGATGGGAGAAGAGAGGGGACTGAATGGGGTAAATCTCATTACATTAAGAGGTATAAAAAATGTATGTTAATAGAGGGGAAGGAGGGAGGAGATGAGAAACATCGCTATCTTCTCACCAGACTTGGCTTAAATTTAACTTACACACATACTCAGTTAACTTAAAAAACATATAACCTTTCAAATATTAAGAGGGGAAAAGTGGAGGGGGGCAGAGAAAGGGGGGAAGGGGACCTAACAGAAAGAAGGGAACGGAAAACAGGAAAGAGCGAAAGAAATGGGAGGGGAGTAGAAATAAGAATTCAAACAAACTGAAGGGGGTGGTATTCAGAAACAAAATACTGGTGAAAACAGATAAACCGGGGGGGGGGGGGGGGAGAGGGGAAAATACAGAGGGAAGATAGCATGGAGGGAAATAGAGATCTAGTAATTATAACTTTGAATGTGAATAGGATGAACTCTCCCTTAAAACATAAGTGAATAGCAAAGTAGATTAAAAACCAGAATCTGACAATATGCTGATTACAAGAAACTCATCTGATGCAGAGAGATACATATAGAGTAAAGGTAAAAGGTTGGAGCAAAATATATTTTGCTTCAGCTGAAGTGAAAAAAGCAGGGGTAGCAATCCCTATCTCAGACAAAGCAGCTGCAAAAATAGATAGCATTAAAAGAGATAAGGAAGGAAATTATATCCTCCAGAAAGTACCATAGACAATAAAGGGATTTCAATACTGAATATATAGCACCCAATGGGATAGCATCAAAATTCGTAGAGGAGAAGCTGAAAGAACTACAGAAAGACATAGAAACCAAAACCCTACTAGTAGGAGACCTCAACCTCCTACTCTTAGATCTAGATAAATCAAATCATAAAATAAACAAGAAAGAAGTTTAAGAGGAAAATAGATTGTTAGAAAAACTGGATATGAAAGACCTATGGAGGAAATTGAATGGGGATAGAAAGGAATATACCTTTTTCTCTGCAGTACATGGAACATATACTAGGACATAAAAACCTAATGATCAACTGCAGAAAGGCAGAAATAGTAAATACATCTTTCTCAGATCACAATGCAATAAAAGTCATATGCAATATCGGGCCAAGGAGATATAGACCAAGAACTAATTGGAAACTGAATAGCCTCATTTTAAAGAATGAGTGGATCAAACAACAAATTATAGAAAGAATTAATTATTTTATCCTAGATAATGTCAATAATGAAACAACATACCTAAACCTATGGGATTCACTCAAAGCAGCTGTCAGGAGATATATTATATCTTTAAATGCTTACATGAATAAATTAAAGAAAGAGGAAATCAATGAACTAAATATACAAGTAAACAAATTAGAGAAAGAATGAATTAAAAATCTCTTATTAAATAACAAATTAGAAATTCTAATAATTAAAGGAGAAATTGATAAAATTTAAAGCAAAAAAAACTATTGAATTAATAAATAAAACCAAAACTTGATTTCATGAAAAAACCAATAAAAATTGATAAAATTCTGGTCAATTTGATTTAAAATAAGAAGAAAACCAAATTAATAATACCATAAATGAAAAAAAGGTGAACACAACTCCAATGAAGATGAAATTACAAAAATAATTTGGAATCCTTTTGCCCAACTCTATGCCAATAAAATTGACAATCTAAGTTAAATGGATGAATATTTACAAAAATTTAAGTTGCCAAGGTTAAATGAAGAAGAGATTCAATACCTAAACAACCCTATCTCAGAAAACAGAAATTCAACAAACCATCACTGAATTCCCCAAGAAAAAATCTCCAGAGCCTGATGGATTCACAAGTGAATTCTATCAAACATTTAAGGAACAATTGGTTTCAATTCTATATAAATTCTTTGGAAAAATAGGGGAAGATGGAACTCTACGTAACTCTTTCTATGAAACCAATATGGTGTTGATACCTAAACCAGGAAAAGTTAAAACAGAGAAAGAAAATTATAGACCTATCTCCCTGATGAATATAGATGCAAATGATTAAAATAAAATCTTAGCAAACCATTTCAATAAGTTATCATTAGGATAATACATTCATCCCAGGAATTCAGGGTTGTTTTAATATTAGGAAAAATGTCAGTATATTCAATTCTATCAGCAACAAACCTATCAGAAATTATATGATCATATCTATACATGGGAGGGGATTGGATATACAATGGTTTTGAAAAGGCTATTTGACAAAATACAGCACCCATTGCTACTTAAAACATTAAAGTGTGTAGGAATAAATGGGCTGTTCCTTAGAAAAATTAGCAATATCTATATAAAACCATTAGTAAGCCTTATATTCAATGGGAAGAGACTAGATGCATTCCCAACAAGATCAGGGGTGAAACAAGGATGCCCTTTATCACCACTATTATTCAATATCATATTAGAAATGTTAGCTCCAGCAATTAGAGAAGAAAAAGAAATTTTAGGAACTAGAATTGGGAAGGAAGAAACAAAATTCTTACTCTTTGCAGATGACATGATGATATACCAAGAGAATCCCAAGAAATCCTCCAAAAAAACTACTGGAAACAATTAGCAATTTTAGCAAAGTTGTAGGATATAAAATAAACACCTATAAACCCTCAAATTCTCTATATATAACTAGTAAGTTACAGCAGGAAGAGCTAATCCCAGGAAAGAGAAATCCCATTCAAAGTAACCTCAGACAATTTAAAATTCCTGGGAGGCTATTTCCCAAGAAGAATCAGAAACTTTTTGAAAACAGTCATAAAACACTTCCCATACAAATTAAATCAGATTTAAATACCTGTGCAAACATCAACTGATCTTGGATAAGTAGGATAATATGATAAAAATGACAATTCTACCAAAACTACACTACCTGTTTAGTGCCGTACCAATCAAAATTCCAAAGAATTACTTTAAGGGTTAGAAAAAACTGCAAGTAAATTCATATGGAGAAATATAACGTCAAGGATTTCCAGGGTTTTAATGAAAAAAAAAGTGCAAAATGAGGTGGCTTAGCCTTACCAGATCTAAAATTATCTTATAAGGCATCGGTCATCAAAAATGTCTGGTATTGGCTAAGAAATAGAGTGGTGGACCAGTGGAATAGGCTAGGAGCAATAGCAGGAAACTATTATAGTAATCTGCTGTTTCATAAACCCAAAGAGTCCAACTGTTGTGATAACTCTCTCTTTAATAAAAAAACTTCTGGGTTAATTGGAAGTTTGTATGGAAGAAACTTAGATTAGACCAACACCTCACACCTTATAGAAAGATAAGGTCCAAATAGATACAGGATTTAGACATAAAAAATATATATTATAAGCAAAATAGAAGATCAAGCAGTAGTTTACCTGTCAGATCTATGGAAAGAGAAAGAGTTTATGACTAAGAAAATGGAGAACATCACTAAAAACAAACTAGATGATTTCAATTATATTAAATTAAAAGCTTTTGCACAGACAAAATCATTGTAACCAAGATCAAAAGAAATGTAGTAAGCTGGGAAACAATCTTTACAACTAATGTTTCTGACAAAGGATTCATTTCTAAAATATACAGAGAACTGAGTCATATTTTTTAAAAAAATTCCATTCTGCAAATGATAAATGGTCAAAGGATATACCAAGACAATTTACAGATGAAGAGATCCAAGCAATCCATAGTCATATGAAAAATTGCTTCAAATCATTACTTATTGAAGAAATGCAAATTAAAGTATCTCTGAGGTACCACCTCACAGCTCTCAGACTGGACAATATGACCAGAAAGGTTAATGATCATTGTTGGAAGGGTCGTGGGAAATCTGGGACACTATTACATTGTTGGGTGAGAAATGAACTCATCCAACTTTTCTGGAAAGCAATTTGGAACTATGCCCAAAGGGCAACAAAAATTAGCATACCCTTTGTTCCAGCAATACCACTACTGGGTATATACCCTGAAGAGATGATGGAAAAAGAGTAAAAACAGCACTTGTACAAAAACATTCACAACAGCCCTGTTTGTGGTGGCAAAGAATTGAAAATTAAGTAAATGTTCTTCTACTGGGAAATGGCCTAGCAAACTGTAGTATATGTATGTCATAGAACACTATTGTTCTATTAGAAACCAGGAGGGATGGGAATTCAGGGAAGCCTGGATGTATTTTCATGAACTGATGCTGAGTTTGATGAGCAGAACCAGAAAAAAGCTGTGCACCCTAACAGCAACATGGGGGTGATGATCAACCTTGATGGACTCACTCATTCCATCAGGGCAACAATCTGGGACAATTTGGGTCTCTCTACAATGGAGAATACCATCTGTATCCATTGAAACAACTGTGGAGTTTTAACAAAGACTAAGTACTACTACATTAAATTTAGAAAAAAAAAAACCTGATATCTTATTGTCTGATCTTTCTATCTCTTATACTTTCTGTTTCTTCCTTAAGGATATGATTTCTCTCTCTTCACACTCAATTTGGATCAATGTACACCATGGAAACATTGTAAAGACTGACAAATTGCCTTCTGTGCTGTGGGGGGAGGCGAGATGGAAGTAAGATTAGGGGAAAAATTGTACAACTCTAAATAAATAAAATCTTTAATTAAAAAATGAAAAATTATCTGAAATGAATGAGACCCTTTTATCTGAAGGTGGAAAAAAATTGCTTGATGAATTCACTAATTCTGATAATTCAATAAGCATGTAAGTGCTTACTATGTCCTGATCACTGAAGTTCCATATATATTATATTCATCATTCTCCCTAAACTCCACTATTTCCCATTACCCGCATGATGAAATATAATATCTTCTGATATTTAAAATATTTTTGTAAGATTTTCTCCTAATCTTTTTTATTTTGTTGTTGCTTTTGCTTTTTATATCCTCCTTCCTTACGTGTATTGGGTGATCTACTGATTCTGGTCTCCCTCCTGGTCCTTGCCCAAGATACCGATTCTCTAAAGTCACAGTATTTTCACTGGCTAATGCCTTCTGCCCCATCTACCACCAACTATTTTTGGAAATCTCTCTCTCTTCATCTACATTTCTCAGCTTACTTGGCTTCCTTCAAGTCTCAGTTAAATTCTTACATTTTAAAGAAGCTTTTTCATATTCTTTAATCTTGATCTTTCCTTACGAAATTCTCTCTTGTTAATTTGTAATGTATATATATATATATATGCATATATATATAATATATATATATAGTTTTTGTACAGAATTGTTTGCATGTTGTTTCCTCTACCAACTATTGGTTCCTTAAGAGAACTAGCTATTTTTGTTTTAGTTGTTTGTTTTGTTTGCCTTTCTTTGTATCTCCAGCACTTACTGAAATATTGGGTACATTGAGATTGATTTGATTTGACTGTCTGCAGCGAGGTTATTATGGGATTATGCAAATAGAGAAAATAATAATGTAAATAATAATAATAACAAAAACAAAAATATGATAACTATCATTTATGTGTCCACTGAATGATTTTCAAAGTGAGATAGATGATAGAAATTGTCATAAATTTTAAATTATTGTTGCTGCAGTTCCCTTATACTCTAAGAAAACTAATTACCTCATGAAGTTAGGATTAAGGTACAATGTGTTTGCCCTTACCTAATAACTCTAATATAAGCTCTACCACACATATGGTGCAAATAATATGAAAATCAAGGATGGAGATGTCTGTTGATTTGCAAAAAAAAATGTTTCCTTTATTCTATGGCAATTCTGTTTTGCTTTTATAGCACAGATCCACTTTGCTGGGTATTCCTGTGCTATTATCCCCCCGTATCACAATAATTACTACAGTTTTTCAGAGATACTTTACAGGTGTCCTTGTACTGCTTCTTCTGACTTCTGTATTTATCTTGTGCAAGTTTGCTAGAAACAGGTTTTTAGTCTTTTTGTGCCCACTGGAGTTGTCTTCTCTGCAAAGAAATTGGACGTTTGCCAGTAGAGAGGATTTCATTTTCCTATACCTTATTGTGCCAGGTAATCTACAAACTTTCTTAAGACAATTCAGTTGGAAGCAGTACAGGCTTCTTTATGATAGGAATAGATTGTCTATGTTTCACTGCATATACAGCAATGAAGTCAGCACTGTCACTGTACTGTTGCAAAGTGGTATAGATTATAGAAAGATAGATGATAAATAGTTTAGGTATATACAGGTGTAGACATAAACTTGGAAATAGATATAAATACAGGCAAACTTAAAGACATAATGCCATTTGGTGATTACAGCAACCCTGTGAAATAGTTTTTATTAATAGGGCTATTTTGTAGATGAAAATACTAAAGCTAGTAGAGATTAAAGAGCTGGGAAGGCTTTAATGCAGAATTTCAAAACAGAAATTCCAAATACAGCACTGTATTCATTCTGCTTGTTATCTATTGTATAGCTACTAATTTTAAGATGAGGCCATTAAAGAAATACAAAATAAAGTGTCTATGAGATCCTAGGGATGAACTATTGCTATATATAACATCCTACAGGGAAGCCATTGTGAAAGACTAGATGTTTATGTTAGTCTTTAATAAAATGTGGTAATTTAATTGTTTATCAAAGTAATGGAAGTTATATGAAGGATAAAGAATGTAACAAAGCAAAGACATGTAGCTGGGAGAACAGAAAGAAAAGTTAGGAGCTGGATCAACTCTGTGTGTACGTTTATGAGTGTGTGTTTATGTGTTTGTGTGTGTGTCTGTACACATGTGATGAGATAATCAGCTAGTTTGATAATATAAGTTTTATGCAGTTTTATTGTTATGAGATGTAATTTGAGGCATTATTAGGACACCTGGTAGGGAAATTATGTAACTATAAGGAGAATTATAGAGAGTATGAACCAATTGTTATTAATTGAAAGACATAGGTGGGCATGTAAACTCACCAATGCTAAGGGTATTGAAATCAACCTTATTTTGAACACTAAGATGGAAACAGAATATGTTTTGAAAAGTTCATAAATGGAAATCTTGCTAAAATGGAGAAAACTATTTTGCCCTTTTATAAAATTCATTTTTTAAAAATTTTCATTAAGCTGGAAATGCAATGTGTTCTAGATAGATGTCTAGATAGATGTCAAGTTTGTGAAAGAAGAATTGGATAAGGAAAAGAATGGAAGCAATGACAAATGACCAAAGGATATGCACAGGCAATTTACAGATAAGGAAATCAAAGTGATCCATAGCCATATGAAAAATTGCTCTAAATTATTACTTATTATAGAAATACAAATTAAATCATCTCTGAGGTACCATTTCACACTATTTAGATTGGCCAATGTTACCAGAAAGGACAATGATCAGTGTTGGAAGACATATGGGAAATTTGGGACACATACATTCTTGGTGGAACTGTGAACTCATCCAACTTTTCCAGAAAGCAATTTGGATTGTGCCCAAAGGGCTACAAAAATGTGCATATTCTTTGATCTAGCAATACCACTACTAGGTCCTTATTCAATTCTTCTTTCACAAACTTGAAAGAATATTTCCTTGGGTCAAACACGATTATCATCCCTCTGCTACCCAAGCTTCTATGATTCTCCATTAATTTTGAATGAAAATTTGACTCAGTTCTCTGCATATTTTAGAAATGATTCCTTTGTCAGAAATACTAGTTGTAAAAATGTTTCCTTGTCTACTATATTTCTTTTGATTTTGGTTACAGTGGTTTTATCAGTGCAAAAGCTTTTTATCTAGTTCGTTTTTAATGATGTTCTCCATCTCTTCCTTGGTCATAAATTGCTTCGCTTTCCATAGATATGACAGATAAACTACTTCATGATCTTCTAGTTTGCTTATAATATGTATTTTTTTATGTTTAGATCAAATACCCATTTAGATCTTATCTTGGTATAGCGTGTGAGGTGTTGGTCTAAGCCAAATTTCTTCCATACTAACTTCCAATTTTCCCAACAGTTTTGATGGAAGAGAGACTTTTTACTCCCATAGCTGGACTCCGGGTTTTTCAGACAACAGATTATTAAAACCATTTCCTGTTATTGCACCTATTCTTTTCCCTTGATCCACCACTCTTTTTTCTTAGACAATATGAGACAGTTTTTTTTTTTTTATGACTGATGCTTTATAATATAGTTTTTGATCTGGTAAGGCTAAGCCACCTTCTTTTGCACTTTGTTTTCATTCAATCCCTGGAAATTCTTAACTTTTAATTTCTCCATATGAATTTACTTTAAACTTCTTCTAACTCATTAAAATATTTTTTTAGAATTTTCATTGGTAGGGCACTAAACAGGTAGTTTAGTATTAGTTGAATTTCCATTTTTATTATATTACCTCTACGTATGCATGAGCAGTTTATGTTTTCCCAGTTATTCAAATTTGACTTGATTTGTGTGAAGAGTGTTTTGTAATTGTTTTCAAAAAGTTTTTGAGTCTGCCTTGGCAGATAGACTCCCAGGAATTTTATATTGTTTGAGGTTACTTTGAATGGGATTCCTCTTTCTAGCTCTTTCTGCTGTATCTTGCTAGTCATATATAGAAATGTTGAGGATTTATGAGGGCATATTTTATATCCTGCGACTTTGCTAAAGTTGATCATTATTTCTAGTAGTTTTTAGATGTTTTGGAGAATTCTCTAGGCCTATCATCATGTCATCTGCAAAGAGTGAGAGTTTTGTTTCCTCAGTCCCTATTCTAATTCCTTCAATTTCTTTTCCTTCCCTTATTGCTGAAGGTCACATTTCTAATACAATATTGAATAGTAAAGGTGATAATGTGCATCCTTATTTAACCTCTGATCTTATTGGGAATGCCTCTACCATATACCCATTGCATATAATGGTTATTGATGGTTTCAGATAGATACTGCTTATTATTCTAAGGAACAAACTATTCCTACACTCTCTAGTATTTTTAGTAGGAATGGGTACTGTATTTTGGCAAAAGCTTTTTCAGCATCTATTGATATGATCATATGATTTCTATTAGGTTGGTTATTGATATAATTAATTATACTAACTTTTTTGTAGCATTGAACCAACCTTGCATTTCTGTCATAAATCCTACTTGGTCATAATGTTTTATCCTAGTGATAACATGTTGTAATCCTTTTGCAAAATTTTTGCATCTTTAGTCATCATGGCGATAGGTCTATAATTTCCTTTTTCTGTTTTAATTCTTCCAGGTTTAGGTATTAGTACCATACTGGTTTCATAGAAAGAATTAGGCAGAGTTCTGTCTTCACCTATTTGTCCAAAGAATTTATATAGATTTGGAACCAATTTTTCCTTAAATGTTTGATAGAATTCACTTATGAATACATCTGGCCCAGGGGATTTTTTTCTTAGAGAGTATAATAGTGGATTGTTGTATTTTTTTTCCTGATATAGGGCTAAATACCTGAGGTTTGTTATTTAATTTCCTCTTCATTTAACCTGGGCAACTTATAGTTTTTATAAATATTTATCTATTTCATTGATATTATCAAATTTATTGACATACAGTCGGGCAAAAAAAATTCTGAATTATTACTGTAATTTCTCCTCGTTAATTTCAACTTTTTCATTTATGATACTAGCAATTTGTTTTTCTTCTTTCTTTTTTTAATCAAATTGACCAGAGGTTTATAAGTTTTATTGGTTTATTCATAAAACAAAATGTTGGGTTTTTTACTCATTCAATAGTTTACTTGCTTTTGAAATTATTAATTTTTCATTTATTTTTTTAGAATTTTTAATTTGGTATTTAACTGGCTGCTATTAAGTTGTTCTTTCTCTATTTTGTAATTGTATATTTCATTCAATTATCACTCTTTCTCTAATTTATTTATGTAAGCATTTGAAGATATAATATATCCCCTGAAAACCACCTTGTGTGAATTTCATACTTCTTGGTATGTTGTTTCATTATTGTCATTATATAGGATGAAATAATTTATTCTTTCTATAATTTGTTGCTTGATCAACTCATTCTTTAAAATGAGGTTATTTAGTTTCCAATTAGTTTTGGATCTATTTCTTCCTGTTCCCATATTGCATATGATTTTTATTGCATTATGATCTGAGAAAAATGTATTCACTATTTCTGTCTGCAATTGATCATTAGGTTTTTATGCCCTAATAAATGGTCAAATTTGTGTAAGTGCCATGTACTGCAGAAATGAAATTATATTCCTTTCTGTTCCCATTCAGTTTCCTCGATAAGTTTAATATCTAGGTTTTCTAACAATCTGTTTAGCATTTTAACTTCCTTCTTGTTTACCTTATCATTAGATTTTTCTAAATCTGAGAGTGAGACAATGAGTTCTCCCACTACTAGTTTTGCTGTCTATGTCTTGCTCTTCCTCTTTCAACTTCTCTAAGAATTTCGATGCTATAGCATTGGATGCATACATGTTGCATATTGAAATTACTTTATTGTCTATATTACCTTTTATATGGATATAGTTTCCTTTCTTATCTCTTTTAATGCTATCTATTTTTGCATCTGCTTTGTCTGAAATAAGGATTGCTATACTTGCTTTTTTCACTTCAGCTGAAGCAAAATATATTTTTCTCCAACATTTACCTTTACTTTATATGTATGTCTCTGTTGAAAATGATTTTCTTCTAAGCCTCATTTTGTAGAATTCTGATTTTTAATCCATTCTGCTATTTACTTACGTTTTAAGGAAGAGTTCATCCTATTCACATTCAAAGTTATAATTACTAACTTTTTAATGCCCTCCAGACTCTTTCCTCTGTTTGTATTTTTCCCCTTTTTCACTTTATCCATATTCCTCTGTATTTTGTTTCTGAATACTGCCCCTTCAGTGTGTTTGCCCTCCTATATGAATTCCTGTCCTCTTTCTTTCCTTTTTACCTTTTTCTCTTTCTTCATGCCACTCCTTCTGTTAGTTCGCCCTTTTCCTCTCCCTTCCCATCTCCCCCTCTCTTATCCCCACTTTTAATACTTGAAAGGTAAGAAGTTTCTTACCTTAACTGATTGCATGTGTAAGTTAACTTTAAGCCAAGTCTGATGAGAGGAAGATTCATATGCTTTTCACCTCTTCCCTTCTTCTCCTCTATTCCAATAGGTCTTTTGTACATTTTAATATAATGAGATTTACCCCATTCAGTCGCCTCCTTCCTCCCATCTCCTTATGTTCTCCCATTTAAATGAGGTATTGTATTTAAACCATTCTATTGGAGTCACAGAAAAGTTATGAGTGTTCATCACTTCTGGTTAAGCATATTCTCTCTAATAGTTATAATTCTCCAGACTTATTAGAGTCTTTCTCCCAAGTAGAGATATAGCCAATTTCATCCTATTGGATAGCAGGCTCATGGATAAGTCATGAGTGCCCATCACTTCTGGCTAATTATATTCTCTCTAATACAGTTTTAGTTCTCAAAAACTTGGTAGACTCTTTCTCCCAGGTGGGGATATAGCTTTTTTTCATCTTATTGGATAACAGGTTTTTTTTTTCTTTTACCCCTGCCCCCTTTTTTAACCTTTTCATGTGTCTCTTCAGCCTCTTGTTTGGTGTCCAAATTTAATATTTGGCTCTGGTATTTTCATCAGGAAATGTTGGAAGGCTCCCATTTTATTAAATGTCCATCTTTTCCCTGGAAGAGAAGATTCAATTTTGCCTGGTAGTGGATTCTTGGCTGCATTCCAAGCTCCCTTACTCTTCAGAATATCTCATTCCAGGCCTTTCTTTCTGTTAATGTTGATGCAGCCAGGTCTTGCATAATCCTTTCTTAGGCTCCTTGGTATCTAAATTGTTTCTTTCTGTCTGTTTGCAGGATTTTCTCTTTTATCTGATAGTTCTGGAATTTGGCCACAACCTTCCTTGGTGTTTTGATTCAGGATCTCTTTCTGGAGGGATTGATGTATTGTTTAAATAACTATTTTAGCCTCTGGTTCCATGATATCAGGGCAGTTTTCCATAATTAAATCCTATAATATTAACCCAGGCTTTTTTCTCTTCAGTGTTTACAGGGAGATCAATAATTCTTAGGTTGTCCCTTCTTGATCTATTCTTGAGGATGGTGGTTTTGCTGATGAGGTATTTTAAATTTTTTTGATTTTTTTGATTTTTTGTTTTGGCTTAACAGTCTCTTGCTGTCTCATGAAGTCATTAGTTTCCACAGACTCCATTCTATTTTTATTGAAGAATTTTCTTCATTTACCTTTTGCAACTCCTTTTCCAATTGGTCAATTCTAATTTTCTAAGACTTTTCCATTTGATCAATTGAGGTTTTGAGAGAATTATTCTCATTTGTTATTTGTCCAATTGTATTTCCCAAAAATTTGTTCTCTTGTTACAAGTTGTTAAATTTCTCTCCCAAATTATCCAGTTGATTTTTTAACTCTTTCCTGATTTCTTCGTGGAAGTCTTTATGCACTGGAGACCAGATCATTTTCTCCTCAGAAGTTCTAGGTTGCTCTGAGTTAGGGTCTTTTCCTTCTAGGAAGTTTTCTATATAGACACTCCTTTCTGCTGGCCTTTCTTCATTTTATTAAGACCTTGTATTGGGGAGGAGCTAGTTAACAGATATTTGGTGCTGAGATCCCTAGAGGCTTTACTCACTAGATTTAGTATCTCCATATGGGCTGGCCAGTTCACTCTATTGGTTGCTTTCTCTGGAGTGTCTGTGAGCTTAATTTGAGGCCCTCTTCCCTGGCCTGATTGAAGCTGCTGAAGACTTTTATCTTTGAACAATATGCAAGTTAATTACTTTCCCTGTTCTCAGCTGAGGGAGCTCTGCTGCTCACATCTGAGCCTGGGGAAGAGCTGTGCTGTGATTGTGTTTGTTCTGGGAAAAGGTCTCAGCAGAAATGAAGGTATGGACTCTGAGTTCCTCCAGAGGAGAGTAACCCAACCATTGATATTTGCAACTCTCCTGCACTGGAATTCATCCGCCAGCCCTGCTGGCAAGCTCCACACAGTCAATGACACCATCAATGTCTCTGGTTCCCAGTTGGTCCCCACACCTGAGGCAGATCAGGCCAGTCTAGTTTTCAGTCTCTCAGGCTCTCACCCTGTCCTGTGCTCCCTGAAAAATCTGACCTCTGCACCCAAACTCACTCATGGTCCTGAAAGACAAACCTTGAGGTTTTGTCAATTGGGATTTCTGTTAAGAGGTTTGGTTTATATTATTTATGAGGGAAGTTCAAGAGATTAACAAAGTACCTGTTTTCTCTCTGCCATCTTGGCTGGAAGTCTCCAAAAATACTTTCTTCTAAATTCTAGCTTTTCACTTTGAGAAATATGTAGAACTCCTGACTGGGGCTTCGCTTTCTTTAACAGAAAAAAAATGAATATAATTGTTGCAGAGTCTATATAAGATCATTTTTGTGTGGAGAAAAAATTCTAAAAATGTAAGAACTATAAAAATGTAAGTTCTTATTTATAATAAGAATGACTATCATTATTTATATTATCCCATTGAAAGGATGGAGCTATCCAAAATATTGGATGAAGAAAACTATACAAACTATTAACAATATAATTTTCTTGTCAAATAATAAGGCTTATTTTGGATTTTTATGTATTTTATTTGTATTTTACGTTTATAAATTACTTCAGTTTTATGAAAAGTCTCCCAAAGTAAAACAAGTAGTATTAATAATATAATGACTTCATCTGAAAGTTCACCTATAGCACATCTGAACCTATCTGTTAAAAATGAAATAAATAAATCCAAAATTATCAAATTTAGAAGGAAAGCAAACTGAGTCAAATTTTTAAGAATATGTCATTTCTCAACTGGTAAAACATTGAAGGATAAGAACAATAAGTTTTCAGACAAAGAAAACACAGTTATCTCTTGTCATATGGAAAATATGTTATAAATTATTATTTATTAAAAACATTGCAAAGTAAGCAGCTCTGAGGTATTACTCATATATATAATGTTGATTAATATGAAGAAAAATGATGAAATTTGGAGAGGCTGTGATTAAAATTAGAACACTAATTACTCTTAGTAAAGTTGTGAAATAATCAACCATTCTACAGAGGATTTGGAACTATTTTTAAAAGTATAAAAAAATTTGTATGTCCTTTTATTGCAATAATACTATTAGGTCTGTATTCTAAAAAGAAAAGTGTGTTAATTGAGGAATCAAAAATCATCCTTTATCATAAGGAACTTATATTCTACTAAGTCACTTGTAATCTTTCAAGATAAGATCAAATCATATATATTATGTAACGGACTTGGCAAATGATGAAAGAAGTTATAGTTGTCTTTTTATCTTCAAGTATGTCATTGTCTTCAGTCATCAGGTATCATCCTTGTCATCATAACCATCACTTTTACCATCATCATTATCATTGTTGGTACTAGGTTTTTGTTTTTTTTTACATTTGAACAAGGGAATCTCTTTAAGGGTATTATTAATATTGACAAATAGGTGGTGCAGTGAATAGAGCACTTACCTTGGAATAAGGAGGATGGGAGTTTGAATCTCACAGCAGCACTGGCAACTTACTAGCTGTGTGACCTTAAGCTAATCACTCAACCCTGATTCACTTGCATCCAAGCTCATCTACAGCCATCCTGAATCATATCTGACAAATTGACACAGATGTTTCTGGAAGAGTAAGTCAGAGTTATGATAGCACAGTATCCCCTAACTCAAATTCAGTTCATGTGCTTGCCATGGTATCACCTCCTTGATATTGTGGTCTTCTTCAATAATAAAGGACAAAATTTATTATCATATTAGCAACTGCTTTGAAATTTAAAGTGCTCTTTAATGTTATCCTTTCATTCTCCTGGGAATATTATAATGATTGTTCTTTCTTTCCTTGATTCAAATATATTTTCAAAAATGATGAAAAATTATTTTATTGTCTAATCTTCCCCTAATGATTTCAATATCTAACTCTTTCATGGGTGTCTATATTTATAATCCATTGAACATGGTTGAAATTGTTTTCCAGAATGTTGCACTATTTCACAACTTCACGAAGAATATATTAGTGTCTCAATTTTCCTACATGCCTTCCAATATTTGTTGATTTTCTTTTGTGTCATATCAGTCAGTCTGATAAGTATATGATGGCAGCTCAGAATTTTGTTTCTTAAATTTGTATTCTATAATCAATAGTGATTTATAACATTCATTCACATTACTATAGCTTTAATTTCTTCATATTGACAGATCATATGAGAGTTTTCATTCGAAAATGTATCATATATGACCTTGTTTTAATAAATCTGACCAAGTTTTATGTATATTGGAGAAATTAGACATCGGAAAATCTTGCATATTTTCCCAATTTTTCTTCTTTTCCTTCTAATTTTACTGCATTGGTGTTTTTATGCAAAAAATATTTTTTTTTAAAAAAAATCATGTTCTTAAAATTAAGGGATAGCTGGGTGATTCAGTGAATAGAGTCCTGGCCCTAGAGTCAGGAAGGGCCGCAGATACTAACTTTTTGACTCTGGAGCAATTGTTAAGACCTGTTTGCCTCTGGTCCTCATATGTAATTTGATCTGGAGGACAAAATGATATCCCAATGGGTTCAGAAAGTGTTGGACACAATCAAAAAAGACGAAACAGTAACAACAAATCAAAATTATGCATTTTACTTGCATTATCTCTATTCTTTCTTGATCATTTACTTTTCCCTTACTGACAGATCTGAAAGGTAACTTTTTCCATTCTTCCTTAATTTACTTATGTTGTTACTCTTTATTTGTAAATAATTTATCTATTTTGATCTTGTCTTGACTTTAGTTTACTTTCTGCTAGACTGCTTTCTATTTTTCCCCACTGATTTTTATCAAATAATTAATTCTTGCTTCAAAACCTAGGAACTGTGGATTTATCAAACCCACATTACACTGATCAATACTACTTTGTATTTTATAACTAATCTGTTCCACTTGTGTACCACACTTTTTCATAGACAGTACATGGTTTTCATGGTTAAAATATTCTTAAATATATTTTTTGAAACCTGAAACTTCTAGACCACCTTGCTTTAATTTTTTCATCATTTTTTTCCACTTTTATTTGAGATGAATTTTGTCATCTTTTTCTAGCAGGACAAAATAATTATTTTGTTGTTTGATTTACATGATACTGAATAAGTAATTCAACAGAGATAGAACTCTCATTTTGTTATAATTTCTCAGGCTTTCCATGTGAAATTAATATTTCTTCAATTGTCTGTATCTGACATTTTGAGAAAAAGTATTTTGTAATTATGGTCATAGAATCCATGTATATGTGTTGGCAGGTAATCGTCCAACTATTTTTTATTATCTGCAGTCATCTTAAATAGAATTTCCTCTTTCTATATCTTCTCAAAGAGTTTTAGTAAAATGGAAGTACATAAAGATGCAGATGATTACGTGGAATTTTTATCCTACAACGTTTTTAAGCTCTTGATTCTTTAAGTTAGTGCTTTAATTAATTCTTTCATAAATTTATTTATTTATTTTTATCCATATGCATATGAATATTTTTAAGTTACAAAATTTCCTTATACCCTCCCTTCTCACAATCCTGCCCTCAGTGGTGAACAGTCAGGTTAGCATTGTGCAAACATATTTTTAAAACACATGTTTACAGATTCATTAGATTTAACATGAGGAATTTGGCTTAAGGGAAAGAGATACATAATAGATAATTTTTAAAATTTGTTAATCAGACTCTAAAGTGTTTTTGGTGTGTGTGTGTGTGTGTGTGTGTGTGTGTGTGTGTGTGTGTGCTTTGTTTTGATTTGTTTTTCTATCTCTGGATGAGGATAATATAGTGCATAGTCAATCTAATACAGTTGTCCTAATTCTCTGGACTACTGAGAATAGCTGCTTCCAGCAAGGTTGTTCATTTCACAATACTGTTGATATGTACATCGTTCTCTTGGTTCTGCTCCCTTTGCTCAGCATCAGATCCTGTAACTCATCCCATATTTCTCTAGAGTATAACCATTTATGATCTCTTATCCAACAATAATATTCCATTGTATTTGTGTATCATAAATTGTTTATTCATTCCCCAAATGATGGGCATCCCCTCAATTTCCAATTCTTTGCCACCACAAAAAGCACTGCTATGAATATTTTGTAATTTGATTCTTTAGTATTCTCCAAATATATTGATATTCTCTGCAATAAGTGATTATTTCATTTGCTTATTGCGTATTTGTATTCTTCCCATTTTTATTTCTTGATTTATTGCTATTTTTGGAATTCCTAATACTAAAAATACTGATGATAATGTATATCCTTACATCCTTCCTTATCTTATTGAGGAAGTTTCTACTTTATTACCATTTCCAAGATACTGCTTGATCTTGGTTGTTGGTTATTACTATTATTTTAAGAAAGTTTCCATCTATTTCTATTCTTCTTTATTATGAATGAGGTCTTTTATTTTGTTGAAATCACTTTCTGAGCCTATTTATATAATTATATGACTTTTATTGCTGTTGTTCTTTTTTTGTTATTGAAATGGTTAATTATGCTTAAAGTTTTCTTAACATTAAACCAGTCCTACATTCGTGGTTTAAATTCCACCTGCTCATAGAATATTATCTTTTTTATATGGAGCTCTAGGGGCAGCTAGGTAGTGCAGTGGATAGAAAACTAGCCTTAGAGTTAGGAAGAAAGGAGTTTGAATCCAGCCTCTGACACTTGACACTTACTAGCTATGGAACTTTGTGAAGGTTACTTAACCCTAATTGCCTTATATCCAAGACCATCTTTAGTTGTCCTGATTCATATCTGACCACTGGACCTAGATGGAGAAAGTGAGACTGGTGATTTAGCCCAGCTCCCCTCTCTCAAATCCAGTTCATGTGCTTGTCATGGCATCACATCCCCTGACGTGATGGTCTTCTTTGAGAATGAAAGACAAACATCATCAGCATTAACTCTAATATCCTTGCAAATATTTTATTTAGCACTACTTATCAACATTAATTGGGGGAAATTGACCTATATTTTTCTTTCTCTGTTTTTTCTCTCTCTGGTTTAGGAAATAAAATCATCATTAAGTTTCATAGGAGTATTCATTTAATGATATTTTTCAAATATTTTATATAGTATTAAAATTATTTGTTCCTTAAATGACTATTTGAATGTACTTGTAAATCCCATATATTCACTTTAAAAGTTTTTTTGATTGTTTCTTTGTTTGTCTTTTATCATATTGTCATTCATGACTATGTTTTTGAATTTTAAATGCGTAATTCTTTTTAAAATCTCTTTTAGACAGATTTCTGTCATGTTTTCTAATTTGTTAAATTATTTATTTGCATCCCCAATCCTATTTTTCGTGTTATAACTATTATTCTAGTTTTGATTCCTATGTATTTTTTGAATAGCTTCGCTTTTGAAATATTTTACAATTTCTTGTTTACTTACTTTTCCATCATTTCTTGGGAACCTTTGGAATCTTTTTTAAAAAAGTATTATTATTTCAACTTGGTGAATTTGACCCATTTCTTTCATTTTATGATATTTGTTCAGTTTACTATGGGTTTTAAACATATAATTTATTATTTTTATATTATCATATGTCCCAGTTTTTGTTAAACCATTATTATACTAAACTTCTTTTTAATGGAAAATTTAATTTTTAGAGGAATCAGTATGGTAGAATGAACATTGGCCTTGAAATCAGTACTGACTTAGAATATTTGATATCAATTTCTTAGCCAGGCAATACTTCAATTGAACCCTACAGTTTTTTTTTCTTATCAGGAATAAAAAGGATGGTAGTGATAAAAAAAATTTCAGTAAACTAGGGGCACACACCCCCTTGCAAACACAAGGTCCTTAATACGAGCAACCTCATATATAAAATGTAATTATGAAAAGCCACAGTTTTCCCACTGTTGGAGGGTCTTTCATTCATGAAGATCTTATATAAATTAAATTAATTATAAGTATTGACTGAAATATGTGAGTTAGTGATCTTCTGGAATCCTTGTTATCCTTTCTTCAGTGTGTCTTACATTATCAGGATATCAATCATTTCCCAAGATAGACATCCCGATCAGTCACAACTACTCTGAGGACAAGGACAATATTAACAACTCAGTTGAGCACTTAGGTTTATATTATTAGAAATGTTCGATCTTTTGATTTTTAAAAGTTTTTTAAAATGTCTTTCCTCTCTTAAATTCTTATATGAACTTTGCATCTTACGCAGACATGCAGCAAGCAAGTTACTATGTCTCTTCTAATATGGAATCATGTTTAAACATCAAAACCCTATTGTGTGCATATTCACACACTATATATATGCATATATACATATACATATATATATACCTTTAGAAATATTTGTATGAAATTTTCCTTTAAGATAGACATATTTTTGTACATTGTGCTGACAGATACCTAGACTAAACAAAATGACAGCTGGCAACATTTTAGGTGTACTAGTTGTGATTAATATATGAAAAGAAATGAGTAAGATTTATTTATAAGAGGAAGATAGTGAATGGTTAAAATCAGAATCCTGTAAGAGAACATCTATACAGTCTTATGAAACTTGTTGCAAGATAATGAATAATAAATGCTATGGTTAAAATAATTATTCTTTCATAATTTTATAAATATCTGAGAGAATCATAGGATTAATACAAATTAGAAGTATTGTAGACTAGACATAAAAGCAGAAAAATATTTGTCTTTTGGAAAATTGTAATAATTATAATGCTAACAATGACGACATTTAGAAAAACACATTAAAGTTTTCAAAATGAATTACAAATATCATTTAATTTTGTTCTCACAACAACCTTGGAATATAGTTGTTATTGTTGCTCATATTTTCATTGGTAAGGAAATTAAGGAAAACAGGTTAACTTTCTTGCCTATGTAGTATGTTTCTTTTGCTATATTTGAACTCAGATTTTTTTATTTCATGTTCAATGTTGAATTCACTATGCCAATTACCAGTCAAAAATATATCCCTAAATAACAGGTTCTATGTATTATTCACTGCCAAGTAACAGTTACAACAAACTAACAATATGTTTCTCACTGAGTGCTCAGAGCTCCCTTCTAGGTATCCATAGATCCTATCATACAGATACAGAGAAGTTGAACTCATAAAGTAGTCGACTTTGCCAATGACTTATATCATGTACAGAAGCTTGAAAGGTAGGTGGAGTGACTTTTGCACAATTCATCAGTAGGAGTACCTCTAAGATTCTAAGGTAACTTGTTTTCCTAAAGTTGTTCTATCAGCCATAAAAGTTAATACTTTGAGAAAACTCTGCCAGCAATTACCGAATATAAATGTTGATATCTGAACTTCTGACTTCTTCCTGCACACCATTAGCTCTGGAGTAGTTTGCCTCTGAATAACTACATTTGAAAAGCAAAGCAAAATAAATCTACCTTGTCTTTCTTGATACCTACAAACCTCATAATATATCAGTTCTCTAAACAAACCTCATAATATCAGTTCTCTAAAACTTCATCCCCTCCCACTCTACAGCTCAACAACAGAAAATGTTTAATATAGAGATCAGGTGCTAAAGAGGATGCAAGGATAGTTCAATGCATTTACCTTCTTTTTTAAATAAGATTAAAAGTTGAATAACAAAATATTTTAAAAGTTTAGGTAATAAAATATGCAATATAAGTAATTTCAATTAAATTGTAGAGTCAATATTTGCTACAAGATGCAGAAAAGGACAATATTACTCCAAAATTTCATGGTCAAAGAAATCTTCATGAAACAATTGACATTTGAAGTTGGTTAAATTTGAATAGCCAGAGAGGAATGAAGCATAAATTCAAGTTGATATCAAAAGAGGATTAGCATGAATAAGACTAGGAGATGGGTCAAAAAATAGAGAAATAGAAAGATTGATACATACATACATATATTCCTACATACATATATAAATGCATTTATAGATGGTGATTAATCACTGTCCTTTTTTCTCTCAGAGGTGGGAAATGATATCATTATATTATGTCAAAATACATTGTATCTGACTGTGGTGATTAGGCCAAAATGAGCTTGGAAAGCTCTATCACTAGCTGGACATAAAAAAAGGTCATTTGAACATTTGGAATGGATCTCTAAATTTGTACATCTTGGGTTTCTTTTCAGCTATTACAATTCATTCTGTTTTGCTCACAGAGCACAGCACCTTCTCTGATGAGGGTACAACATTTGGGTTGTCCTGTTCAAGCATCTACCATGTTACATCATCAATTCCAAACTTCTTAAGAGAGACTCTGAGAGTGTCCTGGTATTGTTCTTTTTCTTTTACCACTGTATGATCACTTGCCTTGGGTGAGTTCAACATGCAATAGTCTTTTTGGCAAGCATGTATATGGTATTTGAATAATATGGCTAGTCTATTAGAGAAGTAGTGTTTTAATATTTAACAATTTAGTTTAAGACTCTAGAGATTCCAGAGTTTGGAACCTTATCCTTCCAGGCAATCTCCAGAATCTTTCTAAGACAATTCAAATGGAACCAATTCAGTTTCCTGGTATGGTGCTGGTAGATTGTCCAGGTTGCACAAGCAAACACCAATGAAGTCAACACAACATCTCTGTAGACTTTCACAATGATAGTCTAATACCTCTTCACTCTCACATTTTCCCGCAGAACCTCTGAAACACTGAACTAGCTCCGGCAATGCTTGTGACAACCTCATTATTATTATGTACATCTCTAGAAAGTATGCTACCAAGATAAATGAACTTATCCACAATATTCAAAACTTCTCTATTTGCTGAAAGCAATGGCCCTACATATGAATGGTGTGTTGCTGACTAATGAAGCACCTATATTTTCTTGGTGTTAATTGGTAGGCCAAAGTTAGGGTGGTGCATACATAGATACATAAATAGAAGATGCATAGATACACAACATGAAAAATAATTCATTAACACTCCATACATAACAAGCATTCTGATTCAAAAAATGATAGCTTCTGTTATCAAAAAATATACAATATTAATGGAAGACAAGAACAGAGTTAGAAGTAGTATGGGGCATGCAAATCAAAAGTGAGGATGAAGGCTTCTCCATGTTGAGAAGACTGCTGGGGAGGAGGCAGACAAATCTGGAGAGTGAGATGCATAATATGATTATAATTGCCTTTCTTTCTGTATCTAATTACAACATAAAAGATAAAACATAAAAAAGTACAACAAAAAAACAAAAAAACCCATAGTCAATCTGAGCTAGTTTATAAAATAAGGAGACATTAACAATAAAAGTGTTAGGTATAACAGTAGCAGAAGGTGATGGTATGCTATATTAGCTCACATAATGAAATGATTATATTTCTCATGGAAATGCTTACATTATGTTTACTAACTTTACAACACAGAGAATGTAAAAGAAATAGTTTGTCTTGCACATACAAGTTCAAAAACAGGATGATGGTAAAGCTGGAATCCTATTTCCTTCAAATTATCATGATTAATTTATTCTTAAAAGAATTCAAAATCATCATCAAATTTACATTACTGCATATGTTCAGCCCTTTGCGAGTATATATATATACATATATATATATATATATATGTATATATATATATATATATATATTTATTTATTTATTTTCTCCTATGATGATGCTCACCAGGCACACAATTCATTTCAAATACTTTAATTTCCAGAATAAAATCACCTAAAATTATCATTTATCCTATATAAGGACTTTCAATGGAAGGACTATGTCTTACTCATTAGAATACCCTCTAACAACTATTACAGTTCTTTTCATGTAATAGATATGATTTTACCATAATTATAATTTTAAGATGCTAAATTTCTGCCAGTTTTCTGTAATATCCCTGAAGCATTTTATGATTTTCAAAGTGACTAACATAGATTATATCAATAGATTCTTTTTTGAAAGTTTTTTATTTTATTTTTTCAAATACATGTAGATAGTTTTGAACATTCATCTTTTGATAAGCTTTTGAGCTTCCCATTTTCTACCTCACGACATTTCCTTCCCCTTCCCTATGAAAGTGAGTAATCAGATATAAGTTCTACATATTCAATTATGTTTTACATATTTCCATATTTGTTATGTTGTAAAATAAGAACCAGAATTAAAGAAAAAATGAGAAAAAGTAAAAACAACATAAGACAAGTTTTAAAAAGTGAAAATGATATGGTTTTGCTTGTGTTCAGACTCTATGTGTTCTTCGTATACTTCTTGTTTTTCTTCCCATTTGGATGAGGGTGATATTTTTCATAACAATTCTTTTAGAATTATCTTTGATCATTTAGCAAGTAGTTATGTCTATCATAGCTCATCATCATACAATGTTGCCGCTATTTTAAAGAAAAAAAAACAAGCTTCAATCTGTATTCAGACACCATCAACTATCTCTCTCTCTCTCTCTCTCTCTCTCTCTCTCTCTCTCTCTCTCTCTCTCTCTCTCTCTCTCTCGGGTTGGATAGCATTCCTTACCATAAGTCCTTCAGAGTTGTTTTGGGCTATAATACTGCTGAGAAAAGATAAGTCATTCACAACTGAATCATCTGACAATTTTGCTGTTACTTTGCATTCAACATATTTCACATTACATATGCTCATGTAAGACTTTCCATGTTTTTCTCAGACCATTCTGTCTATTATTTCTTATAGCAGAATATCATTACATCATAAAGAAATACCACGATTTGTTCAGTCATTACCAAACAATTGGGCAACCCCTCAATGTCTAATTCTTGCCATCAGAAAAGGGAGATCTCAGGTGAATCCCTGACTTTTCTCCATCATTTTATTTCATCCACAATATAAATATCCTCATAAATATAGATATTTTCTTCCCATTTTTCATCATTTATGTTTAATCATGGAATTACTATCTCAAATGGTAGGAATAGTTTTATAGAACTTTTGGCCTAGCTCCAAATTGCTCCATAGAATGGTTGAATCACCTCATAACCCTTCCAACAGTGTTTTTTCATAACACATTTTCCCCACATTCCCTCCAAATATTGACATTTTTTCCAATTCAGTGGTTACAAGGAAGTACTTCAGATTTGTTGTAATCTGCATTTCTATAATTAGTAGTAGATTAGAACTTTTTTTTAAAATAAGGTCATAGATAGAAGTAATAATTTCATTTGAAAACTATTCTTTTGATCATTTATCAACAGAGAAATGGCCTTATTTTTTAAAATTTGACTCAATTCTCTGTTTGAGAAATTAGATCTTTCTCAGAGAAACATGTTCCAATATTGTTGCTATAGCCAACTGTATATCCTCGCATCTTATTACCCCTACATTCTTTTATTCTGTTCTCTCTCCTTTCAACTTGTCCCTCCTCAAAAGTTTTTTTTAATTTATGACTACACCTCCCACTATCTGCCTTTCCTTCTATCACCACCCACTTTCTTCCATTCTCTCATCCTCCTACTTTCCTAGATTTTTATATCCAAATGAGTGTGCATATTATTTCCTCTCTGAGCTAGTTGTGGTAATAATAAGACTTTCTACTGCATCCACTCCCTCTTCTCCACTGCAAAAGAATTTTCTTGCATTTTTTATGTGAAATAACTTATCCCATTTTGCTTCTACCTTTCTTCTAAGTTAAATTCCTCTCATACCCCTTAACTCCATCTTTTTAATACATTATTCTTTCATATTCAACTCTGAGCTATGCCCTGTCTATATATTATCCTTCAAACTGCCCTAAGAAATAACAAATTTTGTATTACTTATCAGTATCATCTTACTATGTGTGAATATAACTAATTCAACATCATATGATTTCCCTTCCCAGTTTACCTTTGTGTACTTCACTTGATTTTCATATGTGAAGATCAAATTTTCTGTTCATCTCTGGTCTTTTAATCAGAAAAGTTTAAAAGTTCCCTTTATCATTGAATGTCCATCTTTTACTATAAAAGATTATGTCCAGTTTTGCTGGGTACCTGGTTGTAATCCATGCTTTTTTTGCTTTCCAGAAATCATATTCCAAACCCTACAATTCTTTAATGTAGAAGCTAGTAAACCCTGCATAATCCTGACTGTGACTCCTTAATATTTGATTTTTGTGTCTCTTTCACCAAACTACTGTTAATCATAATTTCCTACATTACTCTCATTTCAATTCTTAATTTTTCCTCTGTCTTCCTTGAGCCAAGATAGCAGCACGAGAGAGCAGGAATTTCCAGAAACTTGTCCCTCTAAAATTCCCAAAAGCCATCAAATTATGACTCTAGCCAAAATTATGACTCTAGCAGAACCCACAGAAAAAAAACTGAATGATACAATTTCTGAGTCCAAGACAAATTAAAAGATCTATAGGAAGATTTGTTTTGCCAGGACAGACTGTTGGAAAGAGTCACAGTGCAGTTAGGCCAAAGTGAAGCCGAGTGGGAGCAAACTTGCTCCAGACTTGCAGAACAGCCAGTGTTGTACCTGGATCCATGGCAAAGGGGGCAGTTCCCAGACCTTTTAACCCAGGGAAAACCAGGGATGGCTTGAAGGGACAATGAGAGAAATCTGTAGCAAGAGAGTGAGTGTTGTGCCCCAGACAGAGCCCACCTCTGAGCAGCCCTGTGGTGAAAACCTGCAATGAGAAAATATGGAACCACTCAGGTTTCCAGAGTCCACAGCCCACAGATGGTAAGAGGGTCAGGGGATATTGGGCCAGAATTCTGCTGTTTTCCCACACTCAGATCCTGGTTACAGTCTGGGCCCTAATACTGCCAGAGAGGAGCAGGGATCCTCTGCACAGCTCCAGGACAGAGGAGATGGCCTGTGGTCATCCACAAATCAGAGTACAGTTATCAGAGCAGTCAGAGCCTCTGAAAGGACTTGGAGGAATTAATTTCCCTGTGGGGTGTCCTCAAAGCCCCCGAAGTCTTTGGAAGAGTGGTAAATCAGTCATATGCTGAGGAAATGAGCAAACAACAAGAAAGGAAGTACCTGACCACAGAAAATTACTTTAGTCCCATGAAGGATCAAAAACACACTCACAAGGTAACAAAGTTGAAGCTTCTGTATCCAAAGTCTCCAAGATAAAAAAGTAATGGACTCAAGCAATAAAAGAACTAAAAAAAGATTTTGAAAAACAACTAAGAGAAATAGAGGAAAAATTGAGAAGAGAAATGAGTAATGCTGATAAATCATAAAAACAAAGTCAACAGCTTGATGAAAAAATAAAAAAAATTACTGAAGAAAATAATATGTTGAAACCACTTTAAGCCAAATGGAAAAAGTGACCCAAAAGACAAAGGGGAAGAACGTCTTAAAAAGCAGAATTGGCCAACAAAGGAGATAAAAAAGCTCTCTGAAGAAAATAACTCCTTCAAATGTACAATGGAGCTGAATGAAGCTTATGACTTTGTGTGAAATCAAGAAACAATAAAACAATACCACAAGAATGAAAAACTAGAAGAAAATGTGAGATACCTCATTGGGAAAAACAACTGAAACAGAAAACAGGTCTAGAAGAGAAAATTTAAAAATAATTGGACTACCTGAAAGTCATGACTAGGAAAAGAGACTGGGCTTCATTTTTCAAGAAAAAAATATTAGCAAAATTGCCCTGAGATCCTAAAAGTAGAGGGTAAAAGAAATTGAGGGAATTCACTGGTCACCTCCTGAAAGAGATCCCAAAAGAAAAACTCCCAGGAATATTAAAGCCAAATTCCAAAACTCCCAAGTCAAAGGAAAAAATACTATAAGCTGCCACAAAGAAACAATTCAACTACTGTGGCTCTATGGTCAGGATTACACTGGATCTGGCAGTATTTATATTAAGGGCTTGTAGGTATTGGAATATAATATTCCAGAAGGCTAAAGAGCTTGGTTTACATCGAGAATCAACTACCCAGCAAAACTGAACATCCTCTTTCAGGGGAAAAGATGGACTTTCAATAAAACAGGAGAATTTCAAATGTTCTTGTTGAAATGACCAGAGTTGAACAGATAGGACTCAGGTGAAGCATAGAGAGGGTAGATGAGGAGGATTAATTATGAGAAATGTAATGATGTTAAACTGTGTGTATCCACATTGGAAGAAGATATTGATAACTCACGAACCTTCTTTTTTTATAAAAGCAGTTAGAAGCAGCACAGGAGGGAATTGGATATAATGGTTATAAGATAGTATAAAGATGGAGTCAATGGGTAATAAAGGAAAATACTGGGAGGAAGATAAAGGAGAGGAAGAAGGGGATAAGATATTTTGCATAAGAGTCAAGGAAAAAAAAAACCTTTGGCAACCAAGTGGAAGAGGGGAAAGGTGATGGGGAATGAGTGAGCCTTCATTCACATCAGATATGGCTCAGTGAAAAAATAACATAGACTTTTAATAGGATATAGAAATCTATCTGACAGGAAAGGAATGGGAAAACGGAAGTAGGTGATATGAGAGGGAAGATCTTGGGAGAGGGTACTCAGATGCAGCACACTTCTGAGCAGGGAGAGTGTGAAAGGACAGAAAGAATAGAATAAATGAGAGTGTGGAGGAATAGAGTGGAGGGAAACACAGCTAGTAGTAGTGACTATGGACAAAGATATTGAAGCAACTTCTTTGTTGAACTTATGAAAAGAAGGTAACTCATCTGAACACAGACAGTGGTACATTTTTTTTCCCCTCTCAGTTCCCATCTCTTGAGGTTTTTTTTATCTCTTTGGGGGAAGGAGGGTTTATGTATACTTTTACAACAAGATTATTGTAATAATATGAAAATAAATAAACCATTGAAAAGATTATTGACAGTTGCTCAGGAACAAAATATATGAAATCCTTCAGTAGGTTAGTTGAAGTTTATAGTCCCTCTCCCTCAAAATCTATTAGTATAAATTTTCTGAAAGTTAAAATAATCCATGACCAGAGAAAAAATAATATTTTCCTTGGTGATTTTGGATGTAGGAGTTTTGACTTTGTTATTTTCTTCTGTGTGTGCTAACGTGGTATACATTGGATTGTGTGTCATTCTTACCTTTGTGCCACAGACTTTTCTTGTCAAACTTTTATGTTTTCTTGGACTGGAACCTTGTTTCATCATGTGGTTTTGTGGGTTCTTCCACTCTTCCAAGTATGTTGGAGGAGAAATGTGGGAGATCCTCAGGTGAGTTCCTGCTTTACTCCATCATTTTATCTTATCCTCAATATAAATTCTTTCTAAAAGTTTCTGAATCTACATCTTTGTATTGTGGTGTGGGTTGAGTTTTGATTTAGAGTCATTTTGTAGGAATTTGACTTATCTTCAATATTAATGATCATAATCCTCAAATAACTAATCAAATGTCTTCAGTTTCTTCATTCTTAAATAAAGGTGTGGGATTAAACAATATATAAGACACTTCCAACTGGTAATTTTACTAGAAAAGTTTTAACCTAATCACTGTTTTATATAAATAATAATTCTGTTTCCTCTTTTTAGATTCATCTATTTTTGTGGTAGTTAACTATGATGCTTTTCCTTTTCATGCCCTTTATAAGACAGTTATGTGCTTAACAGTTCCATGAACCTATGAGATATGATAACTTTTGCAGGGTTAAAGAAATTTTAGTGCGTTGTGAGATCCCAAGAGATAAAAAATTAATGGCATTAACGAATACAATATTATCTAGAGCTTACTGTTCATTTAAATTTAATTGCTAGTTTATAATTGCCAGTATTTAAATAACCACTTTCTAGAAAATGAATTTTTAATTTGTAAAAGTGATTTAAAGTGGTGAGAGAGAAGAGATCTTTAATTGTGTAATGTTTTAATCTCATAATTTTAATAAAACATGGTAATTTACTTCGTTGTAAATTTGAGGTCTGTAATTCAACTAAAATCTCACATTAATGGAATGACTCAACATGATGCTTGGTTATTTGATGTTGCTTATTTGATATGTCAAAATAATACTGTTCTTATGCATTTCACACCAAGCCTCAGCCATCAAAGAACTGATAAAAAAAAATCCTTAACATTTTAAGAAAATAAGGGCTGGATTTTTTTGTTTATTTTCACTATTTAGAATCATATTTTAGAATCATATTCTAAATACTTGTTTAATAAGGTGAGCCTTGAAAAGCAATGGTAGTAAGCCAAAATATATTTAGTAGACACTCACAACATGGATTTATTGAGTGAAAGATAAAATGATTTTTATAACATTTTATATTACATTGTTTCCAAAAAGAAAAATAAATAAAAATAAACAATCCCCTATTGGAGAATAGTGCATGAGTATACCTACTTCTAATCAACCAAACTATAAACACATTCTTTGTATTAAATCATTATTACTTAATTTTTTCCAATTTTTTGATTTTCATTTTTGATAGATGAGATTTACAACTTTTCCAAAGGTTGCTAATATTATTTAAAAGTTAATATTATTTGGTAAATTATCCTAGTATGAAATATCTTAGTAAAATATGGAAAGGTTAGATAGATAATGATATGTCAAAATACAGATAATCATAGATATATTCAATTAAACTATTTTCATTACTGAAGATCCATGTAACCAATTAATATCTAAGTTTAAATTAATTGCATTTTTAAATCTTGAGAGAGTGTGAGAATACTATTGTTATAATTTTGCATGTTGTCTCTTCCAATAAATTTTGTGATCCCTGAAAACACAATCAGTCTTTTGACTTATTTTTTATGCTCAATTCTTGCAGCAGTGTCTGGAACAAAATTATGCTCATGATAACTTTCTATTGAATTAGTACCATGTGCATAAATTAGGACATTAAACTCACCTTGTAGTTGTAATTGTTAATAGTATTTTATTAAGAATAATTTTCTAATATAAAACACATATATCCACTGACTCTGATTTTTCAACATTGGATTGTAGAAAATGTAAACTTAAGGAATGTATACTGCCATAACAACTTTTGGTTAAATCCTGGAAAAGTCTTATCTCAATTCTCACATGTTATTGTTAATCTATGGCCTGTTTCAGTGACATCTCCATCAGCCATTATCTAAACAATTCTCTACATTTAAGTTGCACAGAATTTCATTTGCACAGAATTTCAATGTTGGCAGGGACCACAGAAATTATCTAGTTCAACCTATCCTGGAAAAATCATGCCATCCATAATATAACTGAAAGGCATTCATCCATCCAGCCTTTGCTTAATACCACAAATGTGGAGTGAGTCAAGTCAATAATCAGCAAGCATTTACTGAGTATGTCCTATTCCTATGCTGAGGTATCTATCCTGTTTTCAAAAACCTGTAGTTATCAAGAAGGTCCATCTTTCATGTTTTCTGACATAGAAACTAAATTGATCTTTATGAAACTTCTATCCATTGACCCTAATTTTGTGATCAAGATATGAAGAACAAATAATTCTTCTATCTAATAGTCTTCTACCTTCTTGAGGATGACCATTATCCATCCCACCATCAAGCCTTCTGTATTCTAAGTTTAAAATCTCATTTATGTTAATTAACCATCAGAAGGATTTAGACTTTTCAATGTATGGTACTCTGGTGAAATTCTAATTTATTGATGTTTTTCATATATTGTGGACTCTAGCACTGAACACTATATTTGAAGTGTGGTATTCTCAGTTGTTCATTGCAGTATGCTCTGTTGTCTCATGATGTTTTGAATAAATGAATGGATGCTAGAATCAGCCAGTTCTATTGAATGAAAATCTACTCATTCTACAGAAGGGGATAGAGATTTCTTTGGAGATTTCATACCTCAACAATAATTTTATTAATTTGAAAAGAATAAAGGAAATTATTTTTGCATCAACACCATTATTTTGTAAGAGTAGAAATAATTTGGTTGTGCTTCTTCTCAAGGTCATCTTTTAGATGATTAGGAAACCTAGTGTTTAGCAATGATCTTATAGCAAACGGATTTTAATCAAAAGGAAAGTTATCATCTATATTTGGCTGGAGGTATAATTAGTGGACTTTTAGTGTCTCTGGTCTCTGTCAATACTGAATCAAATAGGGGTTAATTCCATTCCTTAACTGCATAAAATTATAGGCTTTTTTCCTGTAGAAACTTGTGCTGACTTTACTATGATTAGTCAGTCATAAGAAGTCAATAAATCGGATGAAAAATAAAGTCAGGACATAGTCTTGAGCTCAATTATGACTTGAAAAGGAAGCTATAAAGTTTTATATGAACCTCATCAGGGTACACAAGAAGACAGCAGAGTAGAGAAAAATTTAGTCAAGTCAACAAGCATTTATTAGGTACCCCTTATATACCATGCATTTTAAGAATAAAAAATAACCTGAGGTTAAATATATTTTGTATGCTTTAGGGAATATGGAATCAGAATTTCTTGTTTAAGCAATATATCAAATTGCATTCTGTTCACCCTATTTGTAGATCTCGTTTCACTTATTGCAAAAAAAGAAATTTGATCTATAATTTTATTGTGAAAAACTTATGTTCAAGATAAATATATATATAATATATTTATATGTACAGATACACATTTATCTATATACATATAAATATATAGAGAAAGAAAGGGAGAGAGTGACAGAAAGAGAGAGAGAGAGAGAGAGAGAGTTGGTTGATAATTTACAGTTATCTTTCTCTTCTAGTAAATGATAATGCCTCTTTATTCCTTCATAAATTTCTCAGAACAGTTTCTAGTATATAGATGTTATGTGCTTCAATATTAAAAATGTAAAATTAGCTTTGAGTTCCAGAAAACAATGATTTGAAGTTTATATCAGGGGCAATATAAACAATTTATTTCTTTCTCTTCAACATAGATATTTAGATGAAGGACAGACAAAGAAGATGTTATGAAACTTTTAGCTTGATTTCTCATCACTTTCAATTTTGTATCAACTGAAGTTTGAAATAAATCCTATCTGTACTTATAACTGTCACGGATATACAATTTTTAAAGTAGAATGTATGCATGTAGTAATCTCTCTGGAGTCCACTTAAAGCTATTTTCAAGTTTAGATTGAAACCTTTGTGATTATTTTTGGTTTCATATCATTCAACAAATTTTAATCTGCATAATTTATTCTGGATTAACACAACTAAGAAATAAACCATTTGACAAAAACATTTTTTTCTTTCTGACTGTTTATTATGAATATATTTGGAATTTGTTAAACTTAAGGAACACCACAAAAATAATTAAATTGAATAATTGACACAATGGTACTTATTTTATGAACAGCTGCGTGTGTGCATTTTAGTTCCTTGAAATTTTAGAGTAAAGATTAAAATTAACTCCAAACTAGAAGAAATAAAGTAGAGAAATATGTTGGGAATTGGAACAATTGAAATATGACAGCCAAATGAGATACTACTCTCCAAAATGAGAAATATATAACAAGGAAAGATATAGACTATTATCAGAATTTCCTGTAGAAATTGTATTGTTTTAATCACCACAACAAGGAGTTTAGAAGAATCCCAGATTTACCTCATTCAAAAGATATTTTGTCTGCTTGTTAAATGCAGAGACATATCAATAGATTTCTAAATAAATTAAAAACAGAATCTATTATTGTAAGACATTACTGAAAATTGTGATTGAAGATTTAATAGTTTCTGGAATTGACTCATCATCCTGATAATATTCTTTCATATTCAAGCTTTACCATATTTTAAAATTAAAGAAAATTTCTTAGGTGTAGTACAGTTATTTAATTGAGTTTCAGTGCATAAATCATTCCAAAAGTCTATGTTGTATCACCAATTAAGTGCATTAGTTATGAATTCTTTGCACCTGGGGGGACAATAAAGGAAAACTTCCTAAAAATGAGTGATTTTACAGTGTTATGCATTCTCATTAAATTGTTGTTTTTATCTTGCCTTGAGATTTCCATATAAATAGAAGATCATGTGTTGATTATGTTATAAAGGTTATTCTTGTACAGGTATGGGATATCCCAGATGCTCTCATTTACACTGTCATATAAGATTCTGTGAATGATTTTCGTGCATGCATGACAGTAAAAAAATATTATGCCGCATTTATGCTCTTCCTCTTTCCATCATTTGACCTGAAATCATTAACAATGATGATTACTACTACTTTTATCAGACCACTAATAACACACATAGATACAATGTTTTAGGGGAGCCTAAATATTTTTTCACAGAAACACAGGGAAATTGACTGGTCCAGGTTATCTCTTCCATTAAATAATGAATAACCTGGTTCCAGAAAAGTTTAACAATAATAACTGTTAGAAATGTAGCAAATGTCAAATGTAGGCTTAAAACCCAGGAATTTTAAATCTAATTTCATCAACCATATTGATCCATTTATGATTTCTTGTCTTTCTCTGAAGAACTATACCCAAATCTCAGCCACATTATTTCAAGTCCAATTTTCAAAAATTTGAAGTTCTTATCTAAACTGCTAGTAAATAGGAGACTTATATAATCATAAACTCTTCCTATATTTTCATTCAAGAGGAAAAATTTGTGATTTAAAAAAATACTCTATTCTTGACCAGATGTAAACTAGAAGACCCTAATAACTCAGTCCAAGAGTTAAAATACAAGGAAACAATCATAAAACTTAAAAAATAAATTAAAAGCAATTTATGATTCAAATTGAAATGATACTTTTAAAACTAAAAGAACATTCTGAGGCATAGAATGAATTTGAAGCTTTAAAATATTCTGTTGTACAATGTCTGCTGAGGACTTGGACTTCTTGGATTTCAAAAGGGCACAAAGCAATCAACTTGTCTTTTTGACCCTTTAAAGAAGTACTCTGATTATTACAAAGAAACTTCTTGCTTGTATGTAAAATTGAAGTAAATTCTTGAAATGGAGGAGAAATGTACTGTAACGTCAAGATTGAGAACTTACTCCTATTAGGCTATGAGACAGAAGTTAGTTCCACATTGTGCAGTAAAATGTTTCCAATATTTGACTAAAAATAAGTTTATTTGAAATCATAAGAACAAATGTGAAATATAAAGAATACTACTTTTTTAAGCTTCTTAATACCTTTTTCAGATTTTATTCCTTCTAACAGAGTCAGAGAATGTTAGAGATAGAAAGGACCTTAGACATCATATAATCTTACTTCTATGTGAATAGAAATTCCTTCTACTTACCCCACAAAATCATCTAATCTCAACTTGGAGATCATGGAATCACATATTTCCTGGTGGAAGGGACCTCAGAAGTCATCTTGCCCAATTCGCTTATGTTACAGATTGAGGTCTGAGGGAAGGAGTCATGAAATAATATAAATATCAGCTAATAAACATCATAGATGATTTCTAGGGGAGATGGAACCAAGCAGGTAAAATAGTCTATGACTTGGAGCAGCCAGGTGGAATTGGGGATAGAGCACCGGCCCTGGAGTCAGGATGACCTGATTTCAAATCTGACCTCAGTCAATAATTGCCTAGCTGTGTGATTTTTTGAGCTTCACTCAAAACCATTGCCTTAAATAAATTTTAAAAACAAAATTAGTCTGTGACTTAACTGAGCTCTCCCCCATCAAACTCCCCCAATACATAAAATAATGACTCTAAATAAATTTTAAAGTGGCAGAACATACCCACAAAAGTGGAATGAAATAGTTTTCAATCCAAGGCAATTTAGAAGAACAATAGGAAAGTCTTTTGCCCCAGGGTGAGAGAAATGTAATTCAGTGTGGACTGTACAGCATGGACCAGGTCCCCAAAAAGCAGATTTAAGTTTGAGGTGACTGCTTTCCTGGAAGCAGTGACAACCTCTAAATCTTTAAGCCCAGAAACACCAAAGAAAATCTAGATCAGCAGAAAAGATCTGTTCTACCTGGATGAGAGAGGAGATGAAGGCTTCATAGGAAACACCACTGAAGCCCTGGCTCCAACAAACCTGGAGCAGGTCTTGGGAGGCATTGAATCAGCAATAGAAACTACTTTCATAACTCTCAGGTTATAGAAGATAAAGGTGGTGAACATCTAGTCAGAAGGAAATTACAGCGGTCTTCAGGCTAGCACTGAGCAGGACTCTGTTGCTTTGCTCATACTCATATATGATCATAGTCCTGGGGGACAGATCCAGGGCAAGTAGGATCAATAGCTCAGGAGAGTCTGGGAATATAGGAGGGTAGGAACAGTTCTCAGAGTTCTCCAATAGAAATGAATTTTTTGGTCACTCACATACCAGAGCCCAAAGCAGTAGATTAGTAAACACATCTCCTTAAATCATACCACCTTGGTAGAACTAAAAACTTAAAGCCTCCTAGAAATATATCTGAAAACAGCTGCACAAAGCCCCTGAAGCTTGGGACAGTCACTTTCCATCTTGGAAACAGAGTCTTCCTTTAACAGTTGAAAGTCAAAAATAGTCTGAGGAAATAAAGATAAAAAATCTGTCATTAGAAAGGCACTGTGATGACAGAGATAATGAAAACATGCACTCAGAAGAAAACAACAATGTCAAATCTCCTACATGCAAAACGAAGCAAAGGAAGAATTGGGAAAAGAAAAGGGAGTGATGCAAGAAAATTATGGAGAGGAGGAAGCTAAGTGTTGCAGTAAATACAATACCAGTCCTGGAGTCAGGAGGACCAGAGTTCAAATCTTTACTCAGGCACTTAAAAAACAAACAAAAACAAACAAACAAACAAAAAAACTTGCTTAGCTATATGACCTTGGGCAAATCACATAAACTCATTGCCTTGCAAAAAAAAATATAAGAAAATCATGAAAGAAGGCAGCAGCTTAGTAAAGGATAACTAAATAATACAAACGAAAAATATATATTAGGTCAAATGGTAATATAGATTCAAAAAGTAAATGAGAAGAAGAATCCCTTAAAAAAACAGAATGGAACAAATAGAAATCAAGGTACAAGAGTTCTGTGAAGAAAATAATTCCTTAAAAATTAGAATTGAGAGGCAGTTAGGTGGTGCAAAGGCTAGAGCACTGGTCCTGAGTCAGGAATTCAAATCCTGCCTCAGACACTTAATAATTGCCTAGCTGTGTGCCCTTGGGCAAGTTCCTCTTAACCCCATTGTCTTAAGTAAACAATTTTTTTAAAAAATAGAATTGAGCAAATGTAAGCAAATGACTTCATGAGAAATGAAGAAACAAATGAAAAATAAAAGCATAATGATGAAAAAAGATAATGTTAAATATCTAATTTAGAAAATCAACTGCCCAGAAAATAGATCTAGAGGATATAATTTAAAAATTATTAATCTTGGAAATGGTGGCATGGAGGCTGGAATTCACAGAAGTTTTTCCCCAGAAAAACTCCAAATGCTAAAAAATTGTGACTCTAACCAAATTTTAGAATGTAGAACTCACAGAAAAACTAAGTGTAACAATTATCCAGCCCAAGGCAACTTGGTAAATCTGGAAAGGTCTATTCCACCAGATTGGGGACAGAAAGAGTAGCAGCATAGTCATGCCAGAGCAAATCAGCTCCACCTTGGGGTGCCTGGATCCCTGGTTGGGGCAGGGTACAGTAGAGCCCCTGGGTGACAGAGGAGTAATTTCTAGGCCTTGGACCAGAGAACATTGGTGATGATTTAGAGGATCCACAGGAGAATTCTGCCACACCATAGTGAACTTGGAGGTCAGCACAAGCCTCAGGGCAGCCCTTACTAGGGAACCTGAGAAGTCACCCAGCAGCTGCTTCCAGAGGACTCAGCCCACAGACAGGGAGGGGTTGGGGGGGACTGCAGAGGTCTCTCTGATATCCCTGGGGCAGTACTCTACTGCTTTGTCTACACTCAGATCCAGTTCATGGTCAGGGGCATCATACTGCCATACTCTCCAGGGCAGAGGGGAGGGCTTGTGGTCATCTACAGAGCAGAGCACAGGCCAGGAGAGCAGTCAGACCATCATGTTAGACATTGGAGGAATTACAGTCCCGGGGGTAGTAACACCCAAACCCCCAAAAGATTTGGAAGTACATTAAAATCAGATCATTGCCTGGGGAAATGAGCAAACAACAGAAACAAAAAGAAACCTACCATAGAAAATTACTTGGTCCCTTGAAGTATCTAAATATACATTCAGAAGATGACAAAGTCCTTTGACTTGTGTATCAGAGAAATGGATATTCTTGCATTCTCAATGAAAAGACATGGGAATAAAAATATTTAATAGAAAATTTGATTTCTCAAATACAAAATTCAAGAGAAACATGAAAAGGCAATTGCAAAAGAGAAAGCATAAGAGACTTATAAGATTAACTGTTTAATTCCTAAATGGAAAGATGATTTTTATAACTCAAAACTTTTGCAACTTTAGGATTCTTAGGAAAATGTGTGTGTATGCGTGTATGGAAAGAGAGAGACAGAGACAGAGACAGAGAAATGGTACTAATGAGTTGAAAAATGAAAGAATGTTATATATAAAAATAAAATTAAGGGGGGAAGAGAGAAGACAAAGGGACAAAGGCAAAGGGAGAGGTAGAATGGGGTAAATCATCTTACATAATAAAGGCACAAAAAAGTTTTCAGTGGAGGGGAAGAGGGGAGAGATGAGGGGGAGTGAATTAATTTTACTCAGAACTGACTCAAAGATAGAATAATATACATATTCAATTGGGAAAAGAAGTTTTCTTACTGTACTATAGGAGAAAAAGGGGATAAGAAGAGGTTAATAGAAGGGAGGGCTGATTGGGGCAGGGGTGATAAAACATTTTTTGAGGAGGAACAACATGAAAGGAGTGAGAAAAGAAGAAATAGGAGAGAACTAGGATAGAGAGAAATAACAAGAAATTGCAAAAAAAATAACTGAAACTGGTTTCTCTTATAAAGGCCTCATTTCTCAAGCGTATAGAAAACTGACTGAAATTTATAAAACATAAGAGCTATTCTGCAAATGGCAAGTAAAGTAGCCATATGAATAAAAATTGTTCAACATCATTATTAATTCAGTAAATGCTAATTAAAACTATTCTGAGGTATTCCCCCATATCTATTAGATTGAGTAATGGAACAGAAAAAGAAAATGAGAAGAAAATAGGGGGAGTAGAGAAAATAAGATATTAATGCAATGTTGTTGGGATTTGAACTGGTTCATACTTTCTGTAGAGCAATTCGGGACTATGCCCATAGGTTCATGGAACTGCGTATATAGTTTGATCTATCAATGTCACTAAGAGGTCTGTATCCCCCCCCAAAAATGAAAAAGGTAAAGGACTTTATATACTAAAACAGATATATTTAGAAGCTCTCTTCTTGAGGCAAGGAGTTGGTAGTTTCTATTCTCCCATTAGAAATGATGAGTAGTTTAAGCTCAGAAAAACTTGGAAAGGCTCAGATGAACTAACTGATGCAAAGTGGAATTTACCACATACAAAACAGCAATATTGTGAGATGATCAGTTATGAATGATTTAACTATTCTCAGCAATGCAACATCCAATGCAACTATGAAAGATGTATGATGAAAAATGCTAACCATTCCCAGAAAAAGAACTGATGACATCTGAATACAGATTGAATCTTTTTTTCACTTTTTAGAATGTTTCTTGAGACTTCACATATATAATCTATACTCAATTGCCAATATTAACTGGGAGATGGATGAAAAAAGAGGAAGGGAGGTAATCTGAAACTCAAAGATTTTAAAAATGAATGTGAAAAATTGGTTTTATATGTCACTGAGGAAAATAAAATTTTAAATGAAAAAATGAAAAAACTCCTTATTTCCCACATAGATCTGACTCCAAATATCATTTCAAACTCAGTGAGACTAAAAACCATTGCCAATATCTTTCACGAATTCTCTATTTTTCCTAACTAATCATTTTTTTTTTAGAATGGCAAAAATATTTTATCACTCTTCATTCTATGTCCATTACTTCACCCTTTGCCTGAGGTTTTTTCACCTTCTGAGGTCAAGCAGATAAGTTCATTCTCTCTTCTGTATGACAGCTCTTCAACACTGGTGACAGGAGGGTCCAGACTAAATAACTTCATTCGTTTGCATGCTGTTCAGTTTTCTCAACATAATAATATCTTCTTCTGAGGGTATGTCAGTTAATCAATGTCCTTTATAAAATATGACACATAAAAATGAATATTTTTATGTGGAGTTTCATGAAGTATTCATTGGCATAAAGAAACCTGAATAATGTGCCTTTGTAATATGGTCCAAGAACACACTAGCTATTGAGAACATCTGATTTCTTTCTTATATGGCAATGTCCTTCAACATACACTCGTGCAAGCCATTTTTAAACCATTCTAAAATATATACCATAATCCATGGTTTGCATTGCTAAATGACAACCTTGAAAAAAGATGAAAAAATACTGCAAATACTAACATTGTAATAAAATAAACTTTATTTCTTAAACTTTTGTCTTAAAATTTGTATTAGTTTTTCCTTTTCCTTCAGGCTAATTTTTCACTGGACAGAAGCTGGGACTGTCTCACCGAAATTTGTTATTACAAAGCATCTTATAAATGAAGTCATGTTTTATCCATGCACTGTTAACCTCATTAAATTTAACTGATAGCTAATAGGAAAATAATATCATGTTTATTTTTCTACCTATAACAGTATCTATAGAGATGGACATATATATACATATATATATATATATATATATATATATATATATATATGCACACACATTAATATAACCATACATAGATCACTTATTTCCTGCTTTGTGCAAAACAGCAAAATTTCAATGTAATTTTCTTTCATTACTAAATTAAACATATACATATATATACACACTTGTGTATCCCAGCACATCCATGTAAACATTTATGTGCTATATACATACATATATAGACACATGTAGATTAGAGACACAAATGGAAGGATATCAGATGTTGACATTGATATTAGGACAGTTTGTTTTAATTTCCAGGTGTGTTTTGGAATGCCCTGGATAATTGATACATTTGTTCTAAGAATTAATTTTCTTTTTCGCATCTGGATCTCTAGAGAATTTGGGGGCTTCTAGAAACTGTTAAGAGTTTTTTCAAGATGAAAAATTAAGTATCATAGACCAGGTAACTGGCTACCCATCTATATAATCATTCATACATAAGGGGAAAATTACTATATACATCAGAAATAATAATTAGATGCCATGGAAAAGATTCATGAATTTGTTCTTTTGTATGTCACAGTAACTTTCAATGTATCTTAATAGGTAAAGAATATAATGGGGCTTTTTTGGATATGCCTTCATTCTCTAAAATAAAGGCAACTTTGTTATACAAGTCAGGGGCCTGCATTTTTTCACTTTTTATTGATTTAGAGCAACTTCTTTTCATTGGTAACAGATATGAAACTTTTTTCATCATTAAAATACTTTTTTAAAATTATTTTTCTCTATCCCTTTCTGAAATTCCTTATTTTTATACTTCTGACATTTTCAGTTTCTGCTTCTGTCTATGGTTGTCTCTGTCTCTCTGTCTCTATTTCTCTGACTCTCTGTCTCTCTCTGCCTCTCTCTCTCTCTCTCTCTCTCTCTCTCTCTCTCTCTCTCTCTCCCACTCTTTTTATGGGTGATTGTCTTAGTTAACCAAATTATGTAGGCTATATTTTTTATGGTTTCTTTATGCATCATATCTTGGAAAAACTATCTGGGTTTGGAGTCTTTTTTCCTTCATCCTTTTCACATCTAAGTTCAAGAGATGAAGTCACAAGTCCGGGAAAATACAGTCATAGGACTTTTGGAGTTCAGATTTCTGGCCATTTTTCGACGTAAACTTAGTAGTCTGTCATGAAAAGCCAGGGTACCATGACACAAGCATTGGGGGTAAGAGAATCATAGATTCGTTTTGATCGTATTTTATATGAAAAAAGAAATGTTCATCTACACCTAGTTTCTTTCAGTTTACTTTCTAGTTTTTCTACCAATTAGGACAAATTTTCTTATCCTAAGATTCATCTTGAATGAAGCAAATGAGAATTATAGGCTTCTGGAAACAGAAATAATATGATCCCAGTTCAACTCATTCTTATTTAACATTAATCCTGTACACTTGCAAGTCTAAAACTTTCTGTAACCAGCATCCTTTTTTTAATCTCTTTGTATCAAACCTGTTAGTGATCTTTCTGAGTCAAAGGGTATAAATGATGTAACAGTCTTTTGACTATAGTTCTAAGTTTTTCTGCAGAGTTGGATTAGTATAAAGCTTTTTAAAATTAATTAAAATTAATTTAAAATTAATCATTGTATTTATTTTCTTTCATACGAATATGTTTATTTTAAAATTACTAAAAATTCATCTATCCACCCTTCCCACTCCCTCCCCTCAGCAGCAAAGTGTCAGGTGTGCATTTTAAATTCATATTCTTGATAAACACATTTATAAATTAGTTATTTTCAGTACAAGGAATTAGGATTAAGGTTAATACATAAGATATATTTTTTATAAAATGTTCATCAGCTTCTGAAGGATTGGATTTTTTTAGTTTTTTTTGTTTTGTTTTGTTTTTCTTCCTCTGAATGAGGATAATATAATCCATATGCCAGCTAATACAGTTCTTCTAGCTCTCTGGACTGCTGAGAGGAACTGCATCTATCAAGATCATTCATCTCACAATATTATTGTTAATGCGTACATTGTTCTCTTGGTTCTACTCGCTTCGATCAGCATCAGATCCTTTAGGTCATTCCATGCTTCTCTAGAACCCCACCATTTAGTATTTCTTAGAGGAAAAACTATTCCATAGAATTTATGTACCATAGCTGGTTTTGCCAGTCCCTAATTGATGGGCATAGCCTCAATTTCCAATTCTTTGCCACTACAAAAAGACCTGCTATGAATATTTTGTAGTATGTAGGACTTCCCTTTTTTACTATAATTTCTTCTGATTATAGAACTAAAATTAGAATTGCTGGGTCAAAGGGTATGGACAGTTTTATTGCTTTTTGGGCATATTTCCATCTTGCTCTCCAGAAAGGTTGTATCTGTTCACAACTCCACCATCAATGCAGCAATGCACCAATCCTCTCACAACCTCTCCAACATTGATCATTTTCCTTTTTGATCATCTTGGCCAATCTGATAGTTATGGGATGATACCTCATTATTTCATTTCTATAATCAATGAGGATTTCGAGCATTTTTTCATATAATCATATATAACTTTAATTTCTTCATTGGAAAATTGTTCATAATCTTTGACCATTTATCAGTTGGGGAATGACTTGTAACCTTATAAATTTGATAAATTTGATGCAATTTTATATATATATGTATATATATATATATATATATATATATATTTTAGAAATGAGACCTTTATCAGAACTCCTACTTGTGAAGACTGCTTCCCAGCTTTCTGTTTTCCTTCTTTTTTTGACAGCATTGATTTTATTAGTGCAAAAAAATTAATTTAATACAGTCTAAATCATTCATTTTTGCAGTTTATAATCTGCTCTAATTCTTGTTTGGCCATAATAGTATAAAGCTTTACCCAGTGCTTTAGTCTCATTTTCTCCAACTTTTGTGTCACATTAATCAATGGTAGCACAGAATTTTTAAAATTTGTATCTATCTATTTAATATTAATTTAAAACAGTTTCATATAGCTATAATTTTTATTTTTTCATATAGAACAGCCTTTCATACATATGTATGTATAAATACACACAGATCCATGAATATATTCATACATAAAGATATATATATATATATATACATGCATACATATATAAATATTTAAGGATACAAAATGTTTATCTCCACATTTCAATGGTTAGCAGAAACTAAGGGGAAGAGAAAGCATGGGCAGTTGGGGCAGTTGGAAGTGACTGATACCCTAAAAGGATTAGATCAGCAGCATCACAAAGTGCCTTTCAGATTTTGACTATTTATCAAGTGGAGAATGTTTTATAGTCTTATATGTTTGACCCAGTTATGTATATAGTTAATAAATTAGGTCTTTAACAGAGAAACTTGCTATAAAATATTCATTTTTTATTTCACTCCATTCTATTTTCCCCTAATTATCATTGTTGTTCTTTTCTCTCTCTCTCTCTCTCTCTCTCTCTCTCTCTCTCTCTCTCTCTCTCTCTTTTCCTCTCTCTGTCTCTCTATCTCTTTTTGACTCTATCTCTCCTTTTACTTTATTCCTTCTCACTTTCCATTTTATCCTCTCTTTCTAAGATATCAGGAAAAGTTTTCCTTTATTTCTTCACATATGATGTCAGGCTCATCCCCCCCCCTTAAAATCTGGTAGTGTAATAATTTTTAATTATAATTACTGGATCTATTTCTAGTTCATATATTCACACCATGAGGTTTTCTTCATTACATTTCATTTTTTTTCATCTTTTGATTTGATTGTATCTTTTCTAGATATCTTATGGAGTCTTATGGAGTCATTAGCTTCCACTAGCTTAATTCTAAATTCTGGAGAATCCTTTATTTTTTTTCTTTTGGTTTTTAGTTTCTTCAGATCAATGGGGTTAAGTGACTAACCCAAGATCACAAAGCTAAGTAATTATTAAGGGTCAGAGGTCAAATTTGAATTCAGATTCTTCTCACTCCAGGCTGGTGTACTCTATTCCCTGTACCACTTAGCTGTCCCTTGAGAATTCTTTAGTAAGATTTTGTACTTTTCTTTCCAGGTAACTAATTCTGCTTTTTAAGAAATTCTTCTCTTGGGGGAATTTTTTTAAGCTCATGCCATTTGCCCTATTTTATTTTTAAAGTGTTTCTTCAGTGAATTTTTGCGTCTCTCTTTATACAGCTATTGACCTTTTTCATGATTTTCTTGCATCACTCCCATTTATTTTTTTGGTTTTTTTCTGGATAACTTTTATTTGATTTTGAAAACTTCTTGACCTCTTCCAGGTTTTATTTTAGGGCTTTAGATTATTTCATATTTTTTCTTTAAGGATTTTTATGTAACTGTTTTGACTTTTTTTCTGTGTTTGTGTTTTGATCTTCCTTGTCATTATGGTAATTTTGCTGTTTGTTCTTTTTCTCAGCTCATTTCTTAAATTTTAACTTTATTATAAAATTGGGCTCTTCTACTGTGGTGAAAAAGACATCTCACTCTTTAGACTTTTTTTTTGCTGTTTTCAAAGCTGGTTTTGATGGTCTATAAGTTTTCAGTTCTTCTAAGGTAAGATATATATTGAGATTTGGTCTCTGCTTCACTGGTTTGTGTTGTGACCTTTGAATGTCTCCAAAATCTATTTTCTTCCCTGGAGCTATGACCAGGGTTACTGTTCCTGTAAAGTCATAGACTCTTTTGTTCAATTGCTCTTTTTTTAACAAGGAGCAGTGATGCAGACAAAATAGGCAATGCAACATAATCATTCACCTGGTGCCAAATAAGTGTCCCCTTTAATATCTTTTATTTCAGTTGCCTCACCCTCTGATGGTTGAGAGTGCTGTTAGCTTCCACTATAGAATAAACCAAAAAGCATTTCTGGGTCAGAGTATCTAGTCTACCATAGCCTCTTGACGATAGTTCCGAAATGCTCCCAAGATGGTTGGATTTGCTCATAATTTAACCAAGAAGGCATATTATCCTTGTTTTTCCATGTAGCCTCCTTCATTTACATTTCCCTTATCAGTTATATTAGACAATTTGATAGATGTTAGAGGATACCTCAAAATTATTTAAATTTGCATTTATTTATTCAATAGTGATTTAGAACTTTTACTTTTCATAAAACTATTTAAAAACTGATTTCTTCTTCTGGAAATTACCTTTGTATGTACTTTGACCACTAAACAGTTGAGTAATATCTACTTTTTAAAATAAATTTGGTGCAATTTCTCTATATATTTGAAAATTAAAACCTTTTTTCAGAGAAATTTGCAATTAATATACTCATAACCCTCTGCCCCATCAGTTTTCTGCTTCTTTTTCTAATCTTGGTTATATTGGCTTTGCTTCTTTTTTACTTCTTTTTTGAAAAATTTGACAAAATTATCCAGTTTGCTACGTGGAAGGATTTCTATCACTTATTGGTCATAAGTTCTCTCCTAATATATAGTAAATTAAAATTTTCTGTTATTTCCTCATTTGCTTATTATTTCCCTTTAATGACAAAATCAGCTTATTCATTGTGACTATCTTGATATATAGTGGTAGATGTTGGTGTGTGCTTAGTTTTTGCCAAATTGTTTTTCAATTTCTATGACAATTTTATCATTTATTGACATTTCAAAAACCTTTATTTTTGCATTTAACAGACCCTATATTGTTATCTTCACTTTTCTACTGTGTATTGTTTACTTAATCTATTCCATTAATCAAACACTGTTTCTCAGTCAGTATTATGTTATTTGGTGATTACCATTTTTAATACTGTTTGAGGGGCAACTAGGTAGCACAGTGGATTGAGCCTCAGCCCTGGAGTCAGAAGGACCTGAGTTCAAATCCATCCTCAGACATTTAAGAATTGCCTAGCTGTGTGACATTGGGCAAATCACTTTACCCCACTGTCTTGCAAAAATAAAAATAAAAAGTGAATGAAGTGCTCATTCAGATTCTGAAGGCTTTTATAAAATAGTTTGAAATCTGGCCAATATCTATCATATTTTAATTCATTCCCTTGAATGTCTTGATCTTTCATCTTCAGATGAATTTTGTTTTTATTTTTATTAACATTATAAAATATTTTGGTAGTTTGATTTGTATTACAATGAATAAATCAATTAATTCAGTCATAATTGTTATTTTTACTAAATTGGTTAAGGCTACCAAGGAACATTTAATATGTTTGCTGTTTTGATCTGACTTTATTTGTGTGAAAAAATGTTCTGTTATAGTATTTATATAGATTCTGAGTTTGTCTTGTTGACAAAATCCTGAGTTATATCATCTACAGTTACTATGAAAATTTAATTTTCCTGCAATTATATATAAAGAAAATTTGTCATTCATTTTTACAAATTTTTGAGATCTAAATTTTTCTCCCTCTCTCCCTTTCTTGCTTCTAAAAATGGTAGACCATTTGATGTAGTTTATGCATGTGCTTTCACATAAAACATATTTCCATATTGGTCTCACTTGTGGGAGAAGAAAAAAACTCAAACATGATCTTGAGAAAGAATAAAATCATTTATAAAAAATACTTCAAACCTACTTTCAGAGTCCTTCATATTTTTTTCTGGCTATGGTTAGCATTTCCTTCATGAGTCCTTTGTCTTTATATTGGATCATTGTGTTGTGGACAAGAGCTGAATCATTCGTAGTAGATCATCAAATTATGCTTTGATGCAGTATACAATGCTTGCCTAGGTTTGTTTTTTTCATGAAGAATCTATTCATACAAATCTTTCCAGATTTTTCTGAAATCTTCCTGTTCATTATTCCTTATTGTATAATAGTATTCTGTTGCATTCATTTATTACAGCTTATTCAGCCATCTCTCAATTGAGGGGCTATCTCCTTAATAGTCAATATTTTGCCAACATGAAAAGAGCTGCTATAAATATTTTTGTACATGTAGATCCTTTCCATTTTTAAAGATCTCTTTGGAATATATACCTAGTGGTGGTATTGCTTAATCAATGTGTATGCATGGTTTGGACAAGGCTCCAAATTTCTACCAAGAATGGTTGGATCAGTTCAGATCTCTACCAACAATAAATTCGTCTCCCAATTTTTCCCACATCCTTTCCAGCTTTTATCATTTTCCTTTTTTTGTCATCTTAGCCAATATGAAATTAGTGAGGTGATACCACAGATATGTATTGATTTGCATTTCTATGATTAAAAGTGACTTGGAGCCTTTCTACATATCCCTATGTTTGATTTCTTCATTTGAAAACTGCCTCTTCATACCCTGTCACCATTTACCTACTAGGGTAGGACTGAAAAAAAAAGGTTAAAACTTCTAGAAACAATTGTGAGTTGTGAAATTATAAGATACTGTCTATGATCATGGTAAAGGCAAAGGTCAAAAAGTTATGAGGAGTTATGAACAGGTTTGATTTCATTTCAAACTGGAGTGAACTCCCTTAGAAGCAGGCTACTCATAGAAAAGCTAGAAAGGGAGGATAATAGTAACATGATCCAGTAACAGAGTTTCAATGGCATTAACTCATCACTTTTTAAATCTAAGTACAGAAAATGAAAAGCAATAGACTCAGGTGCAAACACACTGAAATAGTACAAGTAAAAAATCTCTAGTAACAACTATAATGACACTGGCTGGAGTCAGGAAGACTCATCTTTGTTACAACACTTATTATGTGACCCTGGGTTAGTTTCTTGGTGTCTCATAATTTCATTTCTAAAATGAGATGGAGAAGGAGATGTCAAACTATTCCAGTATCTTTGCCAAAAAAATGAAAACAAAACAGAACCAAAATCCAAATGGGGGTATAAAAAGTTGGAAACAACTGAAACGAATGAACAGTAACAAGAAGGAAAAAAATTGTTTCCCCACTTCTTCATTATCTCTTTTGAATAAGATTTCAATTCTTTTTCCTAGGGAAATCTTCCAAATATTCAACTCTAAAATTGATAGTCAGGATAGTCCTCAAATGTATAACTGTATCTGTAATCTCAAAAGTATAAATGTTTAGAGCTTTGATTTTGCTTTCAATTCATGAATACTGGAGCATTGCATAAAATTATTGTCTAAGTCTTTTATTAATTTTGACAAAGAGAGTAACATCTAATTTCCTGATAGTCTTCCTTACTTCATCTTGCTATTATAAAACATGTGGTTATTCTATAATTTACTTTCCACTCTTATCACATGACCAAGCAAGATTATTGATGATTAAACATTTACTTCCTCTTATTAACTATTATTCATACTTCCTTATTCAATAATTTTTACACTCTGATTTTGTTCATCATTTTTCTCCATTGTCACCTGAGCAATTCACATTTTTATTTTAGCAGAAAATTATAATCTTCTGTTACTTGCAGCTGAACATTATCACTAGTAACTTTTCAGGCTAAAAATATCCTTTTGCTCCATTGAGAACCCTGGAATTATTCAAAATAATTTTTCAATTTCTAAAAGACAATTCAACTTTCCTTATCTTTGCTCTTTAATCATGATATCAATGCAATATTCATATATATATATCCTCACTGGAAAATTTAGTAGTTTGATCTTTAATTGCATTCCATAGTCTAGATAAGAGATTTTTTTTTCTTGGCTTGGGGTAATCATTTCATATTGTAGCAATTCAAACAGCAGTCAAAGGAAATCAAAACAACTGATAATTCTCACAAAATCTACTTATTATTTTAAATATATTCTGTATATTATTGAAATTAGAAATAAAATTTTCAAAATGATTCTAGAAATAGCTTGAAAATCACTGTAGTTTCTCAGAAATTTATCAACTGATTATTCATTGTTCACAGTGAAAACTAATGAAATGTTTTTCTTAGAAAGAGAAAAACTGATGGAGGATTTTCTAGGTAGAGCCAAGATGGTGGTGTGAAGCAAACATGCCACTGGAGCTTTTCCCCACAGAATGCTAAATGCAGCCTCTGTGCAGAAATGAAAGCTACAGATCTCACAAAAAAATCTTTCAGTGTGGGGATATTATGGATTTTATTCAGAGATATTCAGTGAAGGTCTGTCTCTTTGTGGAAAAAGTGGAAGTAAAGTCCAACTAAGCAGGAGAGCAGGAAAGTCAGAGGGAAGCTTCTAGACGCAGTACTGTCCAGGTCTCAACAACAGCAGCTAGATCCCACCTGCTAGATAACAACCCAGCTGGGAGATTCCCAACCCCAAACAAAGTCTGAACCCTGAGAACATAGGGGACTGGGATGTGAGCAAATTTCTGCATAATCAGAACCTGGACATAAAGGAGGAACCAAAGCTCTGCAAAGGCAGTCTGGACTGCATAAGTAACATCTTGGCCAAAGACAAACCAATGATCATATCCCAGCTCCAGCATAAAAAGTTTGGTCCTATATTCCCTGTACCCCAGGATTAGAGCTCTAGAAAGCTACTATGCAGATAAAGATAATAGCAGTGTTACCTTAGAAGAAGAAGAAAGCAGTGAAAATTATCTACAGCGAAGTTTCAAACGATTCTATGAATTAAACTTGAATCCAAAAACTTATAGAAGAGCTTTAAAAAGAATTTACAAACCAAATAATAGAGGGAAAAGAAAAATGGAAAAAAGAAATTAGAGTCATGCAGCAAAATTATGAAAAATTGACCAAAGAAATCAACTCCTTTAAAAATAAAAATAACCAGCTGGAAAAGGTATGTAATTCTTCAAAAGAAAAAAATTACCCAACTGCAAAAAGAATGCAACACAACAAAGAGTAAAATTAGTCAGTTAGAAAAGAAAACACAAAATCTACCTGAAGAAAATAAAAGTTAGAACTGGACAAATAGGAACAAATGCATCTATGAGACTACATGATTCCATCAAACAAAATAAAAAAGGCTGAAAAAAATGAAGAAATTGCAAAGTATCTTTTAGAAAAATCAAACAACCTGGTAGGTATATAAATTCAGAAGAGATAATTTATGAATTATTGGACTACCAGAAAGCATCAATCAAAAAGCAAACTTGAAAAATATCTCTCAGAAAATTATTAGGGAAAACTATCCAAATATACTAGAAGAAGAAGAAGAAGACAAAATAATCATGGAAAATACACAGTATTCTCCAGAAAGAGACCCCAAGGACCACCATAAACAAATTCCAGACTTCTCAAATAAAGGAGAAATTACTACAAGCAGCAAAAAACAAGCAATTTAAATAGAAAGGATGCACAATCAGACTTATAGATTATTTATCTGTTTCAACATTGAAGGACCAGAGAACCTAGAATACCATACCATCAGAGGGCAAAGGACCTTAGATTACAACCAAGAATTCACTACCCTGTGAAATTCAGCATATTCTATCTGGGGAAAATATGAAATTTCAACAAAATTGAGGACCTCCAAAATTTCCTGTTAAAAAGACCAGAACAGAACAGAGAATTCAATCTCCAAACATAAGACTCAAAAAATGGATAAAAAATAAATGAAAAGGGGGTAAAAGATCAAATGTCAATCAAGAGCATCAAATTGTATACAACCCCATAAGGGAACCTACAATACTTGTAACACTTGAGAATAGAGAAATCTAACCACAAAATAAATAATAAATAAGTTAAGCAGATGAATAAAATCTTAGAGAACAGATATGATAAACCTCTGGAAAAAAATTAATGAAGATATAAAAGAATGTAACTTTTTTTTCTGCAATACTTGACACCTATACCAAAATTTACCATGCACTTGGGTATAAAACTCTTGTAACAAAATGTAGAAAGAATAAATGCATACTTTTCAGGTCATGATGAAACAAAAAATAGCTATTAAAGAGTCATGGAAAGATAAGTCAAAAATTAATTGGAAACTAAATAACGTAATTTTAAAGAATGCATGAATCAAGCAATAAATCATAGAAATAATCAAAAGTACATTCAAGAAAATGATTTTTAAAAAAAGAGATATCATACCAAAATATATGGGATGTGGACAAGGTGGGTTTAAGGGGAAATGCGATAGCTCTAAATGCTTACATAAATAAAATAGAAAAAGAGGATATCAATGAACTGTGCATGCAATTAATAAGCTAGAAAAAGAACAAATTATTTTAATTTATTTTATATTTTTTTTATATTTTAAGACAATGGGGTTAAGTGACTTGCCCAAAGTCACATAGCTAGGCAATTATTAAATGTCTGAGGTCAAATTTGAACTCACATCCTCCTGAGTCCAGGTCCAGTGCTCTATCCACTGTGTCACTTTGCTGCCCCCCAAAAAGGAACAAATTAAAGATCCCAATTAAATACCAAATTTGAAATTCTGAAAATCTTAGGAGAAATTAATAAAATTTAAAACAAGAAAACCAGTGACTTAATAAATAAAATTGATATGGTTTTATGAAAAAAATAAAATGAATAAAAACCTAATCAATTTAATTAAAAGAAAAGAGGAAGAAAAAAGATAATCAAATTGCCAATATCAAAAATGAAAATGGTGAACTAACTACCAATGAGGAAAAATCAAAAAGTTAATTTGGAGCTATAACAGAATTCAAAACTGTATGTCAATAAAATTGTTAACTAGAATGAAATGAATGAATATTTACAAAAATACAAAATGCCCAGGTTGACAGAAGATATAATATATATAAATAACCCTGTTTCAGAAAAAGAAATTGAAGAAACCATCAATAAACTCATCAAGCTCAGATGGAATTTCAAGTGGATTCTACCAAACAATTAAGGAACAATTAATTTCTGTTCTACATAAACTATTTTTAAAAAGAGGAGAAGGAGTTCTGCCAAATTACCATTATATTTCTGATACCTAAACCAAAAAAAAACAAAACAAAGAAAATTATAAACTGCTCTTCCTAATGAACATTGATGCAAAAATATCTTTTTTGGCAATACAGTGGGGTTAATTGACTTGTACAAGGTCACACAGCTAAGTAATTATTAAGTGTCTGAGGCTGGATATGAGTTCAGGTGCTGCTGACTCCAAGACCATGCTCTATCTACTGCTGCACCCAGCTGCACCATGAAAAAACTCCTAAATAAAATGTTAACAAAGACATCATAGCAAGTTATTACTAGAAAAATGAACCATGATCAGGTAGGATTTATACCAAGTACACAGGGATGTTTAGGTATTAGGAAAGTACTTAACATGATTGATCAAGTTAATAACAAAGCCAAAAAAAATCATATGAGTATCTCAATAAATGCTGAAAAACAATTTAATAAAATACAAAATTCCTTCCTATTAAAAACATTAGAAAGTAGAGGAATGAATGGAGTTTTCCTTAAAATAAACCATCAACAAATATTATCTGTAATGGCAATAAACTTGGAGCATTTCCAAAAAGACCAGGGGAAACAAAGATGACCATTATCAGCATTATTATTCAATATAAAATTAGAAATGTTAGATTTAGCAACAAGAAAAGAAAAAGAAATTGAATGAATCAGAACTGACAATGAGTAAGCAAAGATTTCACTCTTTGTACATGATATGAGGGTATATTAAGAGAAATTGAGAAAAATCTTTAAAAAAGCTACTCTCAACAATAAATTCAGGAAAAAATTACAGGATATTAAATAAAGTCATATAAATCTTCAACATTTCTATATGTAAATTACAAAAACCAAAAGCAATAGAAAAATTCTATTTAATGTAACTGAAGACAAAATTAAAAACTTGGGAATCTACCTCCCAAGAAAAAAGAGGAAACTGTTTGAACACAATTAGAAAACACTTCTCATACAAATAAAGTTACATGCAAACTGTGCCAGTTGCTCATGATTAGCTTGAGCTAATATTTTAAAAGTGATAATTCTATCCAAATTAAATAGCTTATTCAGTGCTATACCAATTAAACTAGCAAATAACTTTTTCACTGAGCTACAAAAAGTAACAAAACTCAACAAAAACGGTTCAAGGTTTTCAAGAGAACTGATGAAAAAATATAAATGATGGTGACCTAGTTCTACCAGGACTAAAGCTATACTATAAAGTATCAGTTATAAAAAACTGCCTGTACTAGTTAAGAAACAGAATAATGGAATTGTATTTCTGGACAAGATGGCAGAGAGAAGCCAAGCACCTCATATTTAATATGAATCAAGCCTCTTAACACAATTCAAATCCACAAAATCCAAAAAGAGCAAAGGAGAAGAATATCTTCCAATAAGGTTTGTCTCAGAGGAATGTGTGTTAGCCAGGGGCAAAGGGCAGAGAACCAGCCCTGAGGCAGTGGTGTGAGGCCTGGGACTAACCTTAGAATAACCTCAGAAGCTTTGGTTTTTTGAGGAGGCAGAAGAGCAATGCAGCGGGTGGGAGAGCTCCAGTGCAGCAGCTGGACATCAACCTGGTCAGCTCTGGTGACCTGGGAAACCAGGTCTGCATGCCCCATGTTTTCAGCAGAGCTTGCCCCCATCCTTGTGAGAGAAAAGGTCTCTTCCCAAAACAAACACAGCAACAACATCCCCCACCCCCACCCCAGGCTCAAGTATGGGCAGTTGATCTGGCCAGCCCACCTGGAGTTACTAAGCCAAGTGAGCAAAGGTTCTAGGGTTTTCAAAACCAAAGGTCTGTGGACCAATCCCTACACCAACACAAGATACTGGGAAAATGAAGAAAGGCAAGCAGAAAGGAGGGTCCATTAATAGTTACCTCAAAGAGAAAGACCCAAATTCACAGAGAGCTAGAACTTCTGATGAGAATATGAATTAGTCTCCAGCCCAAAAAAGACTTCTTAGAAGAGATCAGGAAGGAGTTTAAAAATCAATTGGGGGGTGACTAGGTGGTATGGTGGATAGAGCACTGGTCCTGGGGTCAGCAGTTCAAATCCGGCCTCAGTCATTTAATAATTACGTGGCTGTGTTGCCTTTTGCAAGCCACTTAACACCATTTGCCTTGAAAAACCCTACAAAAAATCAATTGGGAAAATTGGGAAAAGAAACTCAAGAAAAATTAACACCTCACAATAAGAAAACAAATCCTTAGAAAATACTATTTGACAAATGCAAAAAGAAAATTATTCTCTCAAAGTTCAAGTGGGCAAATGCAAAAAGAAAACAGTTTTCTCAATACTTCAATTGGGCAGATGGAAATTGCTTGAAAAATAAAATTGAGAAATTGGAAAAGGAGTTGAAAAAAGGTAAATGAAGAAAATTTTTCTCCAAAAAATTAATGTAATCTGTGGAGAGTAATGACTTCATGAGAAAACTAGAATCTGTGAAACAAAAAAAAATGAAAACAGAAGAAAATGCAAAATACCTCATCTGCAAAACTACTGACCTCGAGAATAGATCCAGAAGAGATGACTTAAAAATAATTAGGATTCCTAAAAATATTGAAGAGGAAAAAACATGAAGGAACTGAGTATTACAGAATCAAGTGATGGAAAATTTCCCTGATATCATGGAACCAGAGGGCAAAATAGTTAATGAAAGAATACATCAATCTCCTCCTTGTGGCCAAATTCCAGTACTATCACATAAAAGAAAAAATCCTGCAAGTAGCCAGAAAGAGACTATTTAAATACCAAGGAGCCACAGTAAGGATTACACAGGACTCAGCTGCATCAATATTAAGGAATTGAAGGGCATGGAATGTGATATTCCAAAGGACATGGAATGTGATATTCCAAAGAGCAAGGATCCATGGAATGCGGCCAAGAATTCACTATCTGGCAAAGCTGAGCCTTCTCTTCCAAGGGAGAACAGGGACATTTAATGAAATAGGATACTTCCAGCTTTTCCTGATTGAAAGACCAGAGCTAAATAGAAAATTTGGACTTCAAACAGGTGACTTGAAACAGACACATAAAAAGATAAAAAAAATGGTAAAGAAAAAATTGTTATCTAATAAAATAAAACTAGCTATAGCCCCACCTGGGAGAAAGATTCTCATAATTCTTGATAATTTAACTCTATTAGAGAGAGTATACTAAGCCAGATGTGATGGACACATGCCTTATTCATGAATGATGGAATGATTTAAAAACAATGACTCCTTTAAAAGGAGGAACAGTAAAGAGACAGAAATAGAGTACATTATAAGTTGAAAAATGGATTATTTTGACTATATTAAATTAAAATTATTTGCACTAATAAAACCAATGCTATAAAATTAGGAGGAAAAAAGAAAGCTGGGTTCTGAAAAATGTCTTATTTCTAAAATCTATAAATAATTTTATCAAATTTAAAAGATTTCAAGTCATTCCCCAACTATTGAAAATGGTCAAAGGAAATAAACTGTTTTCACATAAAAAATTAAAACTATATATAAATCATATTAAAAAATGTTACAAATCATTGCAGAATAGAAAAATGCAAATTAAAACAACTGTGAGATATCACTTCATATCTATCCAGTTGACTAAGATAACAAAAAGGGAAAACAAATGATGTTGGAGAGATTGTGGGAAGACTGGGACATTAATGTATTGGTTGTGAAGTTGTAAACTCATCCAACCATTCTGGAGACCATCACTGAACAATGCCAAAAGAGTAATAAAACTGAAAATACCTTTTAACCCAAAAATTCCAATACTAGACCCATATCTAGAAGAAAATAATAAAAAATTGGAAAAGTACCTCATGTTCCAAAATATTCATGGCAGCCCTTTTTGAAGTGTCAAAATAATTGAAAATTGAGTGGCTGCCCATCAATTGTGAAATGGATGAACAAGTTATGGTATATGAATGTTATAGAATACTGTTGTTCTGTAAGAAACCATAAATGGTTGAACTCTGGAGAAGCATGGAATGAATTACAGGATCTGATTCTGAGCAATGGGATCAGAACCAAGAGAACATCGCACATATTAACAGCAACATTGAGAGATGAATAGCCTTGATGGAAGCAGCTCCTCTCAGCAATCCAGAGAGCTAGAACAACTGTATTAGACCAGCTATGGACAATGTCATCTCCATCCAGAGGAAGAAAAAACAAAAAACAAATAAACCAAAAAACTCTAAAGAATCTTAATGAACAATAAATTTACCTTTTAAAAATATCTCTTGTGTATTCTTTCCTATCTCATGATGTTCTTTCTTTTCCCTTAATACTAATAACCTCATATCAAAAATGATTAATCTGTAAACAGTTAAATATGGATGTTATATACAATATTCTCCTGACTTTTTGCTGATGATGGGTGAGGTTTGTGAAGGAAGCATGAAAGGAATTTATGCAACTTAAAGCATGCATATGCATGTGGATGACTGTTGAAAAATTTTTATAACATGTAATTGGAAAAATAAAATAAAATATCAATTTGAAAAAGCAAAGAGATGGACCAGGGTGAAGCAGGAGTTAACAGAGCCAGTGAAGTTTACAGGAAATAAATCACATCAGTCATTTCCACTATAATACAGATATTAGTGACTAACTTGTCCCTGCCAACTAATAACTTTATCCCCAGTCTCTTAATTGAAATAAAATTCCACATTTTCAAATATCTATAATATATTTAAATTTCCGTGTTCCATCACACCAAAGGCAATATGTCCCCCCTAAAAAAGGCTACTCATTTACCTAGTAAAATAACTTTCAATTCCAAATTTCCCTTTTATTTTACTGGAGCTGCTATTTTAATATTTATATTTGATCTTTTAGACTCTATCCCATGAAAGTAGAAAATACTGTGTAACAGGCATCCAGTTTCTGCTATTAGATTTGTGGCCTTGGGAATCTCTTATTACTCTCATCCTAAGTTTTCATAAAATGAGCAAGTGCTATTAAATGGTATTTAAGTTTGTTTCATTTTTGAATCCCATTATATGATCCTAAGTGCAAGCAATTGCCAAAGTGCTATTAATTCTTCCTTCTCTATGTTGGCTCATTCTCAAGAATTATAATCCCTCTTTATTTCACCATGCAACTATTATAACTGCTTCATAGTTGGTCCTTTTGTCTATAACCTCCCCATAATTCAATCTATCCTACATATTATATCAGAGTGGACATATTCTTAAAGGTGCATTATTACTAAAATGATGACTAGAAATCCAAAAATAAAGAGCCAAGGAGAGATACTACAAATAAACACTAGCATTTCTTAGTTAAGCATGCTAATTCAAATCTCAGAATCCCCAAAGATGTAGGCAAGACAAAGGAGTCTAGGGGAAAAAATGAAGGATAGTTTTGATGTAATGACTATATTTCACTCAAAAGTAGATCAATACATTTCTGGGTGAAAAAAAGGCATCTTATCATGGGGGATAAAATAAAAGCTTAAAATATACCTTTCTCCTTCAATATCCTGATCACATTTACTAACTATCCTCATCAAGATTTAAGCATCATGTTCATATCCTCTGACTGACTTACAGAATCCTCCAGATTATGCTATGTGAAAATCAGCAGTATCTATAATTAACAGCAACACAAAAAGAACAGCAATAATAATAAAAAAAGTATATTTCATTTGGATGTAGAAGACCACAAATAGCAAACTTCTTATATATTATCATTGTGACCTTCAGAAATCTTCTTAAGGATATTGAGTCAGTTAAGTTAGATTGAAATCTTGCTTCTGCTTTTCATTCCCTGTGGGGCCCTGCAAAGTCACTTAACTTCTCTGTTCTCTCAACTATAAAATGAAGGGGTTGGGCAAAATGATTTCTAATGTTCTAACTCTAGATCCATGAATCAATGATACCATCAACCTCTAGGCTTTAATTTTCTCATCTGTAAAATGATGGAGCTAGACTATATAATCTTTGAAATGTCTTTTAGTTCGAAATCCTAGGAATTTATATTTTCTATGGTACAGTATTTTCTCAATGCTACTAGATAGGGGCATTATCTCAGAATGCACTCTCTGAGACCTAAGTTATCATTAAAAGATGTTATTAATGATCAATTAAATATGTGTCAAATTCATTAATCTTCTCAGAGGTACAGAAATACATATTGCATCCAACCAAAATCTCTGGCTCTATGATGGATAACATTGAATACAGTCATCTTTGATCTCAGAACATGCAGATTTAATGTGTAAGACATGTAAGAGGACCTGGGCACCACATTCTAAATATGAATTTTGCCTGTTTTATAACTTTTCATGTTATTATTTCAGCATTTGTGTTGTTCTTTTGACCCATGTTTTGATTCTTTCAGGTTGATTTCTGAAGGTCTATATCCAAAGCAAAATTTTTATAATGTTCAAACTAGAAACTTTGCTCTTTCTCAGAAGTAGTTTTAGGGAATATGAGAGGTAGGGGCAGCAAAGAAATTTAAAATTTCTACTAATTTTCTACTAATTCTGGGTAGAGAAGAGATCCAAGGTACATTAATGCCTCATTCATGATCTAGGAAAACTTATGAAAGAAAAGAGAAACCAGGGATAAGTTATCACTTTGGTTAAATTTTATCAGTAAAAGAAAACCATGTGAACAAGCAAGGTATGGGAAGGGGTGATTCACTGAGAAAAGTGATTCTCTTGACTCCATGAGTTGATAGCAATGGGATTGGTTGTGATTTTAACACATGTTCCATACATAAAGACTCTACCTAAAGAGAATAGGCTGAAGTGATAATCATTAAAATTTGAATCCAACAGGATCAGTAGGAAAGAGTCTTCTAAGAATCAGATGTCTGTGGTCTTTTATTAGCTTTATCTTGAGGGATTTCAGAGATTATTGGAACCCAGAATCCCAGAATGAACATGACATTCTGGATTTCTATAGGAAATCACTGGGCCAACAGGTGATGGAAAATCCAAGAAATTTTTATAAAAAGTAAAATCATTAGAGGGTATGAAGGGTAGATCTTGACTTTATATTTATTTAGTTCTTGTAAAATTTATCTTTTTAATTTAGCAACATTCTTATAAAATTTAGTTTAGCTATGACTGTAATCAATATTTTAGTAAAGAGAGTCTGATTTTAGAAAAAAGATTATTTTCTTTGCAAAGTTCTCTTTGTAGTCAGTTAGAAGAAAGGAAGGAAGATAACAAGAAAGTCATATTCAGAGCTAGAACAAGATACTGAGAAAGAGACAGAGACAAATAAACAGAGTGAGGTACAGAGGGAAAAGGAGGTTGTGAGAGAGGGAGTAGGTGGAAAAGGAGGAAGTGAACAGGAGAAGAAAAAGAGGAAGAGGAACAAGAAGGAGGAGGATTTGTGGAGAGAGAGAGAGAGAGAGAGAGAGAGAGAGAGAGAGAGAGAGAGATAAAGAGACAGAGAAATAACAGAGACAAGAGACAACAGAGATTTTTTTTTCAAGGATTGCCCTGATTTATGAGGTAAACTTAGAAAAAAAATGGTGTTTCCAATACCCCAAGAAACAAAGAATTGAATGGATTCAGTTGAGTTAAACTCTTTATAACTTCATTTGAGGTGAAAATCCTAGAATAGTCATTCATTTTCTTCTCTAGCTCATTTTACAGTAGAGAAACTGAGGTGAAGCAGATCACACAGCTCATAAATATCTATGACTGGGTTTGAATTGACTTTTCCCTGAGAGTTCAAAGTCTCTAACTACTCTGTCACACAGATATTTAGAATTCGGTGAATTAGAAACAATTTGAATTATGTATGTTTGACTAGGTAGGTAGGAATAAGCAACTTTAATATAATGGCAAAAGTATTTTGACTTGAGCATATAATAAATAACCTTGCCTCAGCACATTATTTTATTAGTTCATAATTATGAAGAGATAGGTTTAGAAAATCTGCACATGTTGCCATCTTTTGTATGTCTGCTTCCAATGAGGGGTGTTCAAGACATTCATGGAAGACTAGCACTTCTGGAGACAGGGTTTGCCAAGACTTTTTCAGGGCTTCTCCACCTTTGGTATCTACCTGTAACCCAACATTCTATTACCAAAACCTGTACCATGCAAAATGGCTACAGGATAGTAATGATCTTTAAAGATAAGCTAAGCAATATTGACAACAACATTGAAGATACTGAGAGAGTGTAAATAGAATTTGAATAAGGCTTAACCAGACAGTGAATTAGGGGGATTTCTACCCAATCATGTGAAGACTGCCCCTAGTTGAATGGGTGATTGGGAATAGTCTATTCCAAAGTTTATGAAGGCAATTAAAAGCTTTACAGAGAATTTAAATCTTGGTCAGGAAACAAGCGTGCCCATGTCATCCACTGTATCCCAGGGATCTCTTTCAGAAACAGAGGATTCTTTCAATTTCTATTTTAGCACTGGATCTAAGATTTGGCAGCAATTTTCCTTGATAATTTCTGAAAAAATGTGTCTATGAATTTTTAACTATGGTTTTTAAGTTTTAAGAACATAGGATGAATGGAAATAAGGAGTGATTGTAACTGGGTGTTAATGGAATGAGGTAACTTATAAAACAGAAACAGATATCAATGGATTGGAAATCATTCTAAGCACTTCAGAAAGAAACACACACACACAGAGTTGAAATAAGGATTTGGAACAGAATATAAATGTTAAAGTAAAAAAAAGCAGGGCAAGCAATCATAATATCCATCAAAGCAAAAGGAAAATATATCTAACTAAAAGAGAAAATTAAGGAAAAAAGATTTTTCTAGAAGTTACCATAGATGACTGAGTCAAATTTATATGAATATCAGTCATTTCCCATTTGATAAATGGTCAAAGGATATTTATAGAATTTTCATAAAAGGACATGTAAGCTATCCATAGGCATAAGGAAAATGTTCTGAATCACTATTGTTGCTGACTTTTGCAGGGTGCTACATTCTGGGTTGTAATCCCAGGTCCTTTGCTCTCTGATATAATACTCTGGGTCTTCCAGTCCTTTAGTGTTGAGATTGATAGGTCCTGTGTGAGTCTGATTGTGTTTCCATTGTATATTAATTGTTTTCTTTTTTGCTGCTTACAATATTCTCTCATTTATTTTAGAATTCTGAATTTTGACTAAATAGCTCTTGGAGATTTAATCCTGTGGTATTTTTCCAGAGAAATTCTTTCAATATGTTATATTGTTATCTTATTCTAGTAGATTTGGAAAATTTTCCCTTAAAATATCATGCATGTTATTTTCCAGGTTCTTTTTTTCATCGAGGACTTTTGGAAGTTCAATGATTCATAGATTGTCTCTCCTTTATCTATTTTCCAGGTCATTCATTTTCCCTAGGAGGTACTTTACATTTTTTTGAATTTTTTGGAATTTTTTTTTGTTTGATGGAATCTTGTAATCTTGTAGATTTGTTGGTTTCTATTTGCTCAATTCTAATTTTTAGGATTTTATTTTCTACAATTAGTTTTTGTGTTTCCTTTTCCAGTTGGCTATTTTTACTTTTAATGGAGTTGATTTCTTTGATCAGTTTTTCATAGGTTTCCTGAATGACTTTAATTTCTTTTTTTCCATTTTACTTTTCTCACTCTTTTTTGGTTTTTAAGTTATTTTTTAAGTTCTTCAATGAGCTTTTGTATTTTTAGTTCAATTGATAAGCTGTTTTGAAACTTCTATTGTGAGTAATTTTTTCCCTGTTTTCTTCTTCAGACATGGCATTGCTTTCAACTTTTTCTGTAAAGTAGTTTTCTGTAGTGAGTGAACTTTTAGCTGTTTTGATCATCTTTGTTATTTTAGTTCTGCTCCTGGAGTATATGGAGCAAAGATCCAAGCTTTTATTTTGCTGGTTCTGGGGTCTGATCCCTGACTTGTTGGTGGTCAAGATGTTGCCTATGCAGTCCAAATCATGCCCCTTTGCAGAGATTTGTTTCCTCTTATGTCTAGGTTCTGACTTAACAGTGGTTTGTACCCAACCCAGTCCTGTCTTTCACTCAGTGTTCTCAGGGTCAAGACTATGATGTTGGGATTCTTCCTGCTGGTTTGCTATCTAGCTTCAAGAACTTCTGTTCTTAAGCTGTTGGAACCCAGATTCATCTGTGTTTAAAAGTCTCATGCTACCTTTCCCACTCTCCTGCCTCCTAGACTTTACTTCCCTTTTACCCAAAAGCAACAGATCTTCACCAAAGAACCTCTATGATGTCTACAATTGAAAAATTTCTTTGAATCTTCTCTTTTTCTTGGTGGGACCTGTAGTTTCAATTTCAGAGTAGAGGCTTCATTTATCTTTGGTGGGGAAAAGCTACAGGAGCATGTTAGTTTTATATTGCCATCTTGGTTCCACCCCTAAATCACTATTAATTAGAGAAAGGCAAATTAAAACATCTCTGCGATACCACTTCATACCTATCAGAAGTTTCAAATGCTAGAAGGGTAAGCATATTAATGAACTGTTGAAAGAATAGTAATCTGGGACAACTATTCTGGAGAAAAATCTGGAACCATGCCCAAAGAACAATAAAACTGTTTAAACTGCTTAATACAGCAATGCCACTACTAGATTTATGCCCCAAAGTGATCAAAGAAGAGAAAAAGGAACCATTTGTACAAAAATAATGTATATTGGATCTTTTTGTGCTATCAAGGAATTCAAAGTTGAGGAGATATACATCAAATGGGGAATGCTTGAACAGGTTGTTGCATATGTTTGGGATGGAATAGTGTACTATAAGTATTGCTGAAAAAAAAATTTAACTGATGCAGAGTGAGAATAAGTGGGAGAACACTGTGCATGCACAGTAATTCCTGAGCTAAGATAATTACAAAGGACGTATGATGAAAAAATGTTATTCATTTCTGTAGAGTGATGAATTTTGAGTACAAAGTGTACTTATCAAACTTTCTTTTATTTGCTTTGTTTTGAGGTATACCTAATATAAGAATATGTTTTGCATGATTTCACATGTATAATTGATATATCACTTACCTTCTTAGTGAGTGTGAGAGGTTTAGTAAAGGAAGAGACATTGGAGTTCAATATTAGAAAAATGCTTAGAATTTTCAAAAAAGGTATTTAATTGACTTTAGTTATAACAAATATATAATTGTAATTATTTATTTTTCTTTTTTAATTGCTATTATTTCTCAGAAATAATAAATAAATAATTTGCATTAAATTGCTTAAGAATATCTGATACCTACTCCAGGTTCCCAGAAGTTTTACAAGCTTCTTAAAGCCATGAAAGAAAAAAAAACACTCTGTGTTCAATCATGTGATTCAAGACTTTTTCAAGTAATTTTGTAATGTTGATTTTTTGCTTTATTTTTGTTTTCTCTTTGTTGCTCTGGTTTATAGTTTCTTTAAAGGTAACTTCACTAAGTAGATTGAGTATTGCTACTAGAGTCAGGAAGAACTGAGTTGAAATTTGACTTGATATTTGTTAGCTGTGTGACCTTTGTCTCATGAAACAAAACAAAAGAAAATGAAGCAAACAACATTTTCACTTGTAAAACTTTTGTTCATCAGCATCATTTTCAAATATTCCAATTTCCTCAATTTTTTGAACCAAACTTCCTTTAAATAAGATACAAGTTTTCCTGAAATACTCCCTTATATTTATTATTATGTGTTAGACAAATGTATGCTTCTATCTCTTTTTTTTCTCCTTGGAATAAGTTGTGTTTGATAATAATTTAAGGAGAGAAGGCAGACTATTTGTGTTCTTGCTTTGTGATTCTTGTTGCTGTTGTTGCTTTTTGTTTTCCCTACACATATTAGAGGTATGATCATGTAATTTGAATTCCTGAGATTGAGTTCAAAATCATCTAGAAGACAATCCCACAACTATGAGGATGAACCCCAAAAATGTAGTATACAATGTTAGAGAAAGTTAAATTTATTAGTGCATTTAGAAAGACATCTCAGGCAAGTAAAATTCAATTTCTGAGGAGTTATATTGGCTCTTATATAGATCTTTAAGTTTACTTAAGAGTAGAGAGCTAATCAACAATTTTTCTCCAATGAAAGGAAAATGAAAGGCGGGGAGGCTTGAGAGCTAAAAGTCTCCAGTCAATAAAAATCAGATTGTATTTGACTTTAGAAAAATGAATTTCTCTGTAGCTAGAAATCTCTAAGACTGAATCATTCAGACAATTTGAGATTGCCAGGAAGAAAGGGGACTAAGAACATCCTTAGGATCTCTTATTTACATAACACAATGCTAAATCTCTTTATCCTAGCAGGTTTCTTAATCAGGGGAATTGTTTCCCCAAAAGATCATAGTATTCAGGTTCATCTACCTCATTCACAATGACTAGAGAGATAAGATATTTAAACATTTGCTGAAAAAGTCTTTAATAATCTAAACCACAATTGTGGGAAAATGATTGAAAATAAAGTGAATTTGCACAAATCTCACAAATAGGCCACAGACACTCCCCCCCAACATATTGTTTGCACGAAAGGTGGTAGTATGAACATATCAGAATTAAGACTTATAAAAAGCTTTTAATTCATAGAACTAATAAAAACAAGAAACAAAATATCCATGCCTTGAATAATCCATTATAAATTTGTAGATTAAAAACTAGACAGAATTTTAGAAGGAACCCCTAAAGCACTTTATTTCATTTCATGGAGGAGGATATTTAACTTCAGAGATTTCACTTGTTCAAAGATATGTTCATAGAAAGTGACAGTCAGAGTATGACCTCTTGTATTCTTACTCAAATACAATCTTCTTTCATCTGTGAAAAAGTAAAGAATAAAAAGTATAATTCCCCAAAATGTATTTTTGTTATTTTTTACTGTCTCATTTAAAGCACAAAAATAAATATAAGGTTCTAACACCCCAAATGATATTCTATTATCCTGGAAATATGCTGTAAAGATAAAATTAGCCTTAGAAAGCATCATTCAATTTCCTGTAATATTATATTAAGCAATTTGGTATCTTATAAAACTGGGCAAAAAACAGAAACAACAACAAAAACATCAGCCATATATTTGTCATATTTGATCAGTAATGTTTGTCAATAGAACACGTATGTATTATATATATATATATATATAATATATGTATATGTATATGTATATATATATGTATATGTATATGTATATGTTATATATATATATATATATATATATATATATATATATATATATATATATATATATATATATTCTGACTTTCCAAATTGCTCTCCAGAATGCTTGGATCATTTCACAACTCAACCAGAAATGCATCAATGTTCCAATCCTCCCACAATCTCTCCAACATTGATCATTTACTCTTTTTCTCATCTTGGTCAATCTGAAAGGTGTAAAGTGATAACTCATAGTTGTTTTAATTTGCATTTTCTCTAATCAGTAATGATTTGGGACATTTTTCCATTTGATTATATATAACTTTAATTTATTCACTTGAAAACTGTCTATTCATATTCTTTGACCATTCATTAATTGGGGAATGACTTGTAACATAAATTTGTTGCAATTCTCTATATATTATGGAAATGAGTAGTTTATCAGAACTAGCTGTGAAGATTGTTTCTCAGCAAGGTGTTGATTTTCTCTTGCCTTTTTCTTCCCATCCATTTGATTTTTTTTAGGTTTTCCCAAGGCAAACAGGGTTAAGTGTTTTGCCCAAGGCCACACAGCTAGGTAATTATTAAGTGTCTGAGGCCACATTTGAACTCAGGTTCTCCTGACTCCAGGGCTGGTGCTCTAGCCACTGCCATACCTAGCCATCCCTATCCATTTGATTTTTAAAATTGCTTTCTGAGCTCTTCTGAGAAGTCTTTCTGGCCTGGAGACCAATTCATAATTGCTTTCATAGTTTCACATAGAGTACCCCTTCTGCTCTCCTTTTCTGAGTTCATGTTTTGCTTATCCTTATCTTTTTTTAAAATGTATTTGGTTGTTTATTTTGAATTTTACAATTTTTCCCCCAATCTTAATTCCCTCCCCCACCCCCCACAGAAGGCAGTCTGTTAGACTTTACATTGTTTCCATGCTATATAATATAGCAGAATTATATAAGATAATTTTTTAAAATTAAAAATAATAGTCTTTGACCTTTGTTCAAACTCCACAATTCTTTCTCTGGATACAGATGGTATTCTCCATCACAAATTGTGCCTGGTTGTTGCACTGATGGAATGAGCAAGTCAATTAAGATTGGTCATCACCCCCATGTTTCTGTTAGGGTATACAATGTTCTTCTGGTTCTGCTCATCTCACTCAGCAACAGTTCATGCAAATCCTTCCAGGCTACCTTGAATTCCTATCCTTCCTGGTTTCTAATAGATCAATAGCGTTTCATGACATACATATACCACAGTTTATTAAGCCATTCCCCAATTGATGAACATTCCCTCAATATATACGATTCATTGTCACCACAGAGCTGCTGTGAATATTTTTGTACAAGTGATGTTTTTACCTTTTTTTCATGATCTCTTCAGGATATAGACCAAGTAATGATATAGCTGGTCTATGCAAATTTTTGATGTCCTTTGGATGTAATTCAGAACTGCTCTCCAGAAAGGTTGGGTGAGTTCACAGCTCCACCAACAATGTATTAATATGCTAAATTTCCCACATTCCTTCCAACATTGATCATTTTCCTTTCTGGTCATATTGGTCAGTCTGAGAGATGTGAGATGGTACCTCAGTGAGGCTTTAATTTGCATTTTTTAAAAAATAGTGATTTGAAGCAATTTTTCATATGACTATGGATCGCTTTTATCTCCTATCTATAAATCGCACTTTTGACTATTCTTTGATTGGTGAATGACTTTTTTTTAAAATTTGACTCAGTTGTCTGTATATTTTAGAAATGAGTCCTTTGTCAGAAATACTATTTGGAAAAATCTGTTTCCCAAATTACTACATTTCTATTGATCTTGTTTATAGTGGTTTTGTCTGTGCAAAAGCTTTTTAATTTAATGTAATCAAAATTATCTAGTTTGTTTTTAATGCTGCTCTCCATCTCTTCCTTGGTCATAAACTGATTCCCTTTCCATAGTTATGACAGGTAAACTACTCCTTGATCTCCTAGTTTGCTGATAATATTGTTATTTATCCTTATCTCTAAGGTAACTTTCAATAGACACTGCTTTTACCTGGCATTTCTTATTTATCTTAAGTTTTGGTACCTATCCCTAAGTTCTTGTGTTGGGGGAGGGGTTTGTTTACAGATCTTTGGTGCTGAGACCCCTAATCTTCCTACCGGTTTATGTTAGATACTCAGTGGACTGACTGAGGGATGCCTGCAGTTCTCTCCTTATGGACTGTCTATGCTGGAGAAATCAGTAACCCACTCCCTAAAGTTGAAAGAACTGGTGTTGTCCATTGGCAGCCCAGCTAGACTGGGCTAGGCCAAATAGGCTAGAAGCAACAGAGTCTCTCTCTCTCTGGACCATGAACTTGGAAGTCAGCTGACCACACCCTCACTGGACAAGGTAGAAATACCTGGGGTCATGTCTGAGTTGTTTGGGCAGGAATGCCAGAAGCTCTTTCTCCCATCAACCATCTGGAGTGGGGGAAATCCCAACTATTCTAAGTAAGAAAACCTGGGCTGTCTCTTGTCTGTTTACACCAGGAGGCCAGTCCCTCCTCCTGGATAGAGCTAGGAAAGCCAAAAGCTGGTCATCAGTGAAGATCCTCCTAGACCAGCCACACAGGTAGAATGTGATTCCTGGGTCCATGTACTGAAGCTTTCCCAGTGAAATGGAGTCACCCACTGAACATTTAAGACCAGCCTCCAAAGCTTCTGCTCCCACAACTGAGGATCTCAGTTTAGTTCCCCTGCCTCATTCCATCCTCCTTGACAAACCTTGGTGAGAGATGCTTGGTGTGTTCTGTCATTCCAAAATCTTTTAAGATACTTGATCAATGTCGAATATCGGGGAAATCCAAGGTCACTTAACATCAATCTTGGTTTCTCTTGGTCAACTTACCTGGAAGAAAAAAAGAAGTTTCAACATTCACTTTTATAACCTTGAGTTAAGAATTCTCTCACTTCTTCCCACCCCAATATCCCTCATTGAGAAAGCAAGTTATTTGATACAGGTTAGAAATATGTAATCAGAAAATCATAACCAAAAAAATCATGTTGTAAGACTAAATATAACTCCCAAGTAAAGAAAAATTTCAAGAAAAATACAGTAAAACAAACAAAAAAAACAACATTGTCTTTCATATGGATAGTATTTTTTTCATAAATCCTTCAGAATTGGTTTGGGTCACAGCATTGCTGAGAAAAGTAAAGTCATTCACAGCTTATCATCATAATTCTGTTGCTTTGTACACAGTACATTTCACAATTGCATCTTCTCATGCATTTTTTTTTTACTTTGAGCATCCTTTTCATATAAAAGAATGGATTTTTATCATTATCATATTCCACTATTTATTCAGTCATTACACAAGCAAGGGCATTCCCTCAATCTCCAATTCCTTGCCCTCAGAAAAGAACTCCTATAAAGATCCTTCCACCTATAGGTCTTTTCCTTCCTGTTTTCCATCTTTTCTGGTGTATAGACTTAGTAGTACCACTTCTGGGTCAAGGGATGTTCATGGTTTTATAGCCTTTGGGTATAGTTTCAAATTGTTCTACAGAATTGTTTCACTTCACAACACCTCCCCCAAAGCATTAATCTCATTTTTCCTCATCCCCTTCAGTATTTGTCACCCTCTTTCTGCCCTATAGGCAAATCTAATAGGTATAATATTGTACCTCAGAATTGTTTCAACCCATAAATATGTCTCCTATCAATAGTGAGATAGGAGATTTTTAAAAATAACTTAAATTGATAGCATTGATAGACTCTTCTGATAACTATTCATACCTTTTAATCATTTATCAACTGGGGAAGGGCTTTTACTTATTTGACTCAGTTCCCTATGTTTGATAGAGGACTTTATCAGAGAAACTCATTTTTTGTTATTTGTTTTTGTTTATTTTTTTTACAAGGCAATGGGGTTAAGTGACTTGCTTAAGGTCACTGATTCTCTATCCACTGCACCACCTAGCTGCCCTGAGAAATGTATTTCAATATTTTTTCCCCAACAATTACTATTGCTAGCTATATTTCTCTCCCTCCTGTTTTCTCCACTTATTCTCTCTCTCCTGTTACCCTGTCCTTTCTCAAAATTGGTTTGTCTATGGCTACTCTTTCCCTCAATCTTCCCTCCCTTCTATCACCTCCCTCTTTCTCCCATCCCTTTCCCCTTCTACTTTCCTTAAGGGTAAGGTGGAGTGTGTATGTTATTCCCTCACTGTGTAAATTTGGATGAGAATAAGACTCACTCACACCCCCTCACCTCTACCCTCCATTTCCTCTCTACTGCAAATCTTTTTTATAACTCTTTTATGTGTGTGCATGTACAAATGAATGAAAATAAATAGAATTCAGAGAAAAAAACTTTTACATGAAATACCTTGCCATTCAATATCCCCTTTTCTCTTTTTCCCAGTAAATTTTTCTCTCACCTATTAACAGCATCTTTTTAAATATATTATCCTACAAATTAAAATCCCACTTGAACCTATTCTATATATGTTCCTTCTGACTACTCTACCATATAAGCAAGTTCATATGAGTTATCAACACCATCAATCCATCTAGGAATATAAAAATTTTGATATTAAATCCCTTATGATTTGCCTTTTCTATTTGCCTTTCTATACTTTAGTCTTTTATTGAAGATCAGATTTTTTGTTCAGCTCTGGCTTTTTCATCAGGAAAGTTAGAAAGTCCCCTATTTCATTGAATGTCCATCTTTTCCCCTGAAAGAATTTATTCAGGTTTGATGGGAAGTTGATTCTTGATTGTAATCCAAGGTGTTCTGCCCTCTGAAACAATGTATAGTTACTCCTATGATACCTTAATTTAGAAACTCTTAAATCCTAAACATGGTTCCATGATATTTGAATTGTTTATTTCTTTCTACTTGCAATAAATTCTCCTTGAACTAGGAGGAGCTCTGAAATTTGGCTATAACATTCCTCACAGTTTTAATATGGGGAATCTCTTTCAGGAAGTGTTTGATAGATTCTTTCCATTTCTAATTAACTCTCTGTTTCTAGTTTATCAAGGCAATTTTTCCTTGATAATTTCCTGAAAGTTGATGGTCTAGGTACTTTCTTTTGGATTTTTGGTTTACAGACAATTCAACATTATCTCTACTGAATCTCTTTCCCAGCTCAGGAGTTTTTTTTCCAATTATCCTCTAGTTTTTCATTCTTTTAGCTGTATTTCATTTTTGTCTTGATTTTCTGAAAGTCATTAGGTTCTTTTTGCTCCATTCTATATTTTAAAGAATTATTTTCTTCAATGACCTTTTGTATCTCCTCTTCCATTTGGCCAATTCTGTATTTTTAAGACACTCTTCTCATTACCTTTTTGGATCTTTCTGCTTATTAAATGACTTGCAATTCTTACTCCTGATCTACGAAGATCTGTTCTGTCATGGCATCACAAAAATATAAGACCAGAAAAAGTGTGTCATTTAATCTCTTATCAATCAGCCCATTGGAATGTGTTACTTAAATATCTACCATATGGGGCCGCTAGGTGGCATAGTGGATAAAGCACCGGCCCTGGAGTCAGGAGTACCTGGGCTCAAATCTAGTCTCAGACATTTAATAAGTACCTAGCTGTGTGGCCTTGGGCAAGCCACTTAACCCCATTTGCCTTGCAAAAAAACCCTAAAACAATCTACTATATGATGGGCATTATGCTAGTTAGTAGGGAGTCAAAGGGGAAAATTAAAAAATAAAAGCAATAAAGATTCCTTATTTCCAAGACATTTCCATTATAGATAGAGCCAAAGATAAATCATGGAAATAGTTCATGTTCTTCAATATTACACACATACAATTAAGATATCTAAGAAGGTTCTCTAGTATTTTGTGTGAACCTTATATGGAGGATTTTTAGCAGGGGTGGGTTGAGAGCAGTGTCATTGGGGCTCAAACCCACATGATGACATCACATATCCAGAAAGCTAAAAACAATGAACATAGAGTCAAGGTGGCCATGTAAAGACAAGACCTTGCCCCATCTCTCCCCCAGACCACTTCAAATATCTTTACAAAATGATTCTAACAAAATTCTAACCAGAAAGGCTGAGGGAAACAACCTTCCAGCCCAAGAGAACTTGGAAAAACAGCGGGAAGGTTCTGCTGCACTAGGGTGAGGGAAGATTGTAAAGTACCATACCCCCTGAAGTGAACCAGCCCCAGCCATATAGGAACAAAAATTTGGATGACAGTTATAGCAGCTGTGATAGTGGTTTCCAGACCCCTCAGCCTAGGGATTGTCAAGGACAGCTTGGAAAATAGCAGGAAAACTCTTCTACACCCAGGAAAAATTGCGACATAGTCTTCCTCAGGCCTCAACAGCACGGATCAGATGATAGCAGACCAGGAACCAGTCTCTGGAGCCACTGAAAAAGTAGTCGCAGTAACTTCCAGAGTTCTCATCTCATGGATGGTAAGGAGGTCAGAAGGAGACCTTTGCTTTCATTGAGTCAGGACTCTATTGCTTTGCCTCTCCCCAGATCTGAGTCACAGTCTGGGGCCCCAGTTTCAGGAAGAAGAGCAGGACAACAGTCCTAGCAGAGCAGGGACTCTCTTCATAATATCTCTAAACGCATCTGCAAATACCATCAAAAGTTAGGTATAAACCATCCTCCACCCTGCAAGCAGAACCCTCCCTTAACAGAGTTAAAATCAAGACATAGGTTGGGTAAATGAGTAAATAGCAGCAGAAAAAATGCAACCATAGATAGTTATTAAAATTATATGAAAGCTCATATAAATGCAGAAGAAATTAACAAAGTCAAAGTTTCTACAACCAAAGTCTCCAAGAAAAATTTGAATTATGCTAAAGCTATGGAACAGCTGAAAAAGAATTTTGAAAATCAAGTAAGAGAGATTAAAGAAAAACTTGGAAGAGAAATTAGAGTGATGTGGGAAAATCATTAAAATTGAGTCAGCATCTTGGTGAAGGAAAAACAAAAAATGATGAAAATAACTCAAAAAAATCAGAGTTGATCAAAAAGAAGAAGAGATTGAAAAATACAGAGAAGAGAAGAATACCTTTAATCAACAGAATTAGCCAAATGAAAAAGGAGTTGCAAAAGCTCACTGAAGAAAAGAATTTCTTAAAATAAAGAATGGAGAAAAGAGAAACTAATGACTTTATAAGAAATCATGGAACAATCAAACAAGATCAAAAGATTAAAAACTAGAAGAAAATATGAAATATCTCACTGGAAAAATGACTGACTTGGACAAATAGTTTCAGAGGAGATAATTTAAATTTTATTGAAGTACCTGAAAGCCAGGATCAAAAACGAGCCTGGACTCAGACATAACAGAAGAGGGTCAAAGAGAAATTGAAAGAATTTAACAATCACATCTTGAAATAGATCCCCAAATGAAAACTGCCAAAAATATTATAGCCAAATTTCAGAGATTTCAACTTAAGGAAAAATATTGCAAACAGCCAGAAAGAAACTATTCAAATATTAAGGATCCACAGTCAAGATAAGACAAGAAATAGGTAGTTCTACATTAAGGGATCAAAGGGTTTGAGATATAATAGTCCAGGAAAGGAAAATAACTTGGATTACAGAAAGAATCAACTACCCAGCAAAACTAAACATACATTTTTAGGGGGAAATATGTTTATTCAATGAACAAGGGGAATTTCAAGCTTGTTTAATCTTTAAATACATATTTCATGAGAAGCATTAAAAGATAAACTGGAAATGCAAATCATAAGGGACTTCATGTTGAACTGCTTATATTCATTCATGGAAAGATGATACTGACAGCTTACAAGAATTTTCTCATATTAGGGCCATTAGAAGGAGCAAATATTTAAACAAAACATAGGTGATAAGTGTATTTGAAAGTATAATATATGAAAAATTTGGAATAATTAGATAAATTAGAATGATTATATGAAAATGGTAAGGTTCACACAGTGTGATGTTGTGAGATGAACAGAATTAGAACATTATACACACTAACAGTAACATGAGATGATTATCAACTAAGATGGACTTGATCATTTGTGCAGTACAGTAATCAAAAAGAATACTAAAAGTCTTGTGATAGAGAATAGCATCCATATGCAAAGAGGAACTATGGAGTATAAATGCAGAATAAAGCTTTACTAATTTCAATTAAAAGAATAAGTATGAGTTATGCTGTTTTTTGTCTGTAATTGTTTTTCTTCCATTTAGATCTGAATCTTCTTTGACAATATGATCAATATGAAACTATGTTTCCCATTTTTATAGATATACAGTATATATATTACACTATTTGCTTATCATGTAGAAGGAGGGGAGGAAAGGGAAGGAGGAAGAATTATGTAAAAAATTGAAAACTACTATTAAATGTCTTTGGAAAAATAAATAAATGTTAAAAACTCAGAACAAAAAAAAGATGGGGTTAGTAGGTGAGAGAAGAATGTACTGGAAGAAATGGAAAGAGGAAGGTAGAATGGGCTAAATGAAAAAGGGAAGGTGGGGGGGGAAATGGGTGAACTTTACTCTCATCTGAATTGATTCAGAAAAAGGAATAGCACACACATTCAAGTGGGTATAGAAATCTATCTTTTTCTAGAGGAGAAGAAAGAGATGAGAGAAAGGGGACAGGGGAGGTGTAAGAGATAAAAGGGAGGGAACATTTGGAAGGGGCAAGTCAGACTCAAAACACTTTGGAGGGGGGGGAAGAACCAAGATGGTAGCATAAGAACAGCCTTTTCCAGGAGCTCTCTCCAAAATATTTCAAAAACCTTAAAATTATGACTCTAAGAAAGATTTTTGAGAGATGGAACTCACAGAAATATCCAGTGAGGCAATTTTCCTGACCAAAGTAACCTGAAAAATCATGGGAAGGCTCTTTTCTGCATGGTTGGAGGGAGAAGCAGCATGCAGGAGTGAAGGAATCTCAACATTCCAGCAACAGCATGCAGGGCATTTGGGTCCCTAGGAGCCCCAGCTTCTAGCAGCAGAAGTAGTCTCCTCATCTGCAAACCCAGGAAGCATAAAGCACAACTTGGAAGATCAGTGGAGAAACTGCTGCCAGAGCAATTATGGCCATCCTTTGAGTGGCCAAGGCCCTCAGCACAGCACAGATACCAAGAAATGGAAGCAGGCCCAGTGATCTACTCAGCAAGACACTGCCTGGCAGCAATTTTTAGAGTGTTCATCCCACAAAAGGTAAGGGAGTAGAAGGAGACTGTTGAGATATTTCCTGTGTCTCTAGAACAGGACGCTGGGGCTTTGTCCATATTCAGACCTTGGTCACAGTGTGGGTGCCCACACTGTCATTGAGCAGGGACCCTCCTCACTGCTCCAGGGCAGAGAGTTATACTTGTGGTAATCCACAGACCAGAGCACAGACCAGGAGAACAGTCAGAGTCTACCATAAGACCTTGAAGGGACTGAGGTCCTTGCAGGGGTATCCCAATAATATTCAAAAACCCAGGAAATCCCCAAAAACCAGGGTACAGACTGGAGAAATGAGTAAAAAACAACAACAACAAAAAGAAATCTGATCATAGACAATTTCTTTGGTCCCATGGAGGAACAAAATACAAAGTCAGAAGATGAAAAAGTCCAAGCTTTTGCATCTAAAGACTCCAAGAAATATAGAAAGTTGGCTTGGGCTATGACAGAGCTCAAAAAAGATTTTGAAAATTAAGTAAGTAAGGCAGAGAAAAAACAGTGAAGAAAAATGAGAGAGATGAAGTAAAAACATGAACATGAAGTCAGCACCCTAGTCAAGGAGATCCAAAAAAAATGTGGAAGAAAACAACATATTAAAACCATTTTAGGTCAAATGGATAAAACAATCCAAAAAATTAACGAAGAGAAAATTGACTTAAAAAGCAGATGGGTCAGATGGAAAGGGAGATGAAAAACTCACTAAGAAAAACAAATCCCTCAAATGTAGAATGGAGCTAAAGAAAGCTGATGACTTTGAGTGGAATCAAGATACTATAATTCAACACAAAAAGAATGAAAAACTAGAACTGATCTGTAAAAACTGATCCAGGAGATACAATTTAATAATTATTGAGCTACTTGAAATTCATGATCAGGAATACAGTTTTGACTTCATTTTTAAAGAATTTCTACAGGAAAATTGCCCTGATATCCTAGAAGCAGAGGGCAAAATAGAATTTGAGAGAATTCACTGATTTTCTCCTGAAAGATGTCCACAAAAATAACCCCCAGGAATATTATAGCCATGTTCCAGAACTTCCAAGTCAAAGAGAAAATATTACAAACAGTCAGAAGGACACAAAACCTTGAAATGCAACTGTTAATCAAGAACTCAGCAAAATTGGATATCCTCTTCCAGGGTAAAAGATGGGCTTTCAATGAAAAAAAGGAATTTCAAATATTCCTCTAAATGACTGGAACTGAACAGAAAGTTTCATCTTCAAGTACAGGACTCAGGTGAAGCAAAGAGAGGGTGGCTGAGAAGGGTAAATTATGAGGTATTTAATGATGATGAACATCTGCGTGTATTCCTGCTTAGGAAGATGATACTGATAATACTCAGATGAACCTTCTCATGTATTAGAACAGTTTGAAGGAGTTTTTGTAGTTGAGACATACAAGAGAGCCAAATTTGAAAGTACAATATATTGCAAAAAGTGAGTCGATGGGTGAAAGGGAAATGTACAGGGAGTAAGAGAAAGGAAAGGTAGAATATGTATTTTAGTTCTTATTTGGTCAAAAATTTTCCTCTTTCCATAGATCTAATATATGATTTCTTGATCTATTAATTCATCTGTGGTGTCAACCTTTATGCCTAAACCCTGTACCCATTTTGACCTTATTACGGCATAGGGTGTGAGATGCCTATGCCTAATTTTTGCCAAACTGTTTTCCAGTTTCCCCAACAATTTTTGTCAAATTGAGGGTTCTTAGCCCAGAAGTTGATGTCTTTGGTTTTGTCAAACAGTAGATAGCTGTAAGACTACACATTTATAATCTATATCAAGTAGCTTGCTCTCTCAATGAGGGGATGTGGGGTAGGAGAAAGGGGAAGAATTCAGAACTCAAATTTTTAAAACAAATGTTGAAATTAGTTTGTGTAAAATTTGAAAAATAGAAAAAATAGTAGCAGTCTGTGATTAAATTCAGTAACCAATTTGTCCATCTAAAATTATTTTTAAGTGACTAACAGAGATTTCAGCTTCTGGATGATTGCATAGTTTTGTTCCTTTTGATGACCTTTACATGAAACTAAGGTCTCTCCTCTAAAGCAACATCTTGTTACCTATGAAACCACAGTCCAGACAAAGAACTGTACATATTATAAGGATATTTTAGTTATAATATCATTATTATAAGATATTTTACATATATACTCTGATACATTGGTGAGTTCATGCCCTTCCTGATGTGGATTGCAACTAATTGCAAGTAATTTATTTATGTTTTTTCATCCTGAAAGCCTCCATTAAAACATAGCAAGATTATGTGGAAGCAGAAGTTAAGTTGGTGAGGTTGTGTAGATACATTGTTAAGTCAGTGAATCTATGTCATAATTACACCAAATCAACACAAAAGAATTTTATACAAAATTAGATCTATACATTTGGGGGATAGGAGGGAAACAGAAAAGTTGACAAAAAGAAAGTTCCAGGGCACTGAGAATTATCCATGTAGATACACCTAGCTATTGTCATGGTAGTAACCTGAAATTTGTGAGAGCTTTGAAGTATCATGAAAGCACTTTGGGTGCAAGGATATTTGGGGTGAAAAAAGAGAGAAGCACCAAAAGCATGCAAGAGGGATTTTAGAGATGAATTTTAAATATTTCAAACATTGGAAGAAATGACTTTCCTTGATTGTTTACTATGGGACCCTGGAAACTTACCAGAACAGTGAGTATTATTCAAGAAAACAATGTAATGATGTGGAAAGCATAAAAAAACACAAACTATCACTAACAGTGCTTCCTTCTAAGGAAACTCCTAAGATTTTTATTGCTTAGTCTTTTCAATTGTATCCCATGCTTCCTGATCCTTTTTTAGGATTTTCTCAAAAAACGATACTATAGCACTTTACCATTTCCATCTCTGGTTCATTTTATGGGATAACTGAGGCAAACAGATTTAAGTTATTTGCCCAGGGTGACACAGATATTAAGTTTCTGAAGGCAAATTTGAACTCAAAAAGATGTATCCTCCCAACTTCAGGCACTACATTCTATCCATTGTCACGTAACTGTCTAATGTTCTAAGATGAGTTTGCTGAATTCATCTTACATTTATTTTATTTTTACATGATTATTTTCATGTTACTCCCCTCTCCCCACTCTACCCTCTCCTCTGATTATGAGTTTCTTGAGAGCAGGTGCTTTATTTTTAGCCTTTCTTTGTATCTTTGGCACTTTAACAAAGAGAGTTTACTCCCTAAAGTTAAATCCTGAATTCTTAGTTGTGTTTACTAGAAATTTTTTTTAATTTTTCAGTATTAAAGCAATTGAAAATCCATAAGTCAAATGCTCATATAAACATTTATCTTATGACAACATACACAGAAGTATCCCTGAGAGATATGATATTTTTATATCTATTATATTTGGTTAGTTTACTTTAAATTCTTATGCAAGCTTTACAAGGTTCAGATGTATTTGAGTAGTTGGTCACTTTTCAAAAGGAAAATATGTGTACATGAAATGTCTATATAGCAAATAAAAGAGGCTAAAGACATAATTGTAGGTTTTAAAGAAAAGGAAAATCTGAAATTTTCATTGTAGAAAAGTGGAATAATTTAGAAATTTTCTCATGGTCAACAATTTTAAGAACAGTACTGCCAGAAGGGAATTGGAAATAAAGTGATGGCAAAATTCAAATCCATTCTAATAAATAGGAATTACAACTGAAAAAATACAAAATTTTTTGTCCATTGCATTTATACTGGAAAACTAGTAAAAGAGTAGGAAGCAAAAAACCCCCTCCCTATTAGTTTATCAAAGCAGCTGAAATTTCTATTTTAGTCACTAATCGAACAACTCAATTAAACAGCACATATTTTATTTATGCTTAAATAAGACTTGTAACTAATTTGATATATGAATAATTTAATCAATATTCTAATTTTATTGATGGAACAGTTGAGATGTAGAGAGGCATCTTGTGCTGAGATTTAAAATCTGGCCCTCTGAACTAAAGTCTAATCATTCTAATATGGTCTACTCCCTGTCCAAGATAACTCCTCAAGTTCTCTCTCTCTCTCTCTCTCTCTCTCTCTCTCTCTCTCTCTCTCTCTCTCTCTCCTTGCTCTCTCTAATCTTTCTCGATACTGTATGTTAAAAATGGTGTTAACATGAATCAACAGTTTCTTATTTGACTGTTTTTGAAACACCATTTCCACGTGAAAGATGAGAGAAATATATTCGATTTCAAAACATGGCTTTGTATAAGAAAATTCTACAGAAACAGATATTAGGGATAACAGACTACTGAGAATCTCAGTTATTTAGGATGCTATCATCTCTGAGCTCTATATATAACAATGAAGAATTCATTAATGGTTAGGTCTTAATTTCTTCATATGGAAGTTGGCTTCCCAGTTCTTACTTTGTTTGTCTCATTACCTCAATTATCAATTGATAATCTAATCAATTATCAGTTCTGTGGGAAGACCTACTATTGACATTAATCTAAGATTTTCCTGCACTCCCAAAATAAGAATGGTTATTTATAAGAAACCAAATGTATCAAAATGAGTTCTATATGGCATAAATTCTTTATTCTTTTACAGAGAAAACTTAAAATTAAAAATAAAAGAATTATAGAATGAACTATAGAATTAGAAGAGAATTCAGTATATATCATCACTCTTGGAAAATATTGAGAGATTAATATTCAAGTCTTATTGAGAAATGGGATAGTTTTTATTAAGCCAATTGGTTATTTCACATTTTAACTCCAGAAACCATAATCCAGTCCAATTCTAAGTTTCATATTCTCTTTAAACATCTTTCTCTATTTTTCTCATTCCATTTCTCCTATTTTTAATTATATAAATATTTTCTTTTTTCAATTTCAAACAATAGAAATTTCTATCAATCATTTTTTGCGATGTATTGAAATTTACAATGTTTCCCCCCACCCTCCATTCCCTTGCCCCTGCCCCAAAAGATGGCATTCTCATAATCTTTACATTGCTTCCACTATATGCATTGATAAAAAAATGAATGTGTTAAGAGAAAACAATATACAACAATGTGGTGCTGATAGCTAAACCAGGAAGAACTAAAGCAGACAAAAAAAATTGTAGACCAATCTCCCTGGTGAATATTGATGCAAAAATCTTTAATAAACTTTTATCTAATGAGACTACAGAATGTTATTTCCAGGATATTACAGGATGGTCAGACTGGATTTATACCAGGCAGGCAGGAATGGTTCAACATTAGGAAAACACTCAATATGATAAACATATCAATAGTAACACCAACAGAAATCATATGATTATCTCAACAGATGCTGAAAAAAGCCTTTGATAAAATATGACATCCATTCCTATTAAAAACACTAGAAAGTTTAGGAATAAATGGAGGTTTTCCTTGAAATAATAAATAGTATCTATCTAAAACATCAACAGATATTATATTTAATGGGATTACACTCAGAACATTTCCAATAAATACAGGGGTGAAACAAGGATGGTATTATCACTATTACTATTAAATATAATGACTTCATGAGGCAGCAAGAGCCTGTTAAACAAAATCAAAAAATAGAAAAAAATAGAAGCAAATGTAAAATACCTCATCAGCAAAACCACTGACCTCAAGAATAGATCGAGGAGGGGCAACCTGAGAATTATTGGACTTCCAGATAACACTGAAGAGGAAAAAAGCCTGGACTTAATATTACAGGATCTAGTGATGGAAAATTGCCCTGACGTCATGGAAACAGAGGTCAAAGTCGGTATTGAAAGAATACATCGCAGGTGGCTAGGTGGCATAGTGGATAAAGCACCGGCCTTGGAGTCAGGAGTTCCTGGATTCAAATCCGGTCTCAGACACTTAATAAGTACCTAGCTGTGTGGCCTTGGGCAAGCCACTTAACCCCGTTTGCCTTGCAAAAACTAAAAAAAAAAAAAAAAAAAAAAAGAATACATCAATCCTCTACAGAAAGAGATACTAAAATGAAAACAGCAATGAATATTGTAGCCAAATTTCAGAACAATCAGATAAAAGAGAAAATCCTACAAGCAGTCAGAAAGAAACAATTTAAATACCAAATACACACAGTAAGGATTATGTAGTACCTGGCTGCATCAACATTAAGGGATCAAAGGGCCTAGAACAAGGTATCCTGATGAGCAAGTGAGCTTGGAATGCAGCCAGGAATCCACTAACCCACAAAGCTGAGCCTTCTTTTTCACAGGAAAAGATGAACATTTAACAAAATGGAAGAATTTCAAAAATTCCTGATGAAAAGACCAGAGCTAAATAAAAAATTTGGGCATCAAACAGCAGGTTCAAGGGACACATGAAAAGATTTTTAAAAAAAGAAGAAAGAGGGGGTAAAGAAAAAAAATCAGTTGAAACTGGCTATATCCCAGCATGGGAAGAAAGATTCTTATAAAAATTAAGATTTGTAACTCTAACAGAGAACTGCAAAAAATAGATAATGTTAAAAGAGATAAGGAAGAGGCAGCTAGGTGGTACAGAGGATAGAGCGCCAGCCCTGGAGTCAAGAATACTTGAGTTCAAATCCGGCTTCAGACACTTAATAATTACCTAGCTGTGTGGCCTTGGGCAAGCCACTTAATCCCATTTGCCTTGTAAAAACCTAAAAGAAAAAAAAAGAGATGAGGAAAGAAACTATATGCCCCTAAAAGCTACCATAGACAATAATGGTATAGCATCCAAATTCTTAGAGGAGAAGCAAGAAGAATTACAGGAAGACAGAGACACAAAAACTCTACTAGTGGGAAACCTCAATCTCCCACTCTCAGATCTAGATAAATCAAATCTTAAAACAAACAAGAAAGAAGTTAAGGAGATAAATTGTTTGTTAGAAAAACTAGATATGATAGACTTATGGAGGAAATTGAATGAGGATGGAAAGGAATATACCTTTTTCTCTGGAGTACATGGAACTTATACAAAAATTGACCATGTACTAGGGCATAAAAACCTAATGATCAACTGCAGAAAGACAGAAATAGTGAATACATGTTTCTTAGATCATAATGCAATAAAAGTCATATGCAATATTGGGACAGAGAGATATAGACCCAAAACTAATTGGAAACTGAATAACCTCATTTTAAAGAATGAGTTGATTAAACAACAAATTATAGAAAGAATTATTTTGTCCTAGATGATGACAATAATGAAACAACATACCCAAACCTATGGGATTCACTTAAAGCTGTTGTCAGGGGATATTATATCTTTAAATGCTTACATGAATAAATTATACAAAGAGTAACACAATGACCTAAATATGCAACTAAACAACTTGTAGAAAGAACAAATTAAAAATCCCAATTAGAAACTAGTAACCACATGAACTACAGAAACTTGTAACCACATGAACTACATGATTGATAATGAAAATTATAAACTTTTGTAACCAAGGAAATGATCTTAGCTTGCTTGCTTGATGCATATATGATTCTGAGACTATAAAAATAAATCTGAGCAGCAGTCAGTCCACCTGCTTCTGCCTTCAAAAAAAAATCTTCTTGTCTCCTACTGAACTCCCTTACTGAAGTTATATATTCAAACATTAAAGATGGTCATTGCTTCACTGGAAAAAAATACCCAATTAAATACCAAACTAAAAATTCTAAAAGTTAAAGGAGAAATTAATAAAATCAATAACAAAAAACTATTGAATTAATGAATAAAACCAAAAAGTTGGTTTTATGAAAAAACCAATAAAATTAATAAAGCTCTGGTCAATTTGATTAGGAAAAGATAGAAGTAAGTCAAATTGCTACTATCATAAATGAAAAACATGAACTCACCACCAATGAGGAGGAAATTAAAGGAATATTTCGGGAATTAATTTGCCCAATTGTATGACAATAAATTTGACAATCTAAGTGAAATGGATGAATATTTAGAAAATTTGTTTCCCAGGTTAAATGAAGAGAATATTAAAAACTTAAGTAACCCTATCTCAGAAAAAGAAATTCAACAAGCCATCATTGAACTCCCTAAGAAAAAATCTCCAAGGCCTGATAGATTCACAAATGAATTTGACCAAAAATTTAAATAACAATTGGTTTCAATTCTATATAAACTCTTTGAAAAAATAAGGGAAGATGGAACTCTGCCTAATTCCTTCTATGAAACCAATGTAGTGCTGATACCTAAACCAGGAAGAGTTAAAACAAAGAAAGAAAACTATAGACCTATCTCCCTAATGAATATAGATGCAAAAATCTTAAATAAAATCTTAGCAAAATGATTACAACAAGTTTTCACTAGGATAATACATTTTAACCAAGTAGATTTCATCCCAGGAATGCAGGGTTGGTCCAATATTAGGAAAACTGTTAATATAATCAATTATAGCAACAACAAACCTATCAGAAATTATATGATCATATCAATAGATGATGAAAAATGTTTTGACAAAATACAGCACCCAACCCTACTAAAAAAAGTGTAGGAAATAAATGGACTATTCCTTAAAATAATAAGCAGTTTCTATCTGAAACCATCAAAAAGTATTATGTTCAATGGGGAGAGGCTAGACACATTCCCAATAACATCAGGGGTGAAACAAGAATGCCCATTATCAACACTGCTATTCAATATTGTATTAGAAATGTCAGCTTCAGGACTTCTGGCCAAGATGGCGGAGAGAAGACAGGCACAGTTCTAAAGTCTCCTGATCTCTTCCCCATCTATCACATGAAACAAACCTCTTAAAAGAAATCCGAACCAGGAAACCCAGAAAGAAAAGCCAGGAGAGGAAAATCTACCTCAGGATTTGTCTCCCGCAGCAGCCTTGGCTGAGTACCAGCAGATGAGTCTGAGCTCCCAGGGAAGATCAGCCAGACCAAGAGCTGAATTGGAACCGGGAGTCTGAGGGCCCGAGAGCTGGACCTGCTGGATCAGCAGTGGGGCTGGACGAAGGGGGCTTGGGTCCACAGGGAAGCAGAGGCGCTGGTGTTGGTGCTGCCCCCCTGGAGCTTGGGGAAGGGGCTGCGGGGAGCGGTCTGGTTTAGGACAGCTGAGGACACCATCCCTGGGCTCCTCAGGTCTGAGAAACTCTGAGCCCAGGCCTCCACTGCACTGAAGCCACCTCAGAAACAAATGCAAATTATTTCTGCCTCAGGCCCAGGTGTGTGAGCAAAAGAACCAGCCCAGCTGAGGAATGACCTCAGGCCAGGGTAAAGCCCACCATTGATTGAAGGCAAAAGAATTCAATAGCTCCAATTCCCTCCCTCAAGCAAAGGGAGAAGGCCTCAAGCAAGGTCACAGACACTCCAGAGAAAGCAACCAGCACCTCCTACTGGCCAGCCAGAGAAACTGCACTCAGTAAAGCCTTTAGAGATCCCAAGTGCAGGTGAACCAGCCCCACCCAACTCAAGGTCTTAGTATAATGAAGAAGGGTCAGCAGAAAGGTGGATCCATAGAAAAATTCATGGAAGGGAAAGACCCCAACCCAGAGAGACCTGGAACATCTGAGGAGAATACAATATGGTCTCCAGCACAGAAAGACTTCCTGAAGAAATAAGGAAGGAGTTTAAAAATCAACTGGAAAATTTTGGGGAGACAATTAATACCTTGAAACAAGAAAACAATACCTTAGAAAGTACAATTGGACAAACACAAAAGGAGAATAAATCTCTCAGATCATCAATTGGACAATTACAAAATGAGAATAAGTCTCTCAGATCCTCAAATGAGGAAATGCAAAAAGAAATTAATTCTCTGAAAACCTCAATTGGTCAAATGGAAAGCTCTTTCAAAAGTAGAATCGACCAATTGGACAAGGTTAATGAAGAAAACTCCTCCCCCCAAAAAAGAACGGAGTCTACAGAAACTAATGACTCCATGAGACAGGAAGACTCAGTTAAACAAAATCAAAAAATAGAAAAAATAGAAGCAAATGTGAAATACCTCATCAACAAAACCACTGACCTCGATAATAGATCGAGGAGGGGAAACTTGAAAATTATAGGACTTCCTGAAAACATTGAAGAGAAAAAAAGCCTGGACTTAATATTACAGGGTCTAGTGATGGAAAACTGCCCTGACATCATGGAATCGGAGGGCAAAGTAGTTATTGAAAGAGTACATCGATCCCCACCAGAAAAAGATCCTAAAAGGAAAACACCAAGGAATGTTGTGGCCAAACTCCAGAACTATCAGATAAAAGAGAAAATCCTGCAAGCAGCCAGAAAGAAACAATTTAAATATCAAGGAGCCACAGTAAGGATCATGCAGGACCTGGCTGCATCAAATTTAAGGGATCAAAGGGTCTGGAACGAGATATTTCAAAGAGCACGGGAGCTTGGAATGCAGCCAAGAAGGTACTTTCCTGCAAAGCTGAGCCTTCTCTTCCAGGGAAAAAGATGGACATTTAACAAAATGGAAGAATTCCAAAAATTTCTGATGAAAAGACCAGAGTGAAACAGAAAATTTGGATATCAAACAGGAGGTTCAAGAGACACATGAAAAGGTAAAAAAAAAAGGGGGGGGCAGTAAAAGGAAAAAAATGCAATCCAGCAAGTTGAAACTGGCTATATCCCAGCATGGGGGGTGCGGTGGGATTAGAGACTCTCATAAATCCTGAGAATCCTGAGAAATGTAACTCTAACAGAGAGAATATACCTAGCCAGAAATGATGGACATCCATGACCTATCCATGAGACTGATAGCTAATGGGATGTAACTGGATTTAACTCCACTGGGGAGAAAGACTCTAATAACTCTCAGGAATTTGGACTCTATTCAACAAAATATATTGAACTAGAAGGGACAGACACTCAGAATTTTCTATGACTTAGATAGAATGATCTAAAAAAAAATACACTACCTCACTAATAAGGGGGACAGGAAAGAGATGGGAGGAGGGAGGAGACTGAATGGAATAAATCTCATTACACTAAGAGGTACAAAAAACCTATGGTAATAGAGGGGAAGAAGGGAGTAGAGGAGAAACACCTGAATCTTCTTCTCATCAGACTAGGCTTAAAGTCAACCTACACATACTCAGTTAACTTATAAAACATCTAACCTTTCAAGAAGTAAAAGGGGAAAAGGGGAGGGGAAAGAGAGAAAGGGAAGGGGAGTGGAGGAAATAAGGGGAAATAACAAAAGGAAGGGAAGGGAACAGGGAAAGGGGAAAGAAAGGGGAGAGAGTGATATAGGAGGGCAAACACACTGAAGGGGGTGGTATTCAAAAACAAAATACTGGGGAATATGGATAAAATGGGGGAAGGGGGAAAATACAAACAGAGGGAAGATAGCACAGAGGGCAATAAAGAATTAGTAATCATAACCTTGAATGTGAATGGGATGAACTTTCCCTTAAAACGTAAGCAAATAGCAGAGTGGATTAAAAACCAGAATCCTACAATACGCTGCTTACAAGAAACTCATTTGAAGCAGAGAGATACATATAGAGTAAAGGAAAAAAAGGTTGGAGCAAAATATATTTTGCTTCAGCTGAAGTAAAAAAGCAGGGGTAGCAATCCTTATCTCAGACAAAGCAGCAGCAAAAATAGATAGCGTTAAAAGAGATAAGGAAGGAAAATTTATCCTCCTAAAAGGTACTATAGACAATAAAGTCATTTCAATATTGAATATATATGCACCCAGTGGGACAGCATCCAAATTCTTAGAGGAGAAGCTGAAAGAATTACAGGAAGACATAGACAGCAAAACTCTACTAGTAGGAGACCTCAACCACCCGCTATCAGATCTAGATAAATCAAATCATAAAACAAACAAGAAAGAAATTTGGGAGGTAAATAGATTGTTAGAAAAATTAGATATGGCAGACTTATGGAGGAAACTGAATGGGGATAGAAAGGAATCTACCTTTTTCTCTGCAGTACATGGAATTTGTACAAAAATTGACCATGTACTAGGACATAAAAACCTAATGATCAACTGCAGAAAGGCAGAAATAGTGAATACATCTTTTTCAGATCACAATGCAATAAAAGTCATAGGCAATACTGGGCCAAGGAGATACAGACCCAAAGCAAATTGGAAAATGAATAACCTGATCTTAAAAAATGAGTGGACCAAAAAACAAGGTATAGAAAGAATTAACCATTTTATCCTAGATAATGATAATAATGAAACAACATACCAAACCTATGGGATTCATTCAAAGCAACTCTCAGGGGATATATTATAGCTCTAAATGCTTATATGAATAAATTGGAGAAAGAGGAAATCAATGAACTAAACATGCAACTAAAAAAATTAGAGAAAAAACAAATCAAAAATCCCCAAATACCAAATTAGAAATTTTAAAAATCAAAGGAGAAATTAATAAAATTGAAAGCAAAAAACTATTGAATTAATAAATAAAACCAAAATGATGAAAAAACCAATAAAATTGATAAACCTCGGGTCAATTTGATTAAAAAAAAGAAAGAAGAAAACCAAATTGCTAGTATTATAAATGAAAAAGGTGAACTCACCACCAATGAGGAGGAAATTAAAGTAATAATTTGAAATTATTTTGCTTTAGGCCAATAAATTTGATAATCTAAGTGAAATGGATGAATATTTACAAAAATATAACTTTCCCAGTTTAAATGAAGAAGAGATTAAATACCTGAACAACCCTATTTCAGAAAAAGAAATTCAACAAGCCATTAGTGAACTCCCTAAGAAAAACTCTCCAGGGCCTAATGGATTCACAAGTAAATTCTACCAAACATTTAAGGAACAATTGGTTCCAATCCTATATAAACTCTTTGGGAAAATAGGGAAAGATGGAACTCTGCCTAACTCTTTCTATGAAACCAATATGGTACTGCTACCTAAACCAGGAAGAGTTAAAACAGAGAAAGAAAATTATAGACCTATTTCCCTCATGAACATAGATGCAAAAATCCTAAATAAAATCTTAGCAAAACGACTACAACAAGTCATCACTAGGATAATACATTATGATCAAGTCGGATTTATTCCAGGAATGCAGGGTTGGTTCAATATTAGGAAAACTGTTAGTATACTCAATTATATCAATAAAAAAACTATCAGAAACAATATGATCATATCAATAGATGCTGAAAAAGCTTTTGACAAAATACAGCATCGATTACTATTAAAAAGACTAGAGAGTGTAGGAATAAATGGACTGTTCCTTAAAATAATTAGCAGTATCTATCTGAAACCATCAACAAGCATTATACTCAATGGGGAGAGGCTAGAGGCATTCCCAATAAGATCAAGGGTTAAACAAGGGTGCCCATTATCACCACTACTATTCAATATTGTATTAGAAATGTTAGCATCAGCAATTAGAGAAGAAAAAGAAATTAAAGGAATTAGAAGTGTGAAGGACGAGACAAAACTCTCACTATTCGCAGATGACATGATGGTCTACCTAGAGAACCCCAAGAAATCATCTAAAAAACTACTGGAAACAATTAGCAATTTTAGCAAAGTTGCAGGTTTTAAAATAATCCCCCATAAATCCTCAACTTTCCTATATATGACTAGCAAGAAACAGCAAGAAGAGCTAGAAAGAGAAATTCCATTCAAAGTAACCTCAGACAGAGTAAAATACTTGGGAGTCTATTTGCCAAGACAGACTCAGAATCTTTTTGAAAACAATTATAAAACACTTCTCACACAAATTAAATCAGATTTAAATAACTGGGCAAATATCAACTGCTCATGGATAGGTAGAGCTAATATAATAAAAATGACAATTCTACCAAAACTAAACTATCTGTTTAGTGCCCTACCAATCAAAATTCCAAAAAATTACTTTAATGAGCTAGAAAAAATTGTAAGTAAATTCATATGGAGAAATAAAAAGTCAAGAATTGCCAGGAGCTTAATGAAAAAAAAAAGCAAACAAAGGTGACTTAGCACTACCCTATCTAAAATTATATTATAAAGCATCAGTCATCAAAACTGTTTGGTATTGGCTAAGAAATAGAGTGGTGGACCAGTGGAAAATACTAGGTGTAAAATCAGGAAAGGATTATACTAATCTGCTGTTTGATAAACCCAAAGAGTCAGGCCACCTGGATAAAAACTCCCTCTTTGATAAAAACTGCTGGGATAATTGGAAGTTAGTATGGAAGAAACTTAGATTAGACCAACACCTCACACCCTTTACCAAGATAAGATCCAAATGGTTACAGGACATTGACATAAAAAACAATACTATAAGCAAATTAGAAGATCAAGGACTAGTCTACCTGTCAGATCTATGGAAAGGGGAACAGTTTATGACTAAGGAAGAGTTGGAGAACATCACTAAAAACCAATTAGACGATTTCAATTACATTAAATTAAAAAGGTTTTGCACAGATAAAACCAATGTAATCAAGATCAAAAGAAAAGTAGTAAATTGGGAAACAAGCTTTACAACTAATGATTCTGACAAAGGACTCATTTCTAAAATATACAGAGAACTGAGTCATATTTTTAAAACAAAAAGCCATTCCCCAATTGACAAATGGACAAAGGATATGCAAAGGCAATTTACAGATGAGGAGATCAAAGCAATCCATAGCCATATGAAAAAAATGCTCTAAATCATTAATTATTAGAGAAATGCAAATTAAAGCTTCGCTGAGGTACCACCTCACACCTCTCAGATTGGCCAGTATGACCAGGAAGGATAATGATCATTGTTGGAAGGGATGTGGGAAATCTGGGACACTATTACACTGTTGGTGGAGCTGTGAACTCATCCAACCCTTCTGGAGAGGTATTTGGAACTATGCCCAAAGGGCAACAAAAATGTGCATACCCTTTGACCCAGCAATACCGCTACTGGGTCTATACCCTGAAGAGATGAGGAGAAAGGGTAAAAACATTACTCATACAAAAATATTTATAGCAGCCCTGTTTGTGGTGGCAAAGAATTGGAAATCCAGTAAATGTCCTTCATTTGGGGAATGGTTTAGCAAACTGTGGTATATGTATGTCATGGAACACTATTGTTCTATTAGAAACAGGAGGGATGGGATTTCAGAGAAACCTGGAGGGATTTGCATGAACTGATGCTGAGTGAGATGAGCAGAACCAGAAAAACACTATACACCCTAACAGCAACATGGGGCTGATGTTCAACCTTGAAGGACTTGCTCATTCCATCAGAGCAACAATTGGGAACAATTTTTGGCTGTCTGCAAAGGAGAGAACCATCTGTATCCACATAAGGAGCTGTGGAGTTTGAACAAAGTACAAGGACTATTCCCTGTAATTCAAAAAAAAAAAAAACCCAGATGTCTTATGATTTGATCTGGTTACCTCTGAGAATTCTGTTCTCTTTAAAGATATGATTTCTCTCTCATAACACCCAATTTCGATCGAGGTACAACATGGAAACAAAGTAAAGTGTGGGGTGGGGGTGGGGGGAGGGAAGCAAGATTGGGGGAAAACTGTAAAACTCAAATAATATATTTAATAAAAATTAAAAAAAAAGAAATGTCAGCTTCAGTAATTAGAGGAGTAAAAGAAATTGAAGGAATTAGAATTGGGAAGGAAGAAACAAAACTCTCACTTTTTGCAAATGACATGATGGTATATCTAAAGAATCCCAAGAAATCATCCAAAAAACTACTGGAAACAATTAGCAATTTTATCAAAGTTTCAGGATATAAAATAAATCCTCATAAATCCTCAACTTTGCTATATAAGACTAGAGAAATACAGCAGGAAGAGCTAGAAAGAAAAATCCCATTTAAAGTACCCTCTGATAATATAAAATACCTGGGAGTCTATTTGCCAAGGCAGACTCAGAAATTATTTGAAAACAATTATGAAACACTTCTCACACAAATTAAATCAGATTGGGGGGCGGCTAGGTGGTGTAGTGGATAAAGTACCGGCCCTGGAGTCAGGAGTACCTGGGTTCTAATCCGGTCTCAGACACTTAATAATTACCTAGCTGTGTGGCCTTGAGCAAGCCACTTAACCCCATTTGTCTTGCACAAACCTAAGGAAAAAAAATTAAATCAAATTTACATAACTGGGCAAACATCAACTTCTTATGGATAGGTAGAGATAATATAATAACAATGACAATTCTACCAAAACTAAACTACCTGTTTAGGGCCATAACAACCAAAAATCCAAAAATGTTACTTTATTGAGTTAGAAAAGGTTGTAAGTAAATCCACATGGAGGAATAAAAAGTGAAGAATTTCCAGGGATTTATTGAAAAAAAAATGAAAAAGAAAAGGGTTTTAGCCTTACCTGATCTAAAATTATCTTATAAAAGCATCAGTCATCAAAACTGTCTGGTACTGGCTAAGAAATAGAGTGGTGGACCAGTGGAATAGGCTAGGTGCAATAGCTGGAAACGATTACAGTAATCTTCTGTTTGTTAAACCCAGAGTCCAGCTATTGGGATAAAAACACTCTTTCATAAAAAACTGCTGAGAATATTGGAAGTTACTGTGGAAGAAAGTTAAATTGGACCAAGAGCTCACACCCTATACCAAGATAAGATACAAATGGATACAGTATTTAGACATAAAAAACAATACTCTAAGCAAATTAGAAGATCAGGGACTAGTTTACCTGTCAGATCTACTGTAAGGGAGGCAGTTCACAAAGGAAGAGATGGAGAATATCACTGAAAACAAACTAGATGATTTCAATTACATTAAATTAAAAAGCTTTTGCACAGATAAAACCACTGTAACCAAGATCAATAGAAATGTAGTAAACTGGAAAACAATCTTTACAACTTATGTTTCTGACAAAGAGCTCATTTCTAAAATGTACAGAGAATTGAGACATACCTTTTTTTTAAAAAAAAAAAGCCATTCCTCACTTGACAAATGGTCAAAGGATATACAAAGTCAATTTACAGATGATGAGATCAAAGCAATCCATAATCATATGAAAAATTGCTCTAATTCATTGCTTATTAGAGAAATGTAAATTAAAGCTTCTCTGATGTACCACCTTACACCTCTCAGACTGGCCAATATGACCAGAAAGCATTATGATCATTGTTGGATGGGTTTTGGAAATCTGGGACACTATTACATTATTGGTGGAACTGTGAACTCATGCAACCTTTCTGGAGAGCAATTTGGAACTATGCCCAAAGGGCAACAAAAATGGGCACACCCTTTGATCCAGCAATACCACTACCGGGTCTATACCCTGAAGAGATGATGAGAAAGGGTCAACACATCGCTTGTACAAAAATATTCATAGTAGCCCTGTTTGTGGTAGCAAAGAATTGGAAATTAAGTAAATGTCCTTCATTTGGGGAATGGCTTAGCAAACTGTGGTATATGTATGTCATGGAACACCATTGTTCAGTTACAAACCAGGAGGAAAGGGAATTCAGGGAAGCCTGGAAGAATTTGCATAAATTGATGCTTTGTGAGATGAGCAGAACCAGAAAAACACTGCATACCCTAACAGCAACATGGGGGCAATGATCAACCTTGATGGACTCACTCATTCCATCAGTGCAACAATCAGGGACAATTTGGGACTCTCTGCAATGGAGAATACCATCTGTATCCAGAGAAAAAACTGTGGAGTTTGAACAAAGACCAAACATTATTATTAAATTTAGAAAAAAACTGATATATTTTCTGATCTTGCTATTTCTTACACTTTGATAAGTTTTCTTCCTCATCACACCCAATTTGGATCAAGGTATACCATGGAAACAATGTAAAAACTGACAAATGATCTCCTGTGGGTGGGTGAGGGTAGGGACATCAGATTAGGGGATAAATTGTAGAACAATATAAATAAAATATTTAATAAAAAAATTTTAAAAAGATCATTTCGAAAGACATTTCAGCAAATGAATACCACAATCTACTATTTGACAAACCCAAAGACACCAGCTTCTGGGATTAAAAACTCACTATTTGACAAATAATTGTAGGAAAACTGGAAAATAGTATGGCACAAATTAGGCATAGATCCATATCTCACACCCTATACCAAAATTAGGTCAAATTGGGTTCAGGATTTAGACATAAATTGTGATCCCTTAGACAAATCAATAGAGCAAAAAAGAAAATACTCTATCTGATCCATGGAAAGGGGATAAATTTATGATCAAACAAGAATTAGAGAACAGTATAAACTTCAAAATGAATGATTTTGACTATATTAAATTAAAAAATATTTTTGCATTAATAAAATCAATGCGACCAAAATTAGAAGAAAAACATAACGTTGGGAAACAGTCTTCACAAACAGATGTTCTGGTGCAGCTTTCATTAATAAAATACAAAGAGAACTGCATCATATTCTTAAAATCACAAGGTGTACCACACTTGATAAATGGTCAGAGGATATGAACAGAGAGTTTTCAAATCAAGAAATTAAAGCTATATACACAGTTATAAAAAAATGCTCCAAATCACTACTGATTAGAGAAATAAAAATTAAAACAACAATGAGGTATTATATTACACCTATTAGATCAGCCTAGATGAGGAAAAAGGGAAGATGATCAATCTTGGATAGGTTGTGGTATGATTGGGACATTGATGTATCACTGGTGGAGTTGTGAACAGATCCAGCCTTTCTGGAGAGCAATAGGGAACTATGTATGCCCAAAGAATAATTAAAGTTTTCATACCCTTTGACCCAGCAATTCCAATTCTAGGACTATATCCACAAGGAATTGTAAAACATGGGGAAAGTCTTGCATGATCCAAAATATTCATGGCATCTTTTTAGGAAGTGGCAAAGAAATGGAAATTGAGGGAATGCCCATCTATTGGAAAAGGGTAAACAAGTTATGGTACATGAATCCTATGGAAAATTATTGTTGTAAAAGAAACCAAAAATGATTGAACTCTAGAGAAGCATGGAATGACTTACAGTGTCTGATGCATTATGAGATGAAATATCTTGATAGAAGCAAATCCTGTTGACAGTTCAGAGAGCTAGGACAACCGTATCTGACTGGTTATGGACTATATTATCCCCAGCTAGAGTAAGAAAAAGAAATCAAAACAAAATACACAATAAAAAACTAACCCTTCTTAATCTGTAGGAACACTTTATAAAAATTATCTCTTTGTATCTCTTTCCACTAATCCTAATTCCTCAAGCCAACAACTACTAATTTGTAAATATGTTTAACAAAATATGCATGTAAAATGCTATTTTTGCCTATTCCTTGTTGAGGGGAGGGGGTGGGAAGGGAGGTTGGAGGGAAATTTTGTAAGTTGGAAATATAAATGTACAAATGGATTAAAATAAAAAAATTAATTACTTGAAAAAGTCCATGACTGGCTGGACTTTAGAGAAGGGTAGAATTACATGACCTGATGAGTAGAGAAGAAAGCAGCCCCAAGAGCACCTAATACATATTAAAAACAATGTTTTGAGTTAATCAACTATGGTGGATGCAGTTCCTCTCAGCAGTTCAGAGATCTAGGACAGACCTAGTGGACCTTTTAGGAACAATGCCATCCAGATCAAGAGGAAAACCAAACAAAACAAAAACAAAAACCCCACAATAACTGAATAGATCCTATGTTCACTTTTTAAAAAAATATCTCATTTCTTTCCTTTCTATACCCATGATTTTCCTTCTTTTACCTTAGTCCTAATTCCACATATGCAAACTGGCTAATATGTAAATATGTTAAACACAAAAGAATATATATAGCTTTTACCAAAGTGTTCACCACTGATGGTAGGAGGCTAGAAAGAGGTGGTAGGAAAATGTATGACTAAATAGTGAAGTAGATGAATTTTGAAAAACAGAATATATATATATGTGGAAAAATAAAATAAAATATGGTTCAAAAAGAAAACAACAGTAAAAATCCTAAAAATTATCATCCAAGATTTTCAAGGAAAGCTTTCCAGATATTTAAGAAACATAGAATAAAATTAAATTGAAATAAATATCCAACAATCACCCCCAAAGTGATTCCCAAAATGAAAAAGCCCAGAAATATTATAGCCAAATTCCTGTACTCTCATGTCAAGGAGATAATTATTCGAGCATCCAGAAAGAAGCAATTGAAATATTGTGTAATCACAGTCAGAATAGCACAATATTTAACAGCTTCTATATTAAAAATATTGAATGACTTCTAAAATATCCTGGAGAGCAAAAAAAGAAAAATCATGACCTGGTGTCATCTTCAAAATAAAACTGAGTATAATTTTTAAATGAGTGGTGTACAGAAGCTATATTAAACATTTCCCAGAGTTGGATAGAAAATTTGTTATTCAAATAGAAGACTCAAGAGAAGCCTAAAAATAGAAACAGAAAAAAGAATATAAAATCCAATAAAGTTAAACTATGTTGTATTCCTTTATGGGAAAATAATGCATGTAACTGCTAAGAACTTTATCATTATTATCATCATAGTTTAAAGTAATACACATAGAGGACATGAATATGAATTGACAAGTTTGGTATAAAAAATAAAAAAGTAAAATTAAGGGATGAGAAAGTGGAATGTAATGGGAAAACATGAAGGGAGAGATAGAATGGAATGAATTATTTCAGAGAAAAGGAGGTGTGAAAAAATTTTCTAAGTGTAAGGGAAAATGAGAATAGATTTCAGGTAATGCTTGAGCATTATCCACATTGGAATTGACTAAGATGGAATAATGAAGAAATCTATTGTTTTCTATAGGAAAGATGAAAGAGATGGGGTTATGAAGGAAAGGTATAAAAGGGAGGAAAACCTGGGACTTATTATGGTCAGAAGCATCAGACTTTTGAGGAAGGACAGTATGGAAAAAGGCAAAAAACATGTATAAATAGGGGAAAATAGAATGGAGGGAAATATACATCAATCATAGCTATGAAAAAAGTATACAGTAATTTTTTTTTCTGATGAAGAACTTATTTTTTAACTTACATAGATAACTGACTCACATTTGTAAAAAAAAAAAAACAAGAGCCATTCTCTAATTCAAAAATTGTCAAAGGATATGAACAAGAAGTTTTCAGATATAAAAATCAATTATTTATAGTTTTATCAAAATGCTCTTAATCATTATTGCCTAGAGAAATGGAAATTAAAACAAATCTATAGTACCTCTATCAGATTTTCTAATATGACAGATAACTAAAATGTTAAATGTTGGAAGAGATGTGGGAAAACTAGGACATCAAAGCCTTGTTAGTCAAACTGTAAACTTATCCAATAATTATGGAGTGAAATTTGAAATCATGCCCAAGATAAAACTGCATATACTCTTTGGTCTAGCAATATCATCACTATATCTGTATGCCAAAGAGATTTTAAAAAATGAAAGTGATTTTTACTTACAAAAAATATTTATAGAATTAAATTGGAAATTGATGCAAGAGCAGCAATTGGGAATAGCTGAACAAGTTACATTATATGTGATACATGATTGTGATCAAATATTATTGTGTTATAAGAAAAGGCAAATAGGATAATTTTAGGAAAACCTTGAACTGGCATAAAGTGAAGTGAGAAGAACCAGGAGATCATTCTACATTGTAACAAAGTACTGTAGTCATGCTTGACTGTGAAATACTTAGTTATTATCAGAAAATCAGTGGTTTAAGGTAATTCCAAAAGAGTTAAGCAGTCTACCTCCCCCCAAAAAAAGATCTGATGGAATTTCAATTCAAAGGGAATCAAATTTTTAAACTTTATTGTTTTACTTAATTTTCTATATATTTGTTTGATTGATTTTGGCCTTAGTTTCAATTTTGTTTTCACAATTTGACTGAGATGGAAATATGTTTTGCAAGACTGCACATATATAATCTATTTCAAATTGCTCAATTTCACTATGAGAAATCTAGGGAGTGAAGGAAGAAGGAAATTTGCAATTCAATTTTAATGTTAATTTTTTGCCTGTTACTGAAAAATATAAATATTAAAAATAATCAAAATGAACTACAATGCATGAAGAAAAGTGATGGGATATAATGTCAGGAATATAAATTTAGATTGATTGACTTGAATGCCAGAATAAGAAAGACTCTCTTGAATAGAAATAAGAGCAAGTGTGGAAAAAATGTGATGAGAAAAGATGAGAGTTCTGCACATATATTTTGACTGAAACTGTTGCTTAACAGCAAAAAAGACTAAGAAGTTTTTAAAAGGCAGAAGAAGCAAAAGAATTCTTTGCTATGAAGGCCTACAGAGAAGAGAATATACAAAAAATTGGAGGGAGGCTAGAAGTTAACAGTGTCAAATGTTCCACCAGTGTCAAGGAAGTTGTGAATCCTTCTCCCTTCAAAAAATTGAAAGAAAGAAAAAAGAAATAAAATTGGGGTAAGACTTTTAGATTTGATATTAGAAAAGTAATTGACTTTTTTAAAAGCACCATTCAGTCTAATAATTTTTAAAAATTTAGTTATTTATATTCATCCACATGAACATGCATATTTCCAAGTTATAAAAATTTCTCTCCACCCTCCCTTCCCACCCCCTCCCCTAAGCAGAGAACAGTCAGGTTAGTACTTTATACATATATTTTGATTTACATGTTTACAAATTAGTAATTTTTGGGATGAGGAATTAGGATTAAGAGAAAGAGATACATAAGAGATAATTTTTATAAAGAATTCATCAGATTCTGAAGGGGTATTTTGTGTGTGTGTGTGTGTGTGTGTGTGTGTGTGTGTGTGTGTGTGTGTGTGTTTGGTTTTGTTTTTCTTCCTATAGATGGGGATAATATAGTACATAGCCAGTCAAATACAGTTATCCTAGCTCCCTGAACTGCAGAGAGGAGCTGCTTCTATGAAAGCTATTCATCTCATTATGTGGTTGTTAATTTGTACATTGTTCTCTTGGTTCAACTCCCTTCACTCAGTATCAGATGCAGTAAGCTTCTCTAGAGTGCAACCATTTATGGTTTCTTTTAGAACAATAATGTTCTATAGTACCAAAATTTGTTTGGCCATTCTCCAATTGATGGACAACCCCTCGATTACTAATTCCTTACCACTAAAAAAGTTGCTACGAATATTTTGGAACATATAAGACTTTTCCCATTTTTTATCATTTCTTCTGGATATAAACCTAGAACTGGAATTTCTAGGTCAAGAGGTATGAATAGTTTTATTGCTCCCTGCAGATAGTACCATATTTTACTCCAGAAAGGATGGATCATTCACAACTCCACCAACAATGCATCAATGTCCCAGTCTTCCCACAACTTCTCCAGGATTGATCATCTTCCCTTTTTCCCATCTGGACTAATCTAATAGATATGAGATGATACCTCATTGCTGTGTTAATTTGCATTTCTCTAATTACTAAGGATTTGGAGCATTTTTTCTAATGATTATATAAAACTTTAATTTCTTCATTTGAAAACTGTATTCATATCTGTTGATCGTTTATCAATTGTGGTATAACCTGTGATCTTATAAATTTTATGCAATTCCTTATATATTTTAGAAATGAAATCTTTATGAGAACTCAAAGATCTGATAGAGTTTTTATGGTCTATTAATTTATCTATGGTATTGCTCTTTATGTTGAAATACTGTACCCAATTTGACTTAATTTTAGTATAGGGTGTGAGATGTGGATCTATGTCTAGTTTTTGCCATACTATTTTCTGGACGTCCCAACATTTTCAGAACAATATCAGAAGCTGATCTCTTTGGGTTTGTCAAGTAGCCGATTGCTGTAGTCATTTACTACAGTTTCTTTTGAATTATCCTAATCCATTGATCCATATTATTATTTATTATCCAGTACCAAGTAGTTTTAATGACTGCTGCTTCATAGTATAATTTTAGATCTGGTAGAGCTAGGTCACTTTCCTTTACATTTTTATTAATTGGTTTCCTTGCTATTCTTGTGCATTTTTTACTCCAGATGAATTTTGTTGCTATTTTTTTCTAGCCTTGTAAAGTAGTTATTTGTTATATTGATTGGTATGACACTGAATAAGCAATTTATTTGGGTAAAATTGTCATTTTTACTATATTAGCTCAACCTTGCCATGAGCATTTGACATTTTTACAAGTATTTTGATCTGAATTTATTTGGGTGAGGAGACTTTAAATTGTGTTCATACATTTTCTGGATTTGTCTTGATAGCTAGATTTTTTTTTTAGGTTTTTGCAAGGCAAATGGGGTTAAGTGGCTTGTCCAAGGCCACACAGCTAGGTAATTATTAAATGTCTGAGACCGGATTTGAACCCAGGTACTCCTGACTCCAGGGCCAGTGCTTCATCCACAGGAGCTAGATTTCTAAGTATTTAATGTTGTCTACTGTTACTTTAAATAAAATTTCTTTTTCTATCTCTTGTTATTTGACTTTGTTGTTCACATATAGAAATCCTGATGATTTATGCTTTGTTTATTTTATGTCCTGTTACTTTGTTGAATTTGTTCATTGTTTCAAGGAGTGTTTTAGATGATTTTCTTGGGTTCTCCATATATACATCATATCACCAGCAAAGAGTGAAAGTTTTCCTTCATCATTGCCAATTCTGATGCTTTCAAATTCTTATTCTTTTATATTGCTACTGCTAGCATTTCTGAAATTATTTTGAATAGTAATGGTGATAATGGGCATCCTTGTTTCACCCCTGATTTTACTGGAAATGTTCTATATTTATTCACATTACATCATATTTGTTGTTTCAGACAGATACTATTCATTATTTTAAGGAAAAACTCCATTTATTCTTAAACTTTCTAGTATTTTTTTAAATAGGAATGGATGCTGTATTTTAATCAAAGGCTTTTTCAGCATTTATGGAGGTAATCAAATATTTTCTTTTGGTTTTGTTTTTTCATATGTTTAAATATGTTGAGTGTTTTCATAATGTTGAACCATGCCTGCCTGCCTGGTAAAAATCCAACCTGATCATGTTGTATTATGCTAGTAATAACTTGCTGTAATCTCATTGCTAAAATTGTATTTAAGATTTTTGCATCAATATCCATTAGGGAGATTGATCTATAATTTCCTTTGTCCATTGTGGTTCTTCCTGGTTTACGTATCTGCACCATGTTGGTGTCATAAAAGGAGTTTGACAGAACTCCTTCCTCTCCTATTTTTTAAAATAGTTTATGTAGAATAGGAATTAATTGTTCCTTAAATGTTTGGTATCATTTTGTAAATACATCTGGACATGGAAACTTTCCTTAGGGAGTTTATTAATAGTTTCTTCAATTTCTTTTTCTGAAATGCCAATATTTAAGTAATTTATTTCCTCTTCTGTTAATCTGGGCAGTTGGTATTTTGGTAAATATTCATACATTTCACTCAAGTTATCCAATTTATTGGCATACAGTTCAACAAAGTAGCTTCAAATTAATTGTTAATTTCCTCCTCCTTGGTGGTTAGTTCACACTTTTCAGTTTTGATACTGGTAATTTGTTATTTTTTTTTATAAATCAGACTAAATAAAGGGCTTGCCTATTTCATTGGCTTTTTCATGAAACCAACTCTTAGTTTTATTTATGATATATATGTATGCTTTCCATTTTATTAATCTCAACCTTGATTTTCAGAATGTCTAATTTAGTATTTAATTACTAATCTTTAATTTGTTCTTTTTCTAGCTTTGTTAGTTGCATATCCAATTCATTATTCTCCTTTGCCTTTTTTTCTAATTTTTTCTATTTTCTTGTACTATTTTATTCAATTGGAGATTTAAAGTTTCCCCTCAAAATTACCTTGATTCCATCCCATAAATTTTGTTGTGATGTCTCATTAGTATCATTTTCTTGCATATAATTATTGATTATTTCTATTATTTGCTGTTTGATCCACCCATTATTTAAAATAAACTTTTAAAATTTCCAATTATTTCTTGGATTATCTTTCCCTGACCATTTATTAAATGTAATTTTTATTGCATCATGGTCTGAGAGGTGTATATTTATTATTTCTTCCTTTCCCCTTTTGATTATATGTTTTTTGTGCCCTTGTCAAAATTGTTATAGATGCCATGTGCTGAAGTAATTTAATTTTAAGTATAATTTTAAAGTGGAGTAATGGGAAAAAGTTCGACTCATATAAAGGAATGAAGGAGTAAATTATATGCATATATTTATATATTTTATATGCATATAAATATACATAACAAAATATTTATCCTCTCTACCTTGAGTCATCCTTAATTCCCAGCACCCAAAACCAAAATAATTATCTACATCTGCTTATTCCAAAAGCATTAAATTGAAATACTTAAATAAGTAGTTTTATTATTATTAATTCCATTCTGCCTTTATCAAACTTAATTTGACAATTACAATAATCAAACATCTTCTTTTAAGGTATATTGACCGTTCAAATTGATTAAATTAAATTAAATTAAATACCCCTAGGTAGTTTTACAATTTGGACAGTACAAAACTGGCAAATTACACATAGTAAAATTTCATTGCAAATGGGTGGGTTTTTCCATAAGGACCATAATAATAACAATATTGGCATTAGTTTAGTTCTACATAGGAACCACATGCTTTCCATTTCAGATAGCATCCTTGATTCATCCAGTTCCAAACTATTATAAAAATGAGATCATTTTGTCTTTATTCCCTTGATCCTATTAAGAATGTATTAATTTTTGCATATTATACATAGACTGCTTGTGTTACAGGTTTCTATAACATATTTCAGATAGGTACACATTTGTTCTTTTATTAGAAAATTGCTAATTAAATTTTCAGTATATTTCTTTTGTCTTTTATTTCATTATAGGAGACCAAACAGAAATAGATCTAAGATGTAATCACCTCATATACCTGCCTTTAACTTTTTTCTTACATAAGAATGTTTTCGACAGTTTCAGGTTTAATGGCCTCTCCTACAGAGTGGTCATGTTGACATCATTTTCCTAGCAGTTTTAGATGCAAAAACAACTGGACAAATGTTCCTTCAGTCTTTTCCCATTAGACCCTGTTCTTATAACTATTTTATTTTTTAACATTTTATTTGTTTTCCTATTAAATACAATAGTAATATGCACCTATCATTTTTGTAAGGTTTCAAATTTTACAATTTTTCCCCCACCCTCCATTCTCTCCCCCACACAGAAGGCTGTCTGATAGTCTTTACATTGTTTCCATGCTGTACAATGATGTAAATTGAATGTGTTATAAGAGTAAATATAAGAGTAAACATAAACTCCCTCATCCCCAAGAAGTTGAGAAACCTCAAGAATAGAGAGAGAGAAAAAAATTTGTGCTTTAGTCTTTGTTCAGATTTTAGTGGCTCCATCTCTAGAGTGAGTTGCTTTCTTTATCATAAGTCCACCAGAGAAGTTGCTTCAATATTTTTCCCACAGTTCTATTAGTAACTGTACCTCCAACTCTATTTCTCCCCGCTCTCACTTATTCTATTCTATCTCTCCTTTCATCCTGTTCAAAAGTGTGTTCAAACTTAGTAGCTTCTCCCTTGAACTTCCCTCTCTTCTATCACCTATTGTCCCCTTCCCTCCCCCCATTCCTCCTTATCCTGTCCCTGTCTTCTTATTTTTCTCTTGGATAAGTTAGATTTCCTCACTGTATTAAGTGTGTATGTTATTTACTCTATGAGCCATTTATGATGAGAATGAAGGCTCACTCATTTCCCCTTGCTTTTCCCCTTTCCCCTTCTCCAGTCCATTGAAAAAGATTTTTTTTGATTCGTATGTGAAATTTCTAAGTTTCTTCTTCCTCTCCTTTTCCTTGCTCCCAGTACTTTCCTTTATCACCCATTTACTCCATCTTTTTTACTGTCTTATACCATTATATTCTGCTCCTTCCTAAGTAGAGTCTATATATACTCTTTCTAATAGCTTTTATAAATGAGAAAGTTCATATGAGTTATCAATATCTTCTTCCTGTGCAGGAATACAAACATTTCAATATCATTAAGTTCCTCATAGTTAGTCCTTTTCTTCTACTCTCTCTATAGTTCACCAGAGTCCTGTACTTGGAGATCAAGCTTGCTGTTCAGCTCTGGTTGTTTCAGTAGGAAAGTTTCAAAGTCCCCTGTTTCATTCAAAGTCCATCTTTTCCCCTGAAAGAGTTGTTCAGTTTTGCTGGGTAGTTGATTCTCAGTTGTAAACCAGGATCTTCTGCCTTATGGAATATCATATTCCAATCCCTATGAGCACCTAATGAGAATGCTTCCAGATCCTGTATAATTGTGACTATGAAGCCTCAGTAGTTGATTTTTTTGTTTCTGGCAGCTTTTAGATTTTTCTCTTTGATTTGGGAGTTTTGGAGATTGGCTATAATATTCCTGGAAGTTTTTCTTTTGGGATCTCTTTCAGGAGGTGCCCGTTGAATTTTCTCGATTTGTATTTTACCCTCTGCTTCTAGGATCTCAGGGAAATTCTGCTGTATTATTTCTTGAAAAATGAAGTCTAAGCTTTTCTACTGATGATGGCTTTCAGATAGCCCAATAATTTTTAAATTATTTCTTCTGGATTTGTTTTCAAGGTAGGTTGTGTTTCCAATGAGCTATTTCACATTTTCTTCTAATTTTTTACTTTTTTGAAAGAGTTCTATTTCTTCCTGATTTCTTGCAAAGTCATCAGCTTCCTTTATTTCCATTCTGCATTTGAAGGAGTTATTTTCTTCAGAAAGCTTTTTTAATCTCCTTTTCCAGCTGGCTAATTCTGCTTTTTAAGGCATTCTTGTCCTCATTTGCCTTATTGTTTTGTTTTTACTATTAGATCTAAACTGGTCTTCAACACATTATTTTCTTCACTATTTTTTTTATTTCTTTCACCAAGATGTTGATTTGTTTTTCATGATTTTTCTGCAAAGCTGTCATTTTTCCTCCCAATTTTTCCTCCACCTCCTTTAATTGCTTTTCAGTCTTTTGTTGAGCTCTTCCATAGCCTGAGCTCATTTTCTATTTCTGTTGGAGGTTTTGGATATGGAAACTTCAATTTTTTCATCATCTGAGTTTGTGTTTTGATCTTCTGTGTGACTAAAGTAATTCTCTATGGTCAGATTCTTCTTTTCCTCTTGTTTACTCATTTCCTCAGTCCAAGACTAATTTATAGCACTTCCAAGGCTTTGGGTTTTGTTTTGGGGAGGGACACCCCACTGGGGTTATCCACCAAGGTCTTATGCTCTCTAGCTTATGCTTTGATATGTATATGGCCCCTGTACTTCCCTCTGCCCTGGGGGCACTAGGAGGGACCCAGCTTATTTAGTATGAAAGCCCAAACTGCAAACTGGATCTGAGTGTAGGCTAGCAACAGAGTCCTACCATGGGAAGAGCAAAGAAATCTATGCAGACTTCCCTTACTGTTTCTGAGGGCATAGGCTGCTTTCTCCAGATTCTAGCTGTAGATTCTGCAACCAGTGTTCCTCACTCCACACTCCTTCTGGTGTAGCAGACTTCTTTCCACACCCCTTCAAGCTGTTGCCAGTGATCTCTGGTCTGGGTTGGACTGTGCTGTGGCCATGGCTTTTTTCCACCCCCAGGTCCTGGTGAAACACACCTTTCCTTTGGTTCTTCTAAGTTTTCTTGGACTGGGAAAAAGTATCATTCAGTCTTGCTGTGTGTTCTGCCCCTCTAAATTTTGGCTGGAGTCTTCATTTGTTTGTTTTTTGGATTTTGAGAGGAAGGAGTTCTTTGGAAATGCTCCTTCATGCTGCCATCTTGGCTCTACCCCCCCCACTAGTTTAAATAATTTTTTATTTTCACATCTTTTTCATTATTTTTACAAGACAATCATCTGTTAATCATAAATTTACTAACTATCATGAAATACCAATTCTAAAATATACAGGCAGAAAAATTAGATAATCAGTCATGTTTTAAAGTGAATATGTTCAATTCAATATGAATTTATTATTATAAGTCTGAAGTGAATAAGCAAGTACTAAACTGAAAAAACTTCTGATCTGTAAAATCTAATATTCTATTAAGGATAAGCAGCATAAAGATAAAACACCATAAATATATGAAAATAAAAACAAAGTTATTTTAGTGATATTATACTGCAGTTTCTGGTTAAGTCCATCAATCAGAACAGGTCTCTTTTAAAGTGGAAGCTCTTCCAATGAGCTTTAATGAAATGAAGTATTCCAAGAAATTTCTGCGACTTATGAAAAAAACATAAACTTTGTGGACAACTTGTGCAAAGACATTAAAGAGAAACATGGAATTTTGTTTATAGGAGATAGTAACTAGGACTGTTGATTGAAAAGTAAATAACAAGGATTTTCCAAGATAGTAACTGAAACATCCTATTTACTTCTTTGCTCCTCTGTGACCTCCTTTTCTTCTTTTACACTTTTTAGACTTTTTCTTCCTGTGATTTTATTAGCAACTCATAGCTGGTATCAGTATATGTGTTTTATTTCTTTTTGCATCATTTCATATCCTCATCATATTTCCTTGTTCTTCATATTTGCTATTTTTTACTTTGCAGCATCTAACCTATTATATTCATTTACTATACTTTGTTCAACTATTCCCCTGTCATTGGAAATATGAATTGTTTTCAATTTTTCTATACTATGCATAATGGTGCAATGAATATGTTTACCAGATGTACAAGAGTGAATTTCTGTCTTGTATCATTAAAAATATTCAATTTTCTCTCTTGTATTTTTATCTGACCATTTGACAGGTGAAAGGCATCTCAGACTTGTTTAAATAAACCTTTCCCTGATTACTAAGAAATTAGAACAACTTTATGCATATATTGATCAATTCTGGTTCATTTCTAAACTATCTTTTCAAAAATTCTGAAATCATTTTCAGAAATAAATTATAAATTTAAATCATTTCATTTTAGATTTAGAATGTAAAATTTTAATTAGAAATATTTAGGGAAATTTTTCTCAAACTTTTTTATTTCTTTTTTGTTATATGTTGCTTTTTTTGTTGCTAATAAAAGAACTATTAATTTAAAATGATTAAGTATCTATTTTCTCCTTACACTGAATTTATCTTTAATGTTACATATTATAAAAATATTAGATTATTCATGTCTTTTCTTTTCTTCTTTTTTCCCCAAATGGTGAGCTTTTTTATTTATTTGCTCTAGTGTTGATACTATACCTATCCAGGAAAGAAAACTTTTTTTAATTAAAATTTATACTAAGTTAGCAAAAAAAGTTTATTCTGAATGTTCATTTCAAATATAAGAAGAAGGAGAGTGATGTGTCTCTATGAGCTAAGCAGAGATTGGAATTGGGGCCATTTTCCACAAACAATTAGAATCTGCAGAAAAAAGATAGTCAAAACAGTTCACAATCAGTCAAAAACTAGTCTTCAGGGTAGTTTGTTAGGTTTTATGAAAGGATAGGTATATACTTTCCAATTTAGTCTCCTGCCATCAGTCAAGTTTTCCATTTCTTTATTTTAGTGGGAGAAACCTTTCCAAGTAATTTTTCAACTATGAGCTGCCATTTAATAAAGTCTAAAATAAACTTTAAGTAAAGTTATCATAAAAGCTTAATTCCTATTAACTAAAGAAATGAAGTTCTTTGATTTTGGGGAAAGATAATATCTGTAGGAGCAGTTCTTGTGAGGTCAACAGTAAAATAATTAATATAGAACATTTTACTGACCAGTCTTTATAATAAATGTTATTTTATATTAATATAATACTTATATTACATGCTTGTTATTAAGTTATTTGAATAACAAATAATTGATTCTTTTTTCCATGAATTATCCAAAACAAACATAGGACAGAGCTATACCATCTCACAAGTTATTAGGACTTACTGGTAGAAAATAGTCTTGAGGAATTTGTTTAATTAAAGTAAAATTTAAGCAAATAATAAAATATACCCTTGAACTTGCTGACTGGAATGAAGACCTGAAAAAGTTTGTGTAGTACAGTTGAATTATAATTTTTTCTATTTGTTTGTTTGTATTTTTCCCAAAATTTTACCAACCCAAAATTGTCAGTTTTGTCCCATGCTTCTGTTAGCAGCATTTGGTACAATGCAGATTTTCAACTTATTAATTGCTGTACAATATGAGAGTATGAGTTTTGCTTTAATTTTTATTTTTCTAAATAAATAGGTATATGTAAGTAGAAAGATTTCTACTGTCCAAGTATATAGATTCCACCGAATTTTTTATAGCATTGTTAATCTAATTTTGTGACCACCTTTGATTTAGTGGATTTGACTTTAACATTGTAATTGGAAAGAATGAGGGATAGATTCATTGCCCTTATGTTTATGTGCTATTTTCTATCAAAGTTGTAGCTTCATGTGGTTGAATATTGTTTTTATCCCTAACCAGATTGAAAGCTACATAATGCCAGGTATGATAGGTTCTTAGCCTCCTTACAATAACTAGAACTACTCTTTCTACATTCAAGAATTGGTGTCATAAAGATTAAAGAGTTGGAAGGGAAATCAGAGACCATTGACTGCATTTCTCTGATTTTACAGGTCAGGAAATTGAAGCCTCCAGGAGTTGTAACTTGTTTGTTCATTTAGGTAGCAATTTTCAATATATGTGAATGTTTGACTAATTAAATAAATTAATTTGCAATTCAGGATTAGTTACTGAAGGATGCAAGGACCTTATCTGCTTCTTAGGATAGATTTAAAAGATTAGATATAATTGTTTTTACCCTTCTTGTACTGACAAAAATCTTATTTTCCAAATTGCCTTGTTATTGTCAAATAAAAGTTTCATGGTTTATAAGGAAAAAAATGAAAGAATAAAATCATCATTGCTTTTGATTATAATTATGATGGTACAAAAAACAAAAGATGCAGTATTATTGGCTTATTAAGTCAAACTAGCAAGCTTTTGATGTCATTATGTGAGCACTACCACCACTGAGCCAGCTTTATCACAAATTTCACAGTGTGGTTTAGAATTAATTAGCTGGGACTAAATTGACTGTACTTAAGACCTTATTTTTTTTTATCATTATATGGAATTTTTAAGTACACTAAAAAGACCATTGCAGTACTTGAATTCCATCAGAATATCCACCATGCAAAGAATAGAAGCTGGGATTAATTCAGAACTGAGATAACATTCCTTTTTAACCTCTACAATGTAAAAAGACAATTGTAATTTCTGGGCAGATAAAATAACTTGAAAAAGATAAGATTCAACTCACAAATTTAATTGTTCTTATCTTATCAAAGCCTCAGGATAAATTTTGGTCAGAGTCTAAAAATAAATCTAACTTAGCAGCACACTTAATAGAGTACTGGACTTAACTAGCTGTTTGACCAAGAACAAGTAATTTGAACTCTATAAGCCTTAGTTTCCTCATCTGTAAGGTAGGATAATGATGCACACAGTATAGCTTGCCTCTTGGGTTCAATTATCCATTGTGAAGAATCATTCTGAGACCCAGGAATGCAGATGTAAAGGAAAATAGAGAATTATTAAAGTTAAAATGTGAAGAAAGTAATAGGAAAGTTAAGAAGATTTTTAAGGAAAAGTCATGTGAATTGCTAATAAATCTAGGCAGGTCTGGAAAAGTGAGAGAGGAGAGAGGCAAGCAGCCAAAAGGTTTGGGTTATCCAGGCCACATTTTGAAGGCCATGGAGCTCCACATGGATTAAGGAAGAGCCAGAGGATAGCCCACCTTTCTGGATGGGAGATCTTAAGAAGCAAGAAAGTCAAAGGGGTAGTATTTCCTATTAAATACCTCTCCATTGTAGACTGGACAGAGAGTGGTGCTTGGGGAGTGGTCTTTCACCTTGGAGCCAGGTAAACCCCCAATGGGAAACCATGAACTGGTCCATCTAGTACTTTCAACATGTCATTTTCTGCCCACTGGTGTCTATGGCCAAGTTTAGGTGAAGGAGAAAATTAGGAATAAGATACAAACAACAGGGTCAAAGGGAGACAGGATACAATCAGTAATGTTCAAGGAAGGCAGAATCTCAAGGGGAAGAATCTCAACCCATTTAACAGATTCTGTTTCTGCTACATTCACAATTCTCTACATCATTTCCTCCTTCAAAATTATTTGAGAGCCAGATTCTTCTGGGCCTTTCAGAGTCCATGAATGTATTGCAGTGAGAACTTCTTTGAGGCAAGGTCCAGAGAATGATTGCCTGGATAATTGACTGGCATCCTGCAGAGGTTTGTCTTGTAGATATACAGGTAGAGAAACGAAACTGAAGTGAAAAGAAAATTGAGCAAGCAAAAAACCAGAGAGAGATATTTTAACAGATAAAGCTATTTGACAGAGATCCAATATTTATAAAAAAAAAAAGCTAGAAGGTTTATAAAGAGCAAGAATTATACTTTATGATCCTAAACCAGTATCAAAATAACTTTCATAAGAACATGGGTTTCAATATAACACAGATTCATTAATGGATGCTACATTAAGTTAGCCAAAAGCTCAAAAATAGTATAAACAGATGTGCTGAATAAGCTTTTTAAACTGCACATGTCCAAAAGAAAATTTGCAACAAAATTTTCTATTTTAGTTTTGGCCATGTTTAGAATGAACAAAAAATTCCAGTTGAAGAATGGATCCCTTTTAAAGCAGTTAAAATATAGACAAATAGGCATTATTATGATATAAACAGTCATACTGATATTTCTTTTCCTTAAGGGAACTTGTTCTGATAAAAATTCACATCCTACATATATATATATATGTGTGTGTGTGTGTGTGTGTGTATGTGTGTATATATATATATATATATATATAGATAGATATTCCCTTCCATAAACATGTGATAAGAGACAAAGATTATTACAAACTTTCTTCCTTTAACCAACAACCTTGTGAGATTGTTGACAAGCTATTATCAATAACAATTTAACATCAAAGCAAATCAGATTACAAAATTAGTTCAGTATTTCTCTTTCCCAAAAGTAATCAATAAAAATAATAATTATATATGATTCAACATTCCCAAATTCCTTTACATACAATTTATACCAAATATATTTTCCATTTTAGTAATGCATATAAATTCTCAGATTTGTTACAGAACTTTCAAATACTTTGAACTAAGAGGTGACTAAATTATTCTCTTATTTAGCTCTCAGTTTTTTTTTTTCTCTTTTAAACACAAAGTGTTATTTTTTTTCCTATCAAAGGTCATCCTACACCCTTTTGGAAGCTTCTTGAGGGCAGAAAATACACATTTCCTAACCCTTAAAGTCACAATTAGCATAAATTTAATACAGTTGTCAGTCAATATTTGGTTAACAAAAACTCAGCTCACAACTGAGAACATTTGACAGACTTGAAACTTATACTTTCACATGTACAAATGGTATTAAGACTCCCAAAGTAAAGGGGTAGGCTCAGATTCCAACTCCATAATTAATTATTTAATTTTAAATTAGATCTTTTAAAGCAATTAAATTCAGTACTCAAACTAAAAGGAGTAACATTTAACTCAGGAAACTGTAGCTATTTCAGATGTGAATTACACACACACATACACACGAGTTTAGACACAGTCATAAACACAGAAACAACTCTTTGTATAAAGGTTTCAAATTCACCAAAGTGAGTTTTTTGTATACTCTGGCAGGCACCAAAATCTCAAAATATAGAAACATTTTCCCACCTTTCCAGGCCAGTGGAGAGATGTCAAAATGTCTCATTGATGTTTAAATATACACATATAAATGGAATAAAGTCTGAGATTTCTTCAGTAAAATATTATAGATAAGAAATAGTTGAACTTTGTGTTATGTCTCTTCTGCCCCTCCCCCCTCACAAGCAACTTCTGGGATGTCAGTGAATGTTACTATGATCGAAATGTAAAGAGTAAACTGACTTTTTCCTTATCTATTGAGTTCAAATGTCCATACCTTGGGAGAAATTTGTCTCTGTTTGAATTATATGTTTGTCTTTAAATTAACTTATGCTCTTAGATAGTGAAGACCACATTCCTAACTAATAATGGGGGGGGGTCCTGTTAGGATGCACATATATTTTCTGTTGCTCATGTTTCATGTTACCCTTTTACTCTCTCATGCTTGAGTAGGGGTCTGATTCTCGAGAATTGCAAGAAAGCTTTTTCCTCTTCATACCTTGATACATCTCCGAAATTTATTTAAGTGTCGTTCGTCCCATACACATAAACACATATATTTATATTTTTTAATGTATCAATTAAGAGCATTCAAAAAATAATTTCTAGAATCCCTTTGACCCTGTTGTTTGTATCTTGTACCCCATTTCCCCTTTCACCTAACTTTGGCTAGGACACTGGTGGGCAGGAAATGACATGTTGAAAGGACAGGATGGACCAATAAGTAGTTTGCCATTGCTGGGGACCTAGCTGCAAGGTGAAAGACCACTCCCCAAACACCACCCTCTGTCCAGCCTACAATGGAGGGGTATTTAATAGGAAGCAATACTCCTTCAACAAACAACAAGGTCAAAGGGAGACAGGATACAATCAATAGTATGCAAGGGCTGCAGAATCTCAAGAGTGGGAACCTCCACCCATTTAAGAGATTTTGTTTCTGTTGCATTCACAGTTCTCTACATCAGCATGGTTATTGTGAAGATTAGAAGAGACAACTTTATAATCCTCTTAATGTTGTATGCATTATAGTTATTAAATCACTCTTCTATTTACTTTTATTCGCAGTTTGTTAAAACATTGTTAAAATAACTTACGATTATTGTTGTTTGAGCAATAGGTAGTTAAAAAGTTGCTACATGAAAAAGGAAAGGAACTTCTTTTCCTTATCTTCACTCCATGGTCGTTGCAGAAATATCTTCACTCCTTCTTAAGTGAATAGATACATGGGTTTTAGAAGGAGGACTATCCCTTTTCAGTGTTGCTCATTCACTGATGTGGGTCCCTAAGCAAAGAACTTAATAGGACCTCCATTTTCTCATAAATAAGGTGAAAAGATTGCTCTTGTGGATCACTGAGGACCTTGCTACACATGTAAGGAGAAATCAATCATACAGTCAAAGAACTTAAACAGTCTCTTCATTTGTTTCTTTCAATGTTATACTTCATAGTTGGAAAGAGGGGAAGGATGATGATCTAGTTATAAATGTTGATCAGTTTTGATATAGAGTCCAAATGTTAGGATCTGGATTCATTGATTGCAGAGCTGGAATGCTCTCAACTACATTCTTCAATTCCACAAACATTTATTAAGTACTCTGTAATAGAGGTTGTAGTAAAAGTGAAGATGAAGATTAAAAGGCAAAATTATCTTCCCTTAAAGGTTTGATTTTATATATATATATATATATATATATATATATATATATATATATACACATGCACACACATACACTTACACACATAGGCAAAGAAATTCATGTTTATTTGTGTGCATATATGAGCATAGATGTATATATTTTATTTCTGAAGTTATATAAGATATAAATGTATATATGTGCATACATAACCATTTCTTATTACTTGTATAGAGTCATACATTTGGGATGTATGTACATGAATATATGAATATACTTATATATACATATATATGATTATACATGTCTACCTGTATGCACATATACAAATGTTATATATTGCATATGTAATACAAAATAGAAAGAAAGAAAGAAAGAAAGAAAGAAAGAAAGAAAGAAAGAAAGAAAGAAAGAAAGAAAGAAAGAAAGAAAGAAAGAGAAAAAAATTAAATGAGCTTTGAAAACTTGAAAATAGTTTGACAATTCAATCAGACTGGCAGGTCTCATGATAAATGTTTGGCTTGCTATAACTGTGTTCATGAATCTATGCACTACTCTGATCCAATGTGACTTATTGAGTGTTATAATTAATGATTTCTCAATCCTGTCCTATATAAACCAATCTACCTGCAAAACAAAACAAATTCGGGTGAGCTAATTGATGATTTCATATAAAAGCAATTTTGAAGATTGCATATTCCAAAATCTGGGAAAGGCAACATATACATAGATATAAATAATAGGAAGATCACTTATAGCGAATAATAAGCAGCTATAGTTAGGCTGTAATGAGGAGTGTGGAAGTATTGTTTATTCACTAATGTGAAGCACATTAAAATTCCATAAAGGTAAAAGCTAGTTGATAATTTCTTTTCAAGGCAATGCTAGGTAAATATTAAGTGTCTGAGACCAGAGAGATTTTCTTTTCCTGGAGCACATTAGTCAATAACCATATCTGTACTCTAGGAATATCAATAAAACTATACTTTTTGACTAGAAAGAAATTGATAGCTATCCAGAATAGTGGGGAAAAATAGTAGGTAAAAGAAAGGAAATGAATTATGAGTAAGAAATCCATGAGATAATTAAATATGATTTAATTAATCAGGGATATCAAGGAACATAAAGAGCCACTTAAAATTATTGAAGGGTATATGAACCACAAGATACAAAAATGATTAATTCAAATAATAGAGAATGTGAGTAGGAGAAACAAAATTGACTCCCTATGCAAATCTGGGTGATAAGGCAGCAAGATGGTCCAATGGAGAGTATACTGGACTATACTTAGGAATTCAGGTTCCAAAGTTCAAACATACTTTCAGATATTCAGTAACTGTGTGACTCTAGACAAGTCTCTACACCTTTGCCTGCTTCAATTTTCTCAGACTTAAAAATGAGCATAATTATTATACTTACTACAACCTAAATTGTTGTAAAGAATAGTTAAGATAATATTTATAAAGTGTTTTGCAAACCTTAAAATGCTAAATAAATACTATTTTAATTCTAGGTAGAAATTAATATGATAGTAAAAAAAATCATATAGAATGGTCTTGGAGTAGAAGGATAATATCCATCTGCCTAATCACTGATTTTCTGTGAAGGGTAAATGTTATATATGTGTGTGTATATGTGCAAAAATAAATGCATGCATGTATATGCACTGTCTAAATATGTATTGATATATTTACACATACTCATAAATATTAAGGCATGAGTATTGCATAATTATGTTCAAAAATCCAGAGATTGATTTTTCATTGATAGAATTCCCCACTCCTCATTCATTGTATCAGAGAATTTCCTATGATTGTACTCTCAATTTAAGAGAGATATGAGGACAGATATCATGCTTTCACATTGAAAAAGGAGATCATATTGCCATTTTTAAAAACCAAACTTCCATGGAGTTTCAAAGTCAGCCTGATGAATCAAAGCAATTGGTCACACTGCAAAGTCTATCTTGCAGAATTCTAAACTCAGTTTCTAATGTATGGGAAGTTTGTAAAATCAAGCAACAATGTCAGAAATTTAAAAAGAGACTCTAGATATTCTAATTGAGGGCTTCAAGGGGAGAGAAACAATACTACAGTATTTTCTCCTTTGTCTATGGAAACTTTATTATTGTACTAAATAAGAAGGAAAGACAAAAGACATGACTGCGCAGCAATTAGATTGATTTCTTTATCAAGAGGAGCCATTATTTGTGAGCTTAAAATTCTTTAACTCTCTATAATCACTTATTTTTCTATTATTCCTCAAACTTGCAGAGATTTTTGGTGCGTTACTAATACCATTTACTATTGGATTTTAGTAGGATATGTTATAAGCAATTATAACCTTAATTAATTACATCGTTTTGAATACTAAAATTTATGTAGTTTGAACTGTGGCACTTATTTTACATCGACAGTCATAAATGATTTCATGTTCCTGGATGCTGTTCTATATTCATGACATTTAGCCCTGAGGTGGATATATCAGTGTTGGATAAAGTGATCCTTTTGCATGGTCTGTTTAGCAGTTCAAATTTGCAAAACATTGGGAACCCTCGGGATATGTCAACTCTATAAATTCAAGATATGTTATTTTGTTATTGTTTTAGGTGATCCATAATTCTCAACCCACAGGTGCAGAGGTGACAAAATTTACAATGTCAGTGGAATATATGAAAGCAAGCAAAAGGAAACTCCAAAAAACTTATGAGCTTTAAGACATGAATTAACAATCTGGAATATTTCAGTTACCTTAATCAATTATATTTTTGTTTTAAATTTCATTTATTTTAGGCAATGGGATTAAATGACTTGCACAAGGTCACACAGCTAGGGAATTATTAAGTGTCTGAGTCTGGATTTGAAACTCAGGTCCTTTGACTCCAAGGCTGGTACTCTATCCACTGTACACCCTAGCTATCCCCTTAATTATATATATATATATATATATATATATATATATATATATATATATATATATATGTATATATATATGTATGTATATATGTAATACATATATATATATATATACACATACATACATATATGTTAAAAAGGCTTATTAACTTCGTTTGCAGAAATGTGGTCCAGCAGATAAAAAGTCAACTTCAGGGCCATAAAATTTCAAGTCCTAGCTCTAACACATTGATTTAATGTATCGGTGTGTATATATACATATATATATATATATATATATATCATAACTTCTTAAGTGCATAAACAGCTCTCAAATTCAGAGAAGATAACAACTAAATTTGTAGAAGTTTTTTCAAGGCATGATTTCCTTTTTGTAATGAAATTCAACTTCCTATCAAGTTGTTTGATCTATCATGGTGCTTTACAGATATATTTGATCCACTCACAAATATCATTAAACAAACTTTTTCTTGTATAAATGGAAGTGGTGATGAGTTTTACAACCCTGTAATTAAATGTGAAGAAATATAAAGGAAGAATTTAGAAAAGTTCCCATAATCATATTACAATGCCTGAAGATTTCTACCAATAAGTCAGAATAATCAAAAAAGATTGACTGTTCCAACCAATTAGTCATACTTACTCCTTGAGTCATTAAAGAGCTAAGTACTTGAAGGGACAAGGCAGTCAAGGTTTAAAGTAATTATGGTATAACATTGGTATTTCTCTTTTTTTGTCCCTTGCCACATCCATTTGCCATTTAATTTTGAAGTTACTACTCAGTCACTAGGAAGTACTACATATAGATGCTATAGGGTTTTTCAGAAAGGAACTTCCAGATATTGTAATAGTAGAAAATGTGAGTTTTCTTATTCATTTATGGTTCTTACATATGTGTGTTTTAGACCAATGTACTCTAATTTTGAACTTGTTCTTCTAATGGATATTGTTTGAAAAAATATCTCCCAGTTTGTTTAAAGGAATAATTTAAAGGCATTTTTTCCCAAAATGTTTTAGCTTAGTAGATAATTTTGCTTAGAGCTACATTTCCCTACTGACTGATTGCTCATGGGAAACACATTAAATTGTGTGCATGAGCTTCAGGTCTAGAAGTGGATATTCATAACCTTCTCTCCATTGAACCATGAAATAACCCTTTGGGGATTCAAACTACAACTAGGAATTCAAGTTGGGATAATATGCCAAGAGGTTGCTACTCTATGGGAATATATTTGCAGAGAACTTCAAGAGAGTTTTTTATTTAGGATATTCTTTGACTGCCTTAGAGTTATGAGGTAATCCACTAAAGAAAATTTCTTTATAATGATTATTGTTTGAGATTATAGTTAGTGAGCTTTTTTTGTTTGTCCTGTTTGCTTGTAGTTCAAAATAGTCCATATTATATAACTAATCCTATACTGAATCTGTAATATGACTATGCCCATTAGTTGTATGGACGACAATATGATGAGGATGACTTTTTCTTCTCAATGCATTGGTGCCTCAAAATTTGATTACAGCATACTATGGGAGCTCCTATATGTTCTTTGTTTTCAATCTTATTTTTTTTAGGTTTTTGTAAGGCAAATGAGGTTAAGTGGTTTGCCCAGAGTCACATAGCTAAGTAATTATTAAGTGTCTGAGGCTGGATTTAAACTCAGGTACTTCTGACTCCAGGGCCAGTGCTCTATCCTCTGCACCACCCCTTTATTTTCACTCTTAAAGCAGGCGATGGGTGAGATGTATAGCAAACATCTAGATTAGAGAGAGATTGCAGTCCAGTATTGCTTCCTCAGGAATAGGACATGAGAGACTAAACTTCTGTCCTTTTTATTTTGTACAGAATTACCATTGGTGAAAATGCTATAGAAATAATTTCCATAGATGTTTTCAAAGTTTTCAATGAAATATCTTATTCCTATGTGTAGAGACATAAACATTAGCATCATATGGGTTTTGATAGGGTTGATTGACTGAATCTAGAAGAGGTTTTAATATTCCAAAGTCAACTGGCACTAATCAAGAGATTTCTTTGGAGATTTGAGACTATGCCTTTTATTGTTTTTTTTATCAATTACATATAAAAGCATAGATGATAATTAGTTGACACAAAGTAAGGAGAGAAATTTAGCTTAGAAGAATCAGAATCCAAAATAATATTAAGAGACAGGAATATTCATGCAGGCTATATGAACTTTGATAGGGACATTGGAATTATGAGCATAGAGAAATGTTACAATTATATATATATATATATATATTATGAAAACATGTTTGTAAATTAAGGGCACAGAGAAATGTTATAATCATATATATACATATGTATGCACACAAATATATATATATATATATGTATATATATATATATATATATATATATATGAAGCAAATTTTGGTAATATTCTTTCTCATTACCATTAAGGTGTTTCCTTCTTGAATTTTTATGTCCTTGCAAATTCTAAGCCATTTTGAATGATGACTACACTGGGGGCAGAGTCAAAATGATGGCATGAAGGAAACATTTCCTGGAAACTCCTTTCCCCAAAAACTCCAAAATCCATAAAAATTATGACTCTACTCAAAATTTAGAGGGGCAGAACACACAGAAAGACTGAGTGATTCAATTTTACAGTCTAAGATAACTTCGAAGTTCCAGAGGAAAGGTGTGTTTCATGGGACCAGTGGCTGGGGAAAAATACACATCTACTGCCACAGCACAGCTCAGCCCAGCCCAGGGATCACTGGGAACAGCTTGAAGGAACAATGAGAGAAAACTCTGCCGCACCAGAATGAGTATGGAGTAAGAAGCACCCTCCTCAGAACAGCCCTGCAGTGAGAACTTGCAGTGCCAATCAAATCAGGGAAGCCAACCTACACCTCCAGACCACAGCCCATGGACAGTGGACTGAAGGAATCTCTCTGGGGCAGGACTCTGTTGTTTGCCCACACTCAGATCCAGGTTGCAATTTGGCCTTCCAAACTAAGATGGGTGAGCAAGGATCGTCCTCAGAGTTCCAGGGCAGAGGGAAATGCCTGTGGTCATCTGCATTTCAGAGCACAGGCAAGAGAGCATATGGCCCTGGAGGAATAAAGATCATAGGGGTATATCCCCCCAAAAACCCCAAGTCTTGGAATTGAGGTCAATTAGTCTGAGGCTGAAGAAATGAGCAAACAAAAAGAAAAGGAAGAATCTGAACATAAAAAATTACTTTACTCCCATGGAAGATTCAGAAGATGAAATATTTGAAGCTTCTATATCCAAAGCCTCTAAGAGAAATAGAAAATGGACTCTGGCTATGGATGAACTCAGAAAACACTTTGAAAAGCAATTAAGGGAGGAGGAGGAAAAATTGGGAGGAAAAATGAGAGGGATGCAGATAAATCAAGAAAACCAAATCAGCAATTTGATGAAAGAAATACAAAAAAAGATGGTGAAGAAAATAATATGTTAAAAACCAGTTTGGGCAAAATAGTAAAAAGACAAATGAGGAGATGACTACCTTAAAAATCAGAATTGTCCAACTAGGTAAGGAGGTAAATAAACTCTCTGAAGAAAATAACTCCTCCAAATGCAGAATGGAGCTAAGGGAAGCTGATGACTTTGTGAGAAATCAGGAAAAAATAAGGCTCTTCCAAAAAATGCCAAAAATTAGAAGACAATGTGAAATATCTCATTAGGAAAATACTCAACCTCAAAAACAGATTCAAGAGAAATAATTAAAAATTATTGAACTACCTGAAAATCATGACCAGGAAAAGAGCCTAGATGTCATATTTCAAGGAAAAAAATACAGTAAAATTGCCCTGAGGTCCTAGAAGCAGAGAGTAAAATAGAAATTGAAGGAATTTAGCAGGTGCCTCCCGGAAGAGATCCCAAAAAGGAAAACTTCCAGGAATATTGTAGCCAAATTCCAAAACTCCCAAGTCAAAGAAAAAAATACTAAAAACTGCCAGAAACAAACAATTCAGCTACTATGGCTCTATATTCAGGATTACATAGGATCTAGCAATGCCTACATTAAGGATTCATAGAACTTGTTATATGATATTCCCAAAGGCAAAAAAATCTTAGTTTACAACCAAGAATCAACTACCCAGCAAAACTGAACATCCTCTTTTAGGGGAAAAGATGGAATTTCAATAAAACAGGAGACTTTCAAACTTTCCTATTGAAACAACCAGAGCAGAACAGAAGGTTTGATTTTCAGGTACAGGACTCTGGTGAACCTTAGAGTGGATGGCCAAGAAGGACTAGCTATGAGGACTTTAATGATATTGAGCTATTTGTATTCCTGCATGGGAAGAAGATACTGATAACTCAAATGAACTTTATCATTTATAAGAGCTGTTAGAAAGAGCATACATAGACAGTTCACAGAAAGGAGTGGAATATAAAGATATACTATAGTAAAAAGATGGAATTAGTGGATGATTAAGGAAAGTACTAGGAGGAATAGAAAGGAGAGGAAGAAGAGGCTAAGATATTTCACATAAGAGTTAAGAAAATGTTTTTTTTTCCAGTGGAGTGAAGGGGGTAAGCTGAGGGGGAATGAATGAGCCTCCATTCTCATCAGAAATGGCTCAGAGTAGAAATAATAGACATACTTAATAGGGTATAGAAATCTATCTTACACTAGAGAAAAATGAGAAGAAAGGGATGAGATAAAGGGGAATGGGGGAGTGAAGGAGGGAATAGATGATAGAAGAGAGGGAAGATTGTGGGAGAGGGTACTCAGATACAACACACTTTTGGACACGGGCAGGATGAAAATAGAGAGAATAGAATAAATAAGAGTGGGGTGGAATAGAGTGGAGGGAAATACAACTATTAATAGTAACTGTGAGGAAAATATTAAAACAACTCACCCCAGAGACAGAGTCATTGGAATTTGAACATAGACTGAAGTCCTCATCTTCTTGGGGGTGGGGGGGTTATGTTTACTCTTTTAACATGATTATTGCAATAATATAAAATAAATAAACCCCCCAAAAAGATGACCACCCACTCACCTGTGGATTAGTCTAATTATTCAGGCAAGGTAAATTTTACCTCTAAATGAAAGCCCCTCATAAAGGAATCTTTCCAATGTCAGAAGTTCATCATGCCCCAAATGCTGCCCCTTCCCAGGACCCTTGAGGGGCATTTAAGAAGAGTTTGGAGTATGCCTCAATCTGTTCTCTTGTATTTTCTTTGTGATTTCATAGGATCACATAGCTGTGATGTGTACTGTGCATAACTCACAAAGTGTTTTCTAAAGAATTTTTAACTCCCTATAAGATATTTAAATGATTAGCTTTTACTGTCATTTTATCTATTATTTGTTTGGTGTAACCTTTTAATGAATCTGGTTTTTTTTTTTTCTTTTTACTCCTATACTCTGGGGTCAGATGGTCATGAATTCTTTACTTATACAAACCAACTTTACAGTATCTTTTTTAATCAATGACATATAAAAACACAGATGATAACCTCATCAAGATTTTTGGAGGATTCAAAGGAATGATAGTTAACTTAGAAAGCTCAGAATCAAATTGATATAAACAGACTAGAGTCCTTATGAAAACTATATGAATTTTGATAGTTCTATATTAATTAAAAATCATACTCTTGTTCAGAATGACAATAATTAATTCATTGCTATCCCTGAGTTCAACTTTTGAGTTTTAGTTGTTAAGAAAGAGATCCCAGATCAGGAAAGAGGTAAAGGAAATCAGAGAATAATCTGTGTCTATACACACAAAGACATTCTCTTTCTTCAGTGTATCATTACTTGTCCTTGTTCTCTAGAATCCTGAAGTGCAAGGTCCCAAAGATAAAAATAAAAATTTAAAAGAGGTAATTGAGAATCCGTGAGGGGCTCCTGTAATAAGAAACAAATTGCAGGTATTCAAAATAGCAGCATCACATTTCTAAAATATATAAAGATTTGCATCAAATATAAAGTTACTAGTCATTCTCCAATTGATAAATGGTCAGAGGAGATAAATAGACAGTTGTCAAATGAAAAATTATATATATACATGTGTGCGTATAGCATATGAAAAATATTTCAAATAATTATTGATTAAAGAAATACAAATTAAAACAATTATGAGGTATCACCTCAGACCTATCATATTGACTAGGATCAGAAAAAAGGAAAATAATTAATGTTGGAGAGGATGTGGGAGGATTGGGACATTGATGCATTGCTGGTGGAGTTGTGAATAGATTCACCCATTCCAGAGAGCAATATGGAACTATGCCCAAAGAGCAATAAAACTGTTCATACCCGTTGATCCAGCAATTTCGATTGTAAGTTTAAGTCCAGAAGACGATATAAAAAAGGGTAAAGTCCCCACGTCTTCTAAAATATTCAGAGCAGCTCTTTTTGTAGTGGCAAAGAATTGGAAATTGAGGGGATGCTCATTAATTGGGGAGTGTTACACAAGTTATGGTACATGAATACTATGAAATATAATTGTTAAATAAGAAACCATGAGAGGTCAGACTCTAGAGAAGTTTGGAATGACTTAACAGGATCTGATGCTCAGTGAAGGGAATACAACCAAGAGAACAATGTACACATTAACACCAACATTGTTTAATGCTCAAACTTGATGGAAGCAGCTTCTCTCAGCAGTTCAGAGAGCTAGGACAACCATATTAGACCAGCTAGGGACAATGTTATCCCAATCCAGAGGAAAAAACAAAACAAAACAAAACAAAAACAACCCTTCAGAATCTGATTAACACTTTATAAAAATTATCTCTTATGTATCTTTTTACCTTCATTCTAACTCCTCATACTGAAAAGGAATAATCTGTAAACATATTTATGAAAAATATGTATGTACAATGCTAACCTGACTGCTTGCCACTGAGGGCAGGGGTTGGGGTGGGAAGGGAGTGTAGCAGGATATTTTGTAACTTAAAAATATACATATGCATATGAATGAAAAAAATTAAAAAGAATTTTTAAAAAGCATCAGCAAGTATGGAGATGTGTGTGTGTGTTTGTATGTGTGTGTGTGTGTGTGTGTGTGTGTATGTATGTGTATGTGTGTGTGTGTGTGTGTGTGTGTGTGTTTGGACCAAATCTCTCACCAGTAGAGAAACCCTTTTATTAAATACAGGAAATTCCAGTCCAAAGTAACTATTAGTGTCAAGGAGAAACAATTGTAAAAGACATGATCTAGAATAGGGGTGTCCGACCTCTTAGCTCTTATGGCAGTATGCTCAATCTCATACAGAATTCAAAGTCTATTCATGAATATAACAAAAGCCAACTGACCAACTAGAGCAACTACAAAGTATTGCCACTGGTGGCACAGATTGCAGGCTGGGCACATCTTCTCTAGACCATGTGGTTATTCATTTGGGTCTATACATCCTTGTCATCCTGAGGGCTTTCTATCTAGTATGGGGTACTCATTCACAATAGAACCCTGAATTTGAAAGGTCATATAGGTCCCTGATTTCAAGTAAAATAATAGGCTGTTTGATTTCTAGCACCTTCAATCTATTTCCCGTTTTGTGATGCAAATACTGAGATGTGGAGGAAGACCTGAAAGTAAGTACAGAAGAATGAATAGAACTCTGTGAACAGAACATCATCAAAGAAGGTAGGAAAGGAAAATTGCCTTAACTGTACATCAGCACTGTCTTGAAGCCATTAGATTTTTTAGTAAATGAAATAAAATGTATCCCTGAAATAATGTTTCAGTATTTGGATATCCTCATCTTTTATTTAAAATGATCATTCTTCTAGAGATTTAATAACATTTTCTAAACCCATACTCTTTTTTCTTAGTTCCATGCTAGTAGTCTCCCACAATGTTTATAATTATTTTGTTGTACTTTCAGTTTGGGGGAAATCTTGAGTATAGGAATGGTCTATATTGAATTATTTGCCATTTCTTTGCTTTTTATGGTTAAGCAGCTGTAAGTATAAGGGCTATTTCATTTGATGAAGTCAGAATGGAAATTCTTCAAACCTGTTACTCTAGCTGAAAATATAGATAAATGAATTGATGGTAAAGAATAAAGATATAATACTGAAAAGTTTAAACATATATTTTAGAAACATTTCATATATTCTAATTCAAAATAAACAACTCAACAACTATTTTGATATAGTTTTCATTTCATAAGGAGTTTAGTGTTTTAATTGCTTTTCTCACAAATTGTTGCTAGCTATAAACTGTCAAAATCAAAATATTTATAGCCTTACTTAGTATTAAATAAATAATAAATATTGTTGGAGTTTGGCTAAATTATTATAGCTATGAAAATGTATTTATAGTATTACTTGAATAATTCAAATGCAATGAATATTTTAGTACAATTGCCTAATTCTTCTGATATGAATTCAGAATTATTCCTATTTAACTATGTAGCACAGAATATTAATACTTTCATGATGAGAATATAGAATAAACTAGATATGAGATTTCTCAATTAAAAATAATGTATTGCTAAAGATTGTGAAACAATTCCCTTATTAATCTTTCCAGAATATTAATTTTTGCCCCATGTAAGAACTGAACAATTAGATATTCCTATTCTTCCTAAAATATTTAATCAATCATTTTATGTTGTTTTTAATTAATATCTAGCAAAGCTCTTTTATATACATACAAAATAGTAAATAAAATTATTAAATTTTAGAAATTTGGAGAAAGTAATATATATAAAAATGAAATCTCCTTATAAATTTTTGCAATAATCCACTAAATATAGTGAACACTATTTTTATATTCCTTCTATGGATTTAATAAACAAAAACTTCAAAATATATGAAAAATTTAATTTCCTCCAAATGAAATATTATCTAGTTTTCCTTGATTACATGACTTGAAGTGACATAATAATAATAACAATAAAAAGAAGAAAATTACAAATAAATATTTATCCATTAGATTCTTAAAGTATCACTGACTTATTTTCCCTAACAAAATTGAACATTTTAATACACTAAAAAGGCACTGATCTTGGATTTCACTGCCGACTTAAACATTTCTGTTGGGGGTGGCTAGGTGGTGCAGTGGATAAAGCACCGGCCCTGGAGTCAGGAGTACCTGGGTTCAAATCCGGTCTCAGTCACTTAATAATTACCTAGCTATGTGGCCTTGGGCAAGCCACTTAACCCCCTTTGCCTTGCAAAAAAATAAAAAAAACATTTCTGCTCTGATAGTATCACCATACTTTTGACTGTGGAAGACTAATCTATAGATTAAAATAGAATTCACTTTCATAGATTGTTAATTATGAATGGAACTTGAACTCTCACCTAATATTTTTATTTTACAAAGAATGAAACGGAGTCAGTGAAAGGGTTTATTTACTCAAGGCTATATAGGAAGTTATTTATTGAACTAGGTTTTGACAGCTTCGTGAATTGAAAAGATTAGTAAATTTTATATCAAAGGAAATGGACTTGATTCTTGGACTTATTCGTTAACTCTATGTTTTTGTGATACACTAATTAAACTCTAGGCTTATACATAAAAAGACTGGTTATAGAAATTATCCCAGCCATTGAGAAATCCATAACCTTACTTTAGTATTCTGACTTCATTTTATTACATTAAAGAACTATACAAATAAGTTAATGGTTTTACAAAGTAGATAAATAAAGAAAACAATTGACAAATACTCATTGAATACCTGTGGCATTCAAGAGACTTTTATTATAGGAAAATTTCTACATAAATTTCTCTATCACCAGGATTATATAATCCAGTTCAGAAGAAAAGAAATCTAACAAATAGCTATTGAACTTAGCATTATGTAATATTTTTTAATGAAGGTTATTAAAAAACAAGGAATTTTTTTTGAGATTTCAGAAGATAGAAAGGTCACTTTTCTCTGGGATGATTAGGGAAAATATGAGCTGACACAACCACAGAACAAACTGAATTTTTCAAGTAATGTGGACTTGATATTAAATATAAATTTGTAATGAAGGTATAGCAAGGAAAGAAATTAAAATATGTTGAAATTAAGGAGAGTTAATTAATTTAGATTAAAGAATGTGTTCAAGTAGGAATAGATAAACTATAGTTTATAGTGGATAAAAAAAACAGAAGAGCAATTAGACATTGAGTTAGAATACATAAAATATCTATTAACTCCAAATATAAAGCTTAAAGAATAAATATTTTGTGAGTATAACATTTTTTCTCAGTGTACTATATTATTAGGTGAAATAAAACTTATCCCTAAAACAATTGCCTTAAGCAACCTAAGATATTTAAAGTCAAAAATAAGTAGTAGTTCTGAGGAACTTATATGAGATATTTGAGAATGAATTCAAGTGATGTAGGCTATCTCCTAACCAAAAGAGGTATTTATTTGTTGAAGGATATAATGATATAGAGAAGGTAAGTTCTCTAGAAAAGAGGAGTCTGAAATATGCTCATTTATATAGGGAGAGAAAAAGGAAGAGGAGAGAAAAGAAATTATCTTAGTTAAATAATTGTCTGTTTGAATGTCTAAAGTTACCCAAGGGATGTATGGCCACAAGGACAGTTAGAATAAAGAAGACCCCAGGTTCTGAGAATATATGATTTAGTTCCTTTAAAGAGAAAATGTTCTTCACATAAATAATAAGACAAAGATAACCTTAAGCAGAACAAGAACTTAAGGCATTGATAAGGGCAACCAGAAGACAGTAAGTACTTGGGCAGAAGAAGGGCAGAAGAATTCATAATTAAGTCATAATTAGGATTCCAGATTCTTGCAAAGACTCAGCAAGGATTCTCAGAGAACATTTGAATATTGGGGAGAGGACTTATTGGGAAGCCCATCACTATCATTAAAAGGAAACTACTTGATCAAGAAAAAAAAAATTCTTGCTAATTGCTAGACATTTTGATAATTTTACTTGAATCTATGAAATTGATGATTAAACTATATTCATTCAGTTGCTCTAATAATATCTGAACAAATATAGCTGCAATTAATTCAATATAAATTAAGAAAGCTACTGATAAAAAGAAGTATATTTGAAGAAAATATTATTATGAACCACCCAATAATCATTTCAGTTAATTTCTTAAAATCAATCATTAAAACATTTTTGATATAAAACAATACCACTTTTAATTTTAACTATCTGTATACCCATCTATGTATATTTGTTTTATGTAAATATATGAGTGTGTACAACTCCATTGGTATATAAGTATTTCCTATTGGAGAATATAAGTGCTTTGAATAAAGTGAGAGGTGAGAGGTGGGGCAAAATTGTAGTGGAATAAGAAGTTCCATCTTTTGTTGGTCTCCATTTAGAGCTTTCCAGGGTTATCTCCTTTGAGAACAACCCAAGCAAAGTCTTCTATGGGTGTTCCTGGCTTCTAGAGGAAAGATACATGTTATCACTTCTACTTAATCTCATTGAAGGAAAAGACTCTGGGTAGAGACCAACAAGAAAGGAGTAAGGCAATCTCCATCATCCTTGTCCCAGCTTTTTGTTTTGTACACTTTGGAAAATTTCCCCTTATAAGATCAAGGACTCTTCCCTTAGTTGTTTCACTCCCAATGGAACAATTAATTCATTCTGTATTATATCTCCTATATATGCTTTCTTTGATTTCTGTTTTACTATAATTTGTATAAATGGATTTCTTTGCTATTGTCTATGTATGTTTTGGGGGGAACTGATATATATTATGGGAAAGGGGTCAAGCCTTGAACAGATAGCTCGGAGGTCTTTCTTTTCCCCAGAATTACAGATAAAAATTAGATGCAACATCTAAACTTTATTTAGAGGAGGAGGCAGATAAATTTCTAGAGTACTATTCTAACTATATGAGAAAGGAGAATTGTGACTTCAGTCATCAACTTTACACTTCCCATCCTTTAAGGAAAGAGTATCCCTTAAAGAAAAGTTGAGGGGGGAAAATATTAGAGATGCCTTTACTATCTTTTTCTGATATTAAATATTACATTACAACAGACTTCACAACATGAAAACCTCTTAAAATATGTGGAAACTACCTCTTCTCTTTTTTCTGACACTCAATGATTGTCCTCATTTTAAATTTTTTATTTGTGTGAGGAAGTCACTTTTAAAAAAACAAAACAAAACAAACAAAAAAAGTCTTTGTTGAGAAATGAATGGACACCTAGTTATCTAGAGACACCAGAAAAAGGGGACACAATTCAGATCCTAAAAGTGAATTCCCTCACCCCAGTCATCATTCAAACAACTTAAATTGTTTAAACTATTTTTCTTATTGTAGATTGTGAAATATTTTCTTATATCTAGTACATTATTTTCCTATTTTTTATTAATAAGCACATCAATTACAAGGAGTACTGCTAAATATACCATAGAATAAATAAGATATTACACACAAAATTGAATGTCAATTTTTATAGAGTTTGTTCTTTTTAAAGTATCCGGTAAATTCGCCATTTGAAGAATGTCAGGGCTTTTTTAGTTCTTCCAGTCTTCCCTTCTGGGGACATTAAAAATGTGTTTCAATGACACTTTTCTCTTCCATTTAAAAATAATTTATTAACATTATTCAAAGCTCTACTTTCTCTTTAACTTTTACATAGTCAAACAAAATTTTAGAAATCCCATTATTGACTGTCATAAAATGAATTCTCACTTGCCAACTTGAGTCTATTATTTTTGTGTCGAGTTCTGCAAATCATGGATTTTTTCATTGATTTCAGTTCTTTATTTCTTTCCCTGACAATGTTGTTTGTTATTATTCTATAAATTATTCTACTGATTCCCTTTTCTCTGCTTTGCACAATTCTCTCAGGAATCTTTGAAAATCTCCACTGTATCATTTCTCACCATTATATTCATATATCATTATTTGTACAGTAATATTCTCTAAATCATGGACACTCCCTTATATTCTAGTTTTTTCTATAATTAAGACAACTTATAGATATTTAAACTCCTATTAATCCCTTTCTTTTTTCTTGGATGTATTTTTGGTGTAGGTTTAGCAACAATAGGTTTGAGTCAAAATTTTACAGTTAAATGATATAATAATATGACAAATAATAGGGCAAAATTTTACACAGTTTAATGTTATTATAATAATAGGGCATCTTTTACAAAATAACTAGAAAATGATGTCCCATCAACAATGGTCAATTTACCTTTTTTTCTTCTTTTTACCAAACTGTTCAGAGTGAGGTAAGAATTTAGATATTTTTTTTCATTTAATTTCACTTGGTACCTATGCTTTTCTTTTCCAGTAAGGATACTGATAAATTGTATGTTGTATTCTGAAAACTCTTCTTGTTATAGCTCCTTTAACTGTAGAATAGCTCATATCCTAATAAATTTGAAATGTGTTTATATAAAAGGAGATCCTTTATTCAAAGAAACATGACATGAATATTTTTCTCCTTATTCAACTACCTACATTAATTTTGTGCAAAAAACAAAACAAACTGTCCTATCTAAAAAATAAGCAAAGGATGCAATAAAATTAGTTGGCTTCCTCTCTGAGTATTTAGGTTATACATTCTTCACTTATTCACTTTCTTGAGAGAAATTTTCTTCCAGGTCGCTCTAATTTGTTTATGATGTGATTTTCTTTATATCTTTATCATATGAATCTAAACTGAGTAGTGAAATAAATAATTATTAATAATCAATGATTTGGAGAGATTTAGATTTCTCCCTTTTTCTTTTATCCTAATTTGAAGACCTCAGACTTTGAAAGTTGAACTAAGTCTCTCTTCAATCCATTTCCCATCCAGTGAGTTCCACTCAAGTTTAGAGGGGAATAAATTCTTTTATTTTTTTTAATTTTAGAACGGTTTTATTTAGTTTGAGTTTTACAATTTTCCCCCAATCTTGCTTCCCTCTCCCCACCTCCCACAGAAGGCAGTTTGTTAGTCTTTATGTAGTTCCCATAGTATGCATTGATCTAAGTTGAATGTGATGAGAAAGAAATCATATCCTTAAGGAAGAAACATATGAGATATAGCAGAATTACATAATAAAAAAGAATTTTTAAATTAATGGTAATAGTCTTTGGTCTTTGTTCAAACTCCACAAATCTTTCTCCAGAAACAAATGGCATTCTCCACCACAGATATCCGAAAATTGTGCATGAGTGTTGCCCTGTTGTTATGAGCAAGTCCATTAAGGTTGATCATCACTCCCGTGTTGCTATTAGGGTGTACAGTATTCTTCTTGTTCTGCTCCTCTTGCTCAGCATCAGTTCATGCAAATCCTTCCAGGCTTCCCTGAATTCCCATTCCTCCAGGTTTCTAATAGAATAATAGCATTCCATCACATACATATACTACAGTTTGTTTAGATATTCCCCAATTGATGGATATTCCCTAAGTTTCTATGTTTTTGCCACCACAAACAGAGCTGCTATGAACATTTTTGTATAGGTGATGTTTTTGCCCTTTTCCATAATCTCTTCAGCATATAGACCCAGTAATTATATTGCTGGATCAAAGGGTATGCACATTTTTGTTGACTTTTGGGCATAATTCCAAATTGCTCTCCAGAAAGGTTGGATGAATTCACACCTCCATCAACAATGAATTTGTGTCCCAGATTGCCCACATCCCTTCCAACATTGTCCATTGTCCTTTCTGGTCATATTGGCCAGTCTGAGAGGTGTGAGGTGGTACCTCATAAATGTTATAATTTGCATTTCTGTAATAATTAGTGATTTAGAGCAATTTTTCATATGACTGTGGATTGCTTTGATTTCTTCATTTGTAAGTTGCAGAAAAAATATTCTTTAAATAGATTACCCAAGGTTAGGGTAAACCTAGAAGTAAATGACCTAATCAAAATTCGGGGGCAGCCCTTCCTTGTAATATTCATTCTCTCATTACCTGTTAGCCAATCTGAGATGATTATCACCCTCAGGGTATTCTTCTTCCAAAAGGAAATAGAAGTTATGAGTCTGGTACCATGAGTGTCTTTGGTTTAAGAGAAAGAAAGCTAAATGATCATCCTTTTATTAAAATGGTTTCACTATTAATAAAATTACTTAATTACACAGAAAAAAATTATCTTAATTATTTTTAAATACCACAGTATATGAGTACACATATAGGTCTATATTTAAAAGTTATGAGAATAGTTTTCATTTTTTCCAGAAGTTTATGTTTGTTCCTCAGAAAAATATTATTTTGCTTAGCATTTATTTTTCCTTAGTCAATACCAAAAAGCTTTAATGATTTTCACTTTGTAATATAGTTTAATACTTGGTATTGATGGATTCCCTTCCTTCCTTTCTTTCCCTTTTCCATAATTTACTTTTGAGACTCTTGACTTTTGTTCACCATGTGAATTTTATTATTTTTTCCTAGTCTGTAAAGTAATGCTCTGTTATTTTGATTGGCATGGCACTAAATAAGTTATAATTGTAGAATTATATTTTATTTCACAGTCATGTCTTAAATAGGAATAATTCATATTTCTAAAAATGTCTGTCTTTATCTGTGTAAAGCAAATGTTGTAATCATATAGTTTATATGTGAGGTTTGTGAGTTGGATTTTTTTGTGGTGATTTGTAAATTGAATTCCTCATTCTATTCATTTTTGAAAATGTTCATGACTCTTGTAGAATTATTTCATATCTTCTAACTTTCCCATAATTATTATTACAATTTATTTTATTTGATCTTAGGTTTTCTAATTAGACAACTATATTATTTTTATTTTAATTTATTTTTTAAAGATTTTATTTATTTTGAGTTTACAATTTTTCCCCTAATCTTAGTTCCCCCTCCCACCCCCCAGAGAAGGCAATTTGTCAGTCTACATTGTTTTGATGGTGTACATTGATCCAAATTGAATGTGATGAGAGAGAAATCATATCCTTAAGGAAGAAACATAAAGTATAAAAGATAGCAAGCTCAGACAATAAGATGTCAGTTTTTTTCTTTAAATTAAACATAATAGTCCTTGATCTTTTGTTCAAACTTCGCAGTTCCTTCTCTGGATACATATGGTATTCTCCTTGCAGACAGCCCCAAAGTGTCTCTGATTGTTGCATGGATGAAATGAGCAAGTCCATAAAGACTGATCATCACCCCCATGTTGATGTTAGAGTATATTATTTTTTAAAGAGATAATTTTCTTCTTTTTCATCTTATATTAATTTCTTTTTCTTGTCTGTTCATTATTGCTAAGGCTTTTCAAGCTTCATAATTAACCTCTCAGTGGCATCACAATTAGCCTCTAAGTATATGTTTCAGAAAAATTATCTATGTGCTGTATTATGCAGATTTGCCTTAGTAATAATGTCTTCTTTGCTGAAATGATATGTCTGCATGAAAATTTTATATTTATTTATGTATTTAACATTGATAATAAGATCCCATAAGAATGCAAGCTCCTTGAAGGTAGGGATTGTTTATCATTTATCTTCATATCCCAGAAACTAGGAAAAAAGTCTGGCTGTATGAGAGACTCAATAAATCTTTGAACTGGATTGAATTTTATTTAAGCAAGGCTAACATAACAGGAAATTTGCAGAGGAAATATTTCATAGAATTATAGAATAACAGTATTTTTGCCAATAATGTCAGAGAGACAGAGAAAAGGTTAATTACAAAACTTTAAAATGTGAATAAGCTTATGCTAGTAACTAATAAATGAAGTGACATTTTGCATATTGCAAGAAATTAGTTAGCAGTAAATCATATATTTCAGGTGTGCAAAGTCTGCAGTTGTAAAAGTAGAGTTAAAACCATGTCAGTGGGATGAGGGAAGTATGTTCTAGAGTGATAAGAAAGATCTATCTATCAATCTAATATATATTTATAAAATATTAAGTGATAATGAAGTTTAATTATAAGGTTACCATGAATTTCATCTTTTTTAAAAAAATTTATTTATTTCATTCACTTTTACATGCCTATTTCCAAGTTACAAAATTTCCCTCTACCCTCCCTTCCCACTCCCCTCCCCTTAGCAGGGAATAGTCAAGGTTAGCATTTTATCTAAATATTTTGTTAAACATATTTACAAATTAGTAATTTTTGGCATGAGAATTATGTTTGAGGGATAGAAATACAAAAGAGATAACTTTTATAAAGTGTTGATCAGATTCTGAAGGTTTGTTTTATTTTTCTGCGTATTTTGTTTTCTTTTTTTTCTTCTTCTGGTTGGGGAATAATAAAATCCATAACCAGTCAAATACAATTGACCTAGCTCTCTGGATTGTCAAGAGGAGTTGCTTCCATCAAAGTTGTACATCTCATAATGTTGTTGCTATGCACATTGTTCTCCTAGCTTTATTCCCTTCGCTCAGCATCAAATCCCATAAGTCACTCCATGCTTCTCTAGAGTCTAACCATTTATGGTTTATTATAGAACAAAAATATTCCATAGCGTTCATGTACCATAACTTATTTAGCCATTCCCCAATTAATGGACTTCCTCTCAGCTTCCAATCTTTGCCATTACAAAAAGAACTGATATGTATATTTTGTAACATGTAGAACTTTTCCCATATTTAGGTTACCATGACTTTCAAAATCCCTTATTTTTTCAAGTTTAAGAAGGCCCTCATTCCATTGATATTTAGCAGGAAGAAACTTGACTTTTGTGAAGGTCTTCCTCAATTATTAATGTGCATCTGGGGTGGATATGTAAATTTGTTTGTTTTCCCCTTGTGTTCTTTCAAACTTTCTTTTTTTTTCCTTTAGTTCTGTTGATATTTTGTATATATTCTAAATTGGTATATGACATGTGATGTAAGTAATTTCTGATTCTTCCTTTTTTCTGCATGGATTTTATAGTAGAAGAATAATCTAAACTTATTCCTAGATATAAAATTTCTAAGTCAGGGAGGAAAAGTGTTTGTAGATGAATATATGGAATTTTTAGATTTTTGAATGCATATGTGCATATGTAGACATGTATATCTGTATACATAAATGAATATATATATACATATATGATATAGTTATATAGCTCTATAGATAACTCTACATAAACAGATCTAGAGGTAGATCTAAATATATTTTTCTCTTTAGCCTCTAATCCCACCACTTAGGATTCTTTCTAGAGAATGTCTTTCCTTGACCTTCTTCCATTTAAGCATGCCTCCATCTGCCTCTAAATATTCTTCCTCAGACTTGTCAATTTTTCTGACAATTTTTTATTTTAAAAAAGATTTAAGATATTCGTTATATCCTCTGTGTGTGTGTTTCCAATGAATTTGTCCAAATAGGCATACAGTCATATATAATATTGGTGCTTTTGCATTGAAAACTTGTTTGAACAAAACAAATGGGAAAGAATTTAAAGATTACTTTAGCTATGCAGGGTGCAAGAGAATATAAATTGATTTAAATTTGTTCATGAGCTTAAAATGTCAATGACAATTTCAGAAGCAGGAGTTGGAGAGAGACCAAAAATAATTTTGCAAAGCTAATTTTAGATCTATCTGAAGAAGTTTATTTCTCCATTGTTTTACTTAATAAAACTAATATCAATGAGAAGTTATAGGAAGACATATCTTCTTGTACATATATTTAATATTTGAATGTTCTGTATAATATGGATTGTTCAGTCATTTAAATCATGGCCCAACTCTTCATGACCCTCTTTTGGATTTTTTTTGGCAAATATACAGGAGTGTTTGTCATTTCCAATTCAATTTACAGATGTGGAAACTGAGGCAAATGGGGTTAAGTGGCTTGACTAGGCTCAGGAAGCTAGTAAATAACTGAGACCATATTTCAATTCATGAATATGAGCCTTCCTAACTGCAGGTTTGTCATTCTAGCCACAGTGCCATCTAGTTTCCCTAATATGGATGCATTTATAAAATATACAGGAGTATTCTGGTATAGTACATAGATAGTTGGCTTCATAGTCACAATTTCCTGGTATCAAATTCTTTCTCTGCATCCTTCTTTGACTCTAGGTAAATAACTTCACCTATTGGTGTCTCAGACGCCTCTCAATCAATGATTTTGAGCTAATGCTCTTAGTTGGAATAATGTTCCACAAATCCAGCTCTATTCTAAGTCAAGGAAATCATCTGTCTGGGCCCCTCAAAAATATATAAATATAGATATATCATATATAATTTGTCAGCGCATATGAGTTTCTTTCTAGATGTAGTCATTTTTATTGACATTTCCCTCTCTTTAGTGCCTGGGAAGTGTGAGGAATAACCAATTACACAATGTTATTCTGCTTTGATCTTATTATTCTGCATATCCGTCAACTAATGAAGACAAACCTCTATTGTTTCCCCCTGTGTATCATAATATCAGCCCTACTGAGAATGATGTTCTCCACAGGATACCACTCAATAATGAACAGTACTGTAGTTAAATTGTTTTAGTGTACCAATGGGCATGTTCATTGTATCAGCTTTAAATATCAACATCATAATTCACAATCTAAAATGGAAATGGAAGACTGAGATGCTGATGAAACTCTTAGACCATTACTGAATATTATTTCATACCTGGAGGTTTATTTAAAGTTTAATGGAAATAATTCAAATAGCTGACTGAGTTTATTGTGAAGACCTAGAACAAAAAATACCAAAATTTGTAAAGTTCAATAAGAATTTGCAATAAGTTCAATAAGAATTGAGACAAAGTATTTTTTAAAGATTTTTATCTTTAGATGAAATAGGCAAAATAACTAAATGTATTACTTCTTTCATTGAGATAAACAGATAGATCTATATATCTCTAGTTCCCTATGAGGTAGAAAGAGAAGAGAGAGATATTTCTTTCTAGAAAAGGAGAAAAAAGTCTCATGAGAGAATATTCAGGCATAGGTGAGGTGGTTAGGTTGGAGTCCTTCCTAAAATGATCCTTCCAGTGAAGGAGCTAACTACAAACCAATAGAGAAGAGCCCCAGATGGAAATTACCCCAAAAATAGAAATGTAAAAGGTGAGAAAGTAAAATTGGTTAATTCAAATAAATAAAGAATTAAAATATGTACCTCCAGGAATAACAGTAATCACTTTGATTTCTATATTGACTTCAATTTTGCAAAAGTTCATTGTCACAACAATCCTGTAAGGTAGGGATTTGCAAATTTTTTTTTTCCATATTTTATAAATAGGCAAACCAAGATCCAGAGTTAAAAAACAAACTTGCTCATAATCACAGAGCTAGCAAAGTGTAAAAGTGGAAGGAAGAACTGGAATTGAAATCAACTCCTCTAATTTCTGCACTATTGAACTCAGGTCTATAATTGTTTCTCTATATTATACCATTTCATATAACATTTCCATGATACAAAGGATAATGCCTAATGGATTCCAGATCATATTATTTTTCTCTATAATTAAAAAAATGTAATTAGTATAATGTTTAGTGAGAGGTAATTTAAATAGTGAATAGAAGATTGCCTACAAGTCTTGAAGGCACTGATTCTATCTCTTAAACATAACTGAATCTTTGACTAAACAAGTAATTTTATCTCTTAACTTTCCTTCCAGGAAGCTCTATGTGTCTATAAGTAGAATAGTTGTCAGAGTTTGTAGACAAAGTTCCATCAAAGAGAATTCTGTGTGTCTAATGAAAATCTGTTGGTTTTGTCTCTGTAGCTATGTGTGCATATTAATGTATAAAAGCATACACACACACAGACACACACACACACACACACACAGACAAACTGTCTATCTGTCCCATTTAGTGGAACATATAGATAGAAAGTAGAGAGTCAATCTTGTAGACAGAAAAACCTGAGGTTCTTATACTTTCTCTGACAAATACTTGCTATGTAAATATGGAAAATTCATTCAGTAAGCTTTTATATTTCCTTAAAGATAAATTCAATAGTGCTGCCAGTCTGTTTCAGTGGAAGGATCTTTCACATCAGGAATACTGAAGTTAACCACAGATTCAGATAGATAAGTGAATATTTAATAGTCAAATCAAATGAGATATTATTTGCAATATGCCTAGCACAGTACCTGATGAATAATGGGTTTTTAATAAAAAATTGATCCTTTCCTTTTTTCCTCCTTCTATCATATGTAGATATCATAAATTTATTTTCCTTTGGTTCTATTCTATTCTATTCTATTCTATTCTATTCTATTCTATTCTATTCTATTCCTCTAGATATTATTCTTTTATTTTTTTTTTGCAGGACCTAAATGTTATATATTTTATACTGAAATTTTAACTCTGTAATGTTACTAATTCCAAGATGTTTGGAAGATCATGCTAAATTACTGAATCTCGAGGCATGAACTGTCATCAGAAAATGATATAAAAATTTTTGTCTGGCAAAGATGCTAGTATAACTATATTTAGTAACAACTAATTTAAATAAATAATCCCTCCACCATTGCATGGTGATTTATGACCGAAACATACCCTGATCAAGTCATGAATATCTCCCCATCAATCAAAAATCCTTCTTCCTGAAGAACATTGTGTTCCTGATTATATGTAGACACTTCTAATAAAATTCATAGCATGTACTTCCTTTACTCTGCTTAAATCCAGCATGATTTTTTTTTATTTTGGTGGAGGAGAATGACTACTATTCAATTCAACAAGTATCTATTAAGTCCTATTATGTGCTTCTATATCTCCAAATTGTAAATGAATAAGTGCTTTTATACACATGCTCCTATTTATATATATACATACTTATCTGTATGTAGGGAAGGAATGGTTGTAATTCGGGAGATAAGGACAGTCTTTATTTTTTTCAAGTAGCATCTTTTTTTTTTCATTCATATGCACATGTATATTTTAATTTACAAAATTCCCTTTCACTCTCCCTTCCCACCCACCTCCCCTCAGCAGTGTACAGTCAGGTTTCCTTTGTATATACATATTTTGATAAACATGTTCATAGTTTAGTAACTTTTGTGGTATGAGGATTTAGGTTTAAGGAAGATATATAAGAATATTTTTTTTTATAAAATGTGCATCAGATTCTGAAGAGTTTTGTTTTATTTTCTTTTTATTTCTCCAGATGTGGATAAAATTGTCCATAGCTAGTCTATTATGCTTGTCCTAACTCCCTGAACTACTGAGTGGAGCTGCTTCAATGAAAGTTGATCATTTCACAACGCTGTTTTTAATGTCTATTTGTTCTATTGGTTCTGATCCCTTCCCTCACCATCAGATCCCATAAGTCATTCCATTCTTCTCTGGAGTAAGATCATTTATGGTTTCTTACAGAGCAATGATATTCCATCTACCATCAATTGTGTAACCATTCCCCAATTAATGGGTATCTCCTCAATTTCCAATTCTTTGCCACTTCAAAAAGAGCTGCAATTAATATTTTGGAACATGTGGAATTTTTCCCATTTTGTAGGCTTTCGTTGGGATTTAGGCCTAGAATTGGAATTTCTGGGTCAAAGGGAATTAACATTTTTATTGCTCTTTGGTCAGAGTTCCATATTGCTCTCTAGAATGGGTTGATCTGTTCACAACTCCACAAGCAATGCATCAATGTCCCAAACTTCGCACAAATGTCCAATTTAAATCATTTTCCCTTTTTCCAAAGTTGATTTAATTTAAATTTCTCTAATCAACAATGACTGGAGAATTTTTTTCATATAATTATATGTAGCTTTAATTTCTTCATTTGAAAACTGTCTGTTCATATTGTTTGACCATTTAACAATAGGGTTATGACTTGTAATCTTATAAATTTGATGCAATTATCTATATATTTTAGAAATGAGACCTTTATCAGAACACCTAGTTGTGAAGATTGTTTTCCAGCTTTCTGCTTTGCTTCTAATTTTGGCAGCATTGACTTTATTACTGCAAAACTTTTTTTTATTTGACATAGTCAAAATCATTCATTTTGCAGTTTATAAATGATTTTAATTCTTTTTGGGTCATAAATGTTTCCCCTTTCCATAAATCTGATAGAAAAATTCTTGGTCTTTTAATTTTTCTATGGTGTCTCCCTTTATGTCTAAATCTTATATCCATTATAACTTTATTTTGGTATAGGGTGTGAGATGTCGATCTGTGCTAAGTTTTTGCAATACAATTTTCTAATTTTCCCAACAATTTTTGTCAGATAGTGAGTTCTTACCCCAGAAGTTTATGTCTTTGGGTTTGTCAAACAGTAGATAGCTGTAGGCTTTTAATGGGGTTTCTTTTGAACCTATTCTAATCCAGTGAACCATTATTTTATTTCTTAACCAGGACCAGGCAGTTTGGATGACTGCTACTTTAAAATATAGTTTTAGATCTGGTAGAGCTTGGCCACTTTATTTTTATTTTTATCAGTTCCCTTGCTATTCTTGACTTTTTGTTGCTCAGATATATTTTGTTACTATTTTTTTCTAGCTCAGTAAAGTAGTTATTTGGTAGCTTGATTGGTATGGCCCTGAATAAGTAATTTAATTTGTGTACAACTGTCATTTTTATTATATTAGCTTGACCTAACCTTGAGCAATTGACATTTTTTCCAATTATTTACATCTGATTTTATTTGAGTGAGGAGTGTTTTATAATTGTATTCATACAGTTTCCAGGTTTCTCTTGGGAGGTAGATTCCCAAGTAGTTAATGTTGTCTGTAATTACTTTAAATAGACTTTCACTTTCTATCTCTTGCTCTTGGACTTTGTTGTTCATAAATAGAAACAATGATGATTTGTGTTGGTTTATTTTATATCCTATTACTTTGCTCAATTTCTTAATTGTTTCAAGGAATTTTTTAGATGATTTTCTCAGCTTCTCTAAGTATACTATTATATCATCTGCAAAGAATGAAAGTTTTGCTTCCTCATTTCCAATACTGATTACTTCAATTTCATTTTCTTCTCTTATGGCTCCAGCTAGCATTTCTAATACTAGTGAATAGTAATAGTGATAATGGGCATCCTTGTTTCACTCTTCATTTTCTTGGAAATGCTCTGAGTTTATCCTGAGATTGCATATAATATTTGTTGATAGCTGTAGAGAGATGCTATTTTTTATTTTCTGAAAAAAGTTTAGGAATTTTAATAGGAATGGATGCTATGTTGTATCAGAGGTTTTTTCAGGATCTATTGAGATAATTATATGATTTCACTTGGTTTTGTTATTGAAATGTTCAATTATGTTGACTGTTTTCATAATATTAAACCATTCCTGAGTACCTGGTATAAATCCTACTTGATTGTTGTGAATTGTCCTAGAAATAACTTACTGTAGTCTTATTCTTTAAATTTTATTTAAGATTTTTACACTCATATCCATAAGGGATATTGGTCTAAAATTTTCTTTGTCTATTTTGGTTTTTCCTGATTTAGGTATCAGCACCATATTGGTGTCATAAATGGAGTTTGACCAAACTCCTTCTCTTATTTTTTTAAAGATTTTGTGCAGAATAGAAAATAATTGGTATTATTTAAGCAATTTATTTCCCCTTCTGTTTATCTGGGCTGTTTGTATTTTTTTTAAATATTCATCTATTTCATTCATGCTATCCAATTTATTGACATAGACTTTGGCAAGGTAGTTCCAAATAATCTCTTTAATTTCCTCATCACTGGTGGTTGATTCACCCTTTTCATTTTTGATAGTCATAATTTGGCTATTTTCTTTCTTTTTTTTAATGAAATTAACCAAAAGTTTATCTTTTTTTAGGGCTTTTTCATAAAACCAATTCTGAGCTTGATTTATGATATTGGTGTTTTCTTGCTTTTATTAATCTCTCCCTTCATTTTTAGGATTTCTAATTGGTATTTAATTGGGGATCTTTAATTCTTTCTTTTTCTGGGTCTTTTTAGTTGTCTACCAAATCAAATTCATTGATCTCTTCTTTTTCTATTTTATTCCTATGGGCATTTAGAAATATATAGTTTCCACTCAAAACTGCCTTGCCTGAATCCCATAAATTTTGGTATGTTGTCTCATTAGTATCATTTTCTTGGATATAATTTCGATTATTTTGATTGTTTGATGTTTGGCCCACCTTTTATTTAATATCAAGTTATTTAGTTTCCAATTAGTTCTTATTTTATCTTTCCATGATCTTTTATTACATGTAATTTTTATTGCATCATAGTCTGGGATCTGTATATTCATTATTTTTGCCTTTCTGCATTTGATTATAAGTTTTTTCCTGCCCTAGGACCTGGACAATTTTGGTTTAGGTACCATATACTGAAGAGAAAAAGTTATATTCTTTCATATTTCCTTTAAATTTTCTCTAGAGGTATATCATATGTAAGTTTTCTAAGATTTCATTTACCTTCTTCACCTCCTTTTTTATTTTGTGGTTAGATTTATCTATTTCAGTTTGATTATTTGATTACTTGATAAGCTCATATTGTTATCAAAGAATTATTACACATTGATTGCTTGATTGATCAATAAGCAGCATTATTTCAGATGACATCAAACTATAATTATATTCCTTTGTTATCTTACCCACTTTTCAAGGACCCTCCAAAGACACACAATTCTTCTTATGAGCAAAAGTATCATTCAAAGCAAATCATTTATTGAACTATCTGTGCCCTTTCCCCCAGGCTTATTTTCTCTTACACTTTACCCTCCCATCACCACCCAGGGTACTTAACCCCTTGTTAAGTGAAGGAGGGATTAAGTCAAAACTTTATCTAATTAACTATCAGAATCAAAAGATCTGTAAGTACTGGGAGGCTCTGGAGGTCTCACCTGAGAACTTTATAAATAAATACATTTTAAGTTAAAGAGACATGGATTCAGGAGCATCCAGCTTCTGATGCCCCCACTTGACAGAGGGCTGAGTTTCATCAGTGGGTCAAAGGATAAGGAAACACTTAAATTTCAAGTTAATACCCCCTGCTTTTCATCAGGACTTTTTGCCTTAAACATAGTGATGTCACCATTATTTTACTCCCTATATTCTTTGACTGTTCTTTTAAAATTTAACTTTCAAATTATTTTATTTTACCTTTGCCTTTCCTATTATCTGTCTTCTTCCCTTATCTTTCCCTTTCCCTGATACTCCCTTCCCTGTAGATTAGGATACATTTTTAAACTCAAGTGGGTTAACTATCTTATTCCCTGTTTGGGCCAAATCTATTAAATAGAATTTACTCAGCATTCACACTCTCCCTTCTTTTCCTCTATAATTATTAATCTTTGTGACTTTGTGATAAATAACACCAGGTAAAGAGTAAAATAATTGTGAGGAGTAATAAGAAGAAAGGAAAGAAAAATATAAATAGAAAAAAATTAGCATGGAGGGAAATACAAAATTAGTAATCAAGTGTAAATGTGAATGAAATGAAATGTCCTATAAAATGGAAGCAGATAGCAAAATGGGTTAAAAACAAGAATCCTACAGTAAGTTGTTTACAAGAAGCTCATTTGAAGCAGGGAGATAAACACAGTGCAAAGGTAAAAGGTTGGAGCAAAATATATTATGCATCAAGTTGAAGTAAAAAAAAAAAGTCAGGAATAATGATCCAGATCTCAGATAAAGTAAAAGCAAAAAATAGATCTTATTCAAAGGGATGAGTGAGGAAAATACATCTTAAAAGGCACAATTGGTAATGAAACTATACCATTATTAAACAATGCATGCACCTAGTGGGATTTCTTAGAGAAAAAGCTGAGTGAATTACAAAGAAGGACAGACAGCAAATTTTTAATAATGGTATAGCTCAATATTCTTCAATTAGAAATAGGTAAATCTAACCACAAAATAAAAACGAAGGAGGTTTAGAAGGTAAATGAAATCTTAGAAAACTTAGATATGATATACCTCTGGAGAAAATTTAAAGGAAATATGAAAGAATATAACTTTTTCTCTTCAGTATATGGCACCTAAACCAAAACTGTCCAGGTCCTAGGGCAGAAAAAAAACTTATAATCAAATGCAGAAAGGCAAAAATAATGAATATACAGATCCCAGACTATGATGCAATAAAAATTACATGTAATAAAAGATCATGGAAAGATAAAATAAGAACTAATTGGAAACTAAATAACTTGATATTAAATAAAATGTGGGCCAAACATCAAACAATCAAAATAATCGAAATTATATCCAAGAAAATGATACTAATGAGACAACATACCAAAATTTATGGGATTCAGGCAAGACAGTTTTGAGTGGAAACTATATATATTTCTAAATGCCCATATGAATAAAATAGAAAAAGAAGAGATCAATGAATTTGATTTGGTAGACAACTAAAAAGGCCCAGAAAAAGAAAGAATTAAAGATCCCCAATTAAATACCAAATTAGAAATCCTAAAAATGAAGGGAGAGATTAATAAAATTGAACGCAAGAAAGGCATCAATGTCATAAATCAAGCTCAGAATTTGTTTTATGAAAAAGCCCTAAAAAAAGATAAACTTTTGGTTAATCTCATTAAAAAAGAAAGAAAATAGCCAAATTATGACTATCAAAAATGAAAAGGGTGATACTTCATCTATGAGTGATCTTTCACTGTCTTTTTTTTCAGACATGGTATTGCTGAAATTTTTGTCTATAAATTAGTTTTTCTATAATGAGTGCTGTTTTAGCTTTTTAGCTCATCTTTGTTGTTTTAGCTTTGTCTTTGGGGTATTGGCCAGGATGTTGTCTATACAGTCCAGGCCTTGCCTTTCTAGAGTGATTTTTTTGCCTCCGTTATGTCCAGTGGCTTGTTCCTGACCCAGTAATGTCTTTTTCCCAAGTGTTCTCAAGGTTCAGACTTTGTTTGGGGTTAGGACCCTCCCTGCTGGATTGCTTTCTAAATGCTGTAGTCAAGCTGTTGGGACCTTGATTGCACTGTGCCTAAGCTTCCTGTTGTCTTTCTAGATCTCCCTCCTCCTGAACTTTGCTTCCCTTTCCCCCTCCCAAAGAGATAGACCTTCACTAAAGATCCTCCAGGACAACTACAGTTGAAAACTTCTTTGAATCTTCTCCTTTTCTTGATGGGATCTGTAGCTTGAGTGTCAGTGCAGAGGCTTCATTTATCTTTAGTAGGGAAAATCTCCATGAGCATTTTAGCTTCACATTGTCATCTTGACTCCACTCCCTGAAAGTCTCCTTGCAGTTTTGTAACTATTCCTTAAATATTTAAATGGAAAATTAATATCAAGATATAAAGGGGGCAAGAAAAAAAACCAAGTGTGGTTAATGTCATATATATGAGCAAGAATTGAGCCAATACATCTCATATTTAGACTATGTGAAAAATAATTTTATATCAAAAAATGATAAAATGAAGAAAAAAGACTTCAAATATTACACCCCCCAAAATGTATATTTTATCCAAAAAGCAGGAAGAAATCACCATGATCTCTAAGCATGGAGGAACAGGGTCAAATATATGCTTGAAAAATATAAATATGGCAACTGCAGAAAATGCATTGAGGTGAAGATAGAAACTAATGATAAACTCATAGAGTAATCCAGTTAAGTTAAAAAAAAGTCATTGTGTGTTCTGAAAAAACATATGTTGAGTTTGGAAAATGTAAGAGTTTGAATAATATGTACATTCTGGACTAAATGAGCTTCCATTCAATCAGGATACTCAAATTATTCAATGCTTTTGAAATGACTAGAACTTGAACACCCTTTACAATGATGAAGATTGCTGTCCATCGATGCCTTCCCACTCCATCTGACTGTTGTCTATGTTCTCCCATAAATCTGTTGCATAGATGGAAAATAATAGGGTTCCAATGGGGGTGGTAGTGCAATTGTTTCTTTGAAAAATTAATTGAGGAGTTACTAAGTAAGATTATATAGCCTTAAGAAGTCCGGAGGTATTAGATAATGGATCAAATAATAAGAAGTTTCCTTATTCCTTGATGCATCATTCACTATTAGGTTCATCTAGTGATCTTAGTATTTCAGTTATCCTAATTATTTTAAAAATGTAATTATAGCATACAAGGTTAGAATAGCTAAGCAAATAGCAAAACTGCTTTAGTCAGAAACAACACAAAAGCCACACAACTATTGCATGAATTATTGATTAAAATTTGTGGCTTGGATCCTTAATATGCCATGCATAATAACTCTGATAATATTTCAATGAACAATTTGCTCAAGTTTATAAATCATTCCACTCAGTTGAAAAGATTCCATCCAGTTAGATACTAGCATGCTTAATTCTTTTTTAAAAATTTTTTTTAGGTTTCTTTTTTCTTTGCAAGGCAAATGGGATTAAGTGGCTTGCCCAAGGCCACACAGCTAAGTAATTATTAAGTGTCTGAGACCTGATTTGAACCCAGGTACTCCTGACTCCAAGGCTGGTGCTTTATCCACTGCCACCTAGCTGCCCCACATGCTTAATTCTTAAATTTAATGAGCTTTTTTCTCAATTCTGATGATATTCAAAGTTTAAAAAAGTGGAAAACATCTGCATCCTTGGGCCATACATTTCTTTCTAAAATAAAATGAAGTTGTGGGGATTACTAAAATCTACTAAAACATTACTAAGAGAATAGGTTGTACAAGAGAATATGTAATAACCCGTTAGATGAAGAACAAGAGATTACAGACTCTGAACTGGAGACATCTGGAGAAATAATCTATATATTACTGATGTACTTAAAAAATGAAAGTTGCTATATATTATACTTTCATTTGAGGTGCTAAGCATTTACATGACTCACTATTTTTTCCTTATAAAAATGAATGCTAACTTCAATAATAATAATAAATAACAACATTTGTTTTGTATATTCCCATTTGAGAAATACTTTAAACATAATGGGTCTTTTTATCTTCAAAATAACTCTTCAAAGTAGGAACTATTCAATCCACATTTTACTAAGGAGAAAATTGAGGGAAAATCTTAATGACCAGCCTAGTATCTAATATCATATATCTACTAGTCTCTTTCTTTGTTTCTTTGTTTCTTTGTTTCTTTGTTGCTTCCTTCCTTCCTTCCTTCCTTCCTTCCTTCCTTCTTTCTTTCTTTCTTTCTTTCTTTCTTTTCTTTTCTTTTTTTTTGCAAGGCAATGGGGTTAAGTGACTTTCCCAAGGTCACCCAGCTAGGTAATTATTAAGCATCTGAGGGCAGATTTGAACTCAGGTCTTCCTGACTCCAGGGCTGGTGTTCTATCTACTGTGACACCTAGCTGCCCCTTCTCCTAGTTTCTTGATATGGGATTTAATCTGCTGTCTTTCTGACTCCAGGTCATTCACTAATTACTATCCCACCTAGGTATATTCAAATGTATGCATACTACCTACAAGATGATTTCCACTGAAAATTGAATTCCAGTTTTCCTTTTTAAGTGTCTCCTAGTTCTTTCCAATAGTTCATTTAGAAATGACCATTTTCCTTATGTTCATCCAAACAACAAGTCTTGACCATTTTTGCAACTGGATTTCTGTTGCATTAATGCTTCTATTTTTCTCATTGAATTCTTCCTAGTGGGTTTGGACACTGACTTTTGTATTCAGGAACAAGGTTTTGGAGGGCCAGCATAGACACTACCTTAAGGTTTCTAAATCCATCTCCTCTGTGTACATCTCTTTAAATAAGTGACTTTCTTTGTCCCTTGTCTACTTATTTCTTCCCTTCTGCTGGCAAACATACTCAGATCTCCCTCCTTCCAAAACAAACAAAATTCTTTACTGAATTCACCCAGTTTCTCAATCTCAAAAGAAAGTGTCTGAGGTACATAATTTGAAAAATGTATGGGATTTGATGATATAAATGAAAAACTTTGGAATAATGATAGTCAATTTGTATGTAAAACAAAGATTTTGGAAAGGAAATCTTACACATTTTGATTGAATCTTATATTCAAAATCTATAATAAAGTGAGAATAATTTATAACAGCAATATTAATTTCCCATTATCCCATACAATTAAGTAATAAAGGTTTGAATAAGTAAATATAAAAAGAGAGAACACAAATTATCAATAACCACAAAATATGTTCATAACCAAGTAAATGCAAATTAAAATAATTGTCAGAAAATCTGACAAACATTAAATTGACCAATAAAGTTAGAAACTAAAGAAGCATGCTGCCATGAATGTGGAGTAAGAGAAAAGTTCAAGAGTTTCATTTTTGTTCATACTATTTGACTCATTGATTCTACTTCCTTGACCACACACTAGGGATATTATTGTTAGTGGAGAAAAGGGGAGGAAAATATCTATGAAAAAATTTCCTATCAGCCTTAGACATATTGCTAAATAACCTTAATATTATTTATACATATATATATATATCCATTGTTAATTTAGAAACACTTTGATTTAAGAATATAATTTAATAATATTGAAATACTTAAAAAATAACAGGACTTAATATATTAGATTCAAAAAATTTAGAAAAATTTATCTAAATTGAAAAAACCATAAAACTCTCATATAAAGAAATCTAGATTAACATACAGAAAATGAGGAAAAGATAATATTCAGGATGGGAAATGAAAATTAATTGTTTTTGTTAATATCTTCATCAGTATATGATTAACTCTTCTACTATTGTTAATACAAGTGCTACCACTGTTGCTGCCGCTGCTGTTAATATTACTACCACTATTACTATGACCATCAGCACCAATGACTGACAATTTTACAGTGTTTTAATTTGCAAAACTCTTTATATATATCAACAGTTGTGCTCTTTAACCTTTTTTAAAAATCCTTAGTGCTTAACATAAATGACAAATACATAGTAGGAGCTTAATAAATTTTATTGAATTGATCTGGGCTTCAAAAGAACCCTGTGAGAATGTCTTATAGGCCTTATTATGTTTATTTTATGAAACTGGGCCAAATCCCTTAACAATTCATTGGTTTATTGATTTTTTTTACCCTGCTGCCTATACCTTCAGCATTTGTCATTTCAGATAGATGTGAGGTGCTATCTCAGAATTATTTTAATTTGCCTTTCTCTTATTAGTAATGATGTAGAACATTTTTATATGTTTATAGATATCTTTAATTTCTGCTTCTCAAAATAGTTGTTCAAGGTTTCCTCTGACTAATTTTAAATAAGGGAATGACATCTTTTTCCCTTAAATTTTCTGCATAACAGGTTAGATGTCATCTCAATGTCACAAACACTCTTGCCAGACTTTTAAATTGTCTTGAGTTGGAAAAGTTGACCTTGAGTTGACCTCATTCAGAGGTCAAAATTTTAATTGAGGCATTATTTTAAAGTTTTGTTTTCTTTTGCTTTTATGTTGGAATGTTGGTAAAAGAGTTGGGGTTTTGTATGTATTCTTCAATCTGTCCTCTTATTTTGTTTTCCTTATGTTGGATCATACTTACTGCCATTTTATAAATTCAACTTGATGGTGAAACATGATTTCTGTGTCTGAGAGAACTTTATTTAAAATTTTAAAATTGAAAATCTTTATATTAGTATATAAGATTCTTTTCATGTTTATCCTTCCCTAGATTAAACACTTTAATTGTATGACCATAGGCAAGTCATCTAAACCTCTTTGCCTTATTTTGTCAGCTATAAAATGATATGGAGAAAGAAATGGGAAACCAATATCTTTCACACAAATGGGATGATAAAGTAAATATTTGAAAAATTAAAAATAATTAATTGACACTATTTTATACCTATTCAGCTGACTAATAGGAGAGAAAGAAAAAATGACAAACATTAGAGGGACTGTAGGAAAAACTAACACATTGTAGAAGAAGTTGTAAAAGAATTTGACAGTTCTGTAGAGCATTTTGGAACTACATCCAAAGGGCTATAAAATCATGCCTACATGACCAGATCTATAATGAAGAAGAGATGGAAGGGTCGTTAGTTGGCGCAGTAGATAAAGCACCGGCCTTGGAGTCAGGAGTACCTGAGTTCAAATCCGGTCTCAGACACTTAATAATTACCTAGCTGTGTGGCCTTGGGCAAGCCAGTTAACCCCATTTGCCTTGCAAAAACCTAAAACAAAAAACAAAAAAAAAGAAGAGATGAAAAACAAGGAGGGAAAAAGTTCTATAAATTTAAGGATATTTACATCAACTCTTTTCTGGTTACAAGGAATTGGAAATTGTGGGGATGCCCAGCAATTGAGGAATTACTGAAGAAATTGTAGTAGGTGATTAAGATGAAATGTTATTCTAAGAAATGATAAAAGGGATGTTCTCAGTAAAAAATAAAAAACTTGTATGAGCAGATGTAATGCCAAATATACTATAAACAAAATAACAGCAGTGTTGTAGGATGATTAGCTGTGAAAGACTTACCTTTTTTCTCAGCAATGCTATGACCCAAGAGAACTCTGAAGGACTTAGAATAAAAAAATACTATCCATCCCAGAGACCAAGCTGACCTTGTCTGAATACAGAATGAAGAATGCTTTTTAAACTTTATTTTACTTGAAATTTCTTTTTTGGGGGGGAATAATTTTATTACATGACTGTTGTAATGTTTTTCATGACTACACATTTGTGACTTATATCAAATAATTTGCATTTTTCAATGAGGTGGGAGAAGGGGAGACAATTCAGAACTTAAGGTTTTAAAAGTATATATGGAAAGTTTGTTTTTGCATGTAATCAGCCAAAAAATATATAAATATTAAAAAAAGAAATAAATATATGGAGATAGTTTAAAAGCTAAGAGGCACTAGCCCCTAAGGAAATTGGAAAAGATGCACAGAAGGTGAGCTTTCAGTTAAATCCTGAAGAAAGGCAGGAAACCCAAATGACAGAGGTAATGGACCAGAGAAGGCAGGGATGGAGGTCAATTAGTGCAAAGAGGGCTGGATTGATTTCCCTGTTAAAGGAACAGAAAGGAAGACAATATAGCTAGATAACAGAGTACAGGCAAACCTCCTAGTTATTGTAAGTTTGATATTAAAACATCTAAATAAAGCAAATATATCAGTAAAACAAGTCATATGAATTTTTTGGCTTCCCAGGATATATAAAAGTTATGTTTATGCTATTCTTTCATCTATTAAGTATGCAATATCATTCTTTTTGGTTTATTTATTTTATATTATTACAATAATATTGTTATAAAAGTAAGCACAAACCCCCCTCACCCTGAAGAAGATGGAAAAACTCAAGAATAGTGAGAGGGGAAAAAGAAATGTACTCCAGTCTGTGTTCAGATTCCAATGACTGTCTCTGGAGTGAGTTGCCTTCTTTATCATAAGTACACCAGAGAAGTTCCTTCAATACTTTTCCGACAGTAGCTATTACTAGCTGTATTTCCCACCATTCTATTCCTCCCACTCTCATTTATTCTATTCTCTCTCTCCTTTCTTCCTGTCCCTGTCCAAAAGAGTGGTGTATCTTGAGTACCCTCTCGTTTAGTCTTCCCTCTCTTCTATCACCTATTCCCCCCCTTCCCTTCTCCCATTCCCCCTTATCACATCCCTTTCTTATCATTTTTCTCTAGGGTAAGATTTATTTCTATACCCTATTATGTGTGTATGGTATTCTCTCTGAGCCATGATGAGAATAAAGGCTCACTCATTCCCCTTCTCCTTCCTCCATTCCACTCATTGAAAACACTTTTTCTTGACTCTTATGTGAAATATCTTAGCTTCTTCTTCCTCTACTTTTTCTTCCTCCCAGTACCTTCCTTTATTATCCATTGACTTCATCTTTTTACTATAATATACCATTATATTCATCTCCTTCTTGTGCTTTGTCTGTATATATGGTCCTTCTAACAGCTCTTATAAATGAGAAAGTTCATATGAGCTATCAGTTTCTTCTTCCCATGCAGGAATATGAACAGTTCAGCATCATTAAGTTCCTCATAGTTAGTCCTTCTCGTCCACCCCCTCTATGATTCACCAGAGTCCTGTACTTGAAGATCAAACTTTCTGTTCAGCTCTGGTTGTTTCAATAGGTAAATTTGAAAGTCCTCTTTTTCATTGAAAATCCATCTTTTGTCCTGAAAGAGGATATTCAGTTTTGCTAGGTAGTTGATTCTGGGTTGTAAAACAAGATCTTTTGCCTTTGGGAATATCATATGGTATTGAACCCTTAATTTAGATGCTGCCAGATCCTGTGTAATCCTGACTATGGAGCCATGGTAGTTGAATTATTTGTTTCTGTTAGTTTTAATATTTTCTCTTTGACTTGGGAGTTTTGGAATCTGGCTATAATATTTTTTGGGATCTCTTTAAGGGGGTGACTGGTAAATTCCCTCAATTTGTATTTTACCCTCTGATTCTAGGACCTTTTTGCTATATTATTATTTCTTGTAATATGAAGTATAGGCTCTTTCCCTGGTCATTACTTTCAGACAGTTCAATAATTTTTTAATTATTACTTCTGGATCTGTTTTCAAGGTAAGTTGTTTTCCAATGAGATATTTCACATTTTCTTCTAATTTTTTGCTTTTTTGGAAGAGTTTTATTTGTTCCAGATTTCTCACAAAGTCATCAGCTTCCTTTAGTTCCATTCTGCATTTGGAGGAGTTATTTTCTTCTGAGAGTTTATTTATCTCCTTTCCTAGCTGGACAATTGTGCTTTTTTTTAAAGTCATTCTTCTCCCTATTTGCCTTTTGTTTTGCTTTTTCCATTTGGCCTAAACTGGTCTTTAACATATTATTTTCTTCAGTATTTTTTTTTATTTCTTTCACCAAGCTGCTGATTTGGTTTTTCATGATTTTTCTGCATCCCTCTAATTTCTCCTCCTAATTTTTCCCCACCTCCCTTAATTGCTTTTCAAAGTCCTTTTTTGATTTCATCAAAAAAATGATTTTCTATTTCACTTAGAGGCTTTGGATACAGAAGTTTCGACTTTGCCATCTTCTAAATCTTCCATGGACCAAAGTAATTTTCTATGGTCAGATTCCTCTTTTTCTTTTTTTGCTTATTTCCTCATTCTATAACTAATTTACCTCACTTCCAATGCTTTGGAGTTTTTTGGGACACCCCACTGCAACCTTTATTCCTCCAAGGTCTTATGTTCTCTTGCCTGTGCTTTGCTATGTAGATGGCCACAGGAGCTCCCCTCTGGCCTGGAGCTCTGAGAGGAGAGTTCCTGCTATCTAAGTAAGGAAGCCCAACCTGCAACCTGGATCTGAGTATGGGCAAACAGCAGAGTCCTGCCCCAGGGAGAGCAGAGAGACCTCTGCAGTTTACCCCAACCCCCTTATTGTCTATGGGCTATGGTCTGGAGGTGTAGACTGGTTTCCCCATTCTAGTCCTGCCAAAAGTTCTCATTGCAAGACTGCTGTTAGGCTGGTGATCCTCACTCCACACTCATTCTGCTTCAGCATAGTTCTCTCACCATTCCTTCAAGCTGTTCCCAGTGATTGCTGTGCTGTGCTGCACTTTGCTGTGGCTGTGGCTTTTTTCCATCCTCTGGTCCCCCTGAAACATGCCTTTCCCACAGAATTTCTAAGTTATCTTGAACTGGGAAATTGCATCACTCAGTCTTTCTGTGTGTTCTGTCACTCTAAATTTTGCCTAGAGTCATAGTTTGATGGCTTTTGGAGTTTTTTCATGCATTATCAATTTCTTTTAAAATGTGTATAATTTAAAATATTTTATTAATAAAATTGTTTATTATACTATGAGGCTTCAGTGTTTTGCTGGTGGAGAGTCTTGCTTCAATGTTGATGAATGCTGGTGAGTGATTAGAGTAGCTATGGCAATTTCTTAAAATAAAGCAACTAACAAGTTTGTCTCCTTGAACAGGAAGTCCATTGTAGGGCAACTAAACTGGATACTTTCAGAATTACTGTGAATCAGGGAATAGGGAGCGCATAGGAGAGAGAGAGGAAAAGAGAGAAACAGAGAGACAGAGACACAGAGACAAAGACAGAGACAGGCATAGAGAGAGATAGAGAGAAAGAAAGATAGAGGGAGAGAAAGGGGAATAGATGATGAGTGTAGCAGACAGTTAATCTCTATTATTAAGTTCAGCATCCTTTATAAGCATTCCTCTAAATAATAGTGACAGCAATAATTGCTGATCACAGATCAACACAACAGATAAAATGATAATAAAATAGTTTGAAATATTGCAAGAATTACCAAAATGTGATAGAGTTGCTCTTCATATGTTTGCCACAAACCTTCAATTTGAAAAAAGCAAAAATAGCAACAACAAACCTGTGAAACACAATATTGTGAGGTGAATAAAAAAAAAAAACAACAGTGTGCTTATATTACAAAGGGATAATGTCTAATAAGACTGGAAAAGTATGAAAGGGCCAAGTAATGAAGGAACTGTGATAAGTATCAAACTCCTGGCAGGATGGCAGCTTGGTGGAGCAATGGATAGAGTATCATCCCTTGAGTCAGGAGGACCTGAGTTCAAATCTAGCCTTACACACTGAATAATTACCTAGCCCTGTGACCCTGAGAGGTCACTCAGTTCCATTGCCTTAAATAAATAAAAGTAAAAAAAAAAACTCTTGGCAGGGGATGAACTCAAGGCACAGATTGAGATATAGGTTTTTGTGGACATTGTCAATAAGTGGATTTGTTTTAATTGATTTCATACTTTTTGTTATATACATATGTATACACACACACACACACGCACATTTTTTTTTTTCCTTTTTCTCTAACAATGAATGGTAGGAAAAAGGAAAATAAACTCTGGTTGAAAAATACTTTTGAGAATGTTCAGTGGCTAGGGGGCTCAGTGGATAGAGCACCGGCCCTGTAGTCAAGAGTACCTGAGTTCAAATCCAGCCTCAGACTCTTAATAATTACCTAACTGTGTGGCCTTGGGCAAGCCACTTAACCCCACTGCCTTGCAAAAAAATAAATAAAAACTTTAAAAAAAAGAAGGCTTGTGCTATATAGATTTGGGTTTTGATTAATCCATAAACCTCTTTTATTTCTTGATCCTGAAATTATATTTCCTTTTTTTAAAATTTATTTATTTATTTATCACCCATATGTACATGTATATTTTTAAGTTACAAAATTTCCTTCCACCTTCCCTTCCAAGCCCCTTCCCATCAGCAGCAAACGGAAAGGGTAGCATTGTACCTACAAATTTTGAGAGACATGTTTACAGATTAGTAATTTTTGCTATGAAGAATTAGGATAAAGGGAGAGAGATAAATGAGACAATTTTTATAAAGTCTTCATCAGATTCTGAAGGGGTGTTTTGTGTGTGTGTTTTGTTTTGTGTTGTTTTTCTTCTTCTGGTTGGGGATAACATGGTCCATAGTTGGTCTATTAGGGTTATCCTAGCTCTCTGAACTGCTGAGAGGAGCTGCTTCCATCAAGGTTGATCGACTCACAATCTTGTTGTTTATGTGTACATAGTTCTCTTCATTCTTTTCCCTTAATTCAGCATCAGATACTGTAACTCATTCCATGCTTCTCCAGGTCTGACCACTTATAGTTTATTATAGAACAATTATATTCCACAATATTCATGTGTCATAAATTGTTTAGTCATTCTGCAATTGAAGATAATCCCCTCAATTTCCACTTTTTTGCCATTACAAAAAGAGCTGCTATGAATATTTGGGAACATGTAAGTCTTTTCCCATTTTTTTTTATTTCTTCTGTATATAATCCTAGAACTGGAATAGCTGGGTCAAATGGAATGAATAATTTTATTGCACTTTGGGCATAGTTCCATACTGTTCTCCAGAATGGTTGGATCCATTAACAACTCCACCAGCAATGCATTAATGTCCCAATCTTCCCACAATCTCTCCAATATGGATCATCTTCCATTTTTTTCACTTTGACCAATCTGACAGGTGTGAGATGATACCTAATTCTTGTTTTAATTTGCATTTCTCTAATCAATAATGATTTGGAGCATTTTTACATATGACTACATATAACTTTAATTTCTTCATTTGAAAATTATTCATTTATTTTGACCATTTATAAATTAGTGAATGTCTTGTAACCTTATAAATTTGATGCAATTCTCTATATATTTTAGAAATGAGACCTTTATCAGAACTCCTCATTGTGAAGGTTGTTACCCAACTTTCTGCTTTCCTTCTAATTTGGGCAGCATTGATTTCATTAGTGTAAAAACTTTTTATTTCATATAGTCAAAATCATTCATTTTGTAGTTTACAATGCAATCTAATCTAATGTTTGATCATAAATTTATCACCTTTCCATAGATCTGATAGATAATTTCTTGATCTGTTAATTTACCTATGATTGCCTTTTATGTCTAAATCCTGAACCCATTTTGACCTTATTTTGATATAGGGTGTGATATGTGGGTCTATGCATAGTTTTTGCCAAACTATTTTCCAGTTTTCTCACAATATTTTTGAGATAGTGAGTTCTTATCCCAGAGGCTCATGTCTTTGGATTTATCAAACACTAGATTGCTGTGGTCATTTACTGGAGTTTCTTTTGAAACTATCCTAATCCGCTGATCCATTACTCTATTTCTTAACCAGTACCAGGCAGTTTTGATGCCTGCTGTTTTATAGTTTAGTTTCATATCTGGTAGAGCTAGGCTACCTTCATTTGCATTTTTTCTTCAATCCCCTTGCTATTCTTGCCCTTTTTTTGCTCTAGATGAATTTTGTTACATTTTTTTCTAGCTTAGTAAGATAATTATTTGGTAGTTTAATTGACAGATAATTTTCAATATTCATTTTTTAAAGTTTTCTCTCTTCTCATCCTCCCTCCCCCTCCAGACTAGGCTAGCAAAGTAATATGATATAGGTTACACATGTAGAATTATATTATACATGCTTATTTTTTCCCTTGGCTATGAAAGAGGAAACAGTACAAAAGTGAAAAAATTGGAACAAAAAATAAATTAAAAAAAAAACCTCAAACTGTTATCCTTTGTCCTGCATTTAGATTCCATAGTTCTTACTCTGAAGACTGATGACATTATTTACTTACTGCATTTTCTAACAAAATTTTAGCTTCTTCCCTTTTCCTTTCCTTTATTCTGACATAATCATCAAAATATACATCAAATTCATCTAATTCATCAAATCCTTCTTTCTCTTCCAGGTAGGTAAGATGGCTGTATGTCCTAGGATGTAGTGTCCTCAAACCTGGAATATTTTTGCACTTTATTTCTGCCTTTTCGATTCTCGGGTTTCTTTCAAGTTTTACCTCTAACCTACTTCTTATTGATGCCTTTCCCAATCACATCAGCCGCTATCATCGCCAGTGAGATTACTTTCTATTTTATTTGTAATCCTACTATCTTTCATGGACAAGGATATTTATTTATGAGTTCCTCTCATTAGAATGTGAGCTCCTTGAGAATAAATACCTAGTTTTTGCCTATCAGTTAGAACAATGCCAAGGCAACAGTCAATACCTAATGAATGCTTATTGATCTGTTATTTTTTGTTGTCTTAGATTGTGTGATGAAACCAATTCCACCAAACATATTTAAATCTCTAAAGGTACTGTGAGTCATTCGATCAAAAATAACTAAGTAAAATATTATATATTAAGACAATTTTTTCTTGAAACTATTATCTGATAAGGCATTTTTCTCAAGAAAATAATTTAAAAAAAGAAAATATTTTATATTATATTGGTTAGCAAAGATATCAATTTTTCTTTTAAAAATTGATTAAATTCAACAGATTAAGAATACTATCTGTAGATATATAGAAAGGAGAGAAATTCATGGCCAACAAGAAATAGAGTACATTATAAATCTCAAAATGGATGATTTATTACTATATCAAATTAAAAAGGTTTTGCAATAATAAAACCAATGCTGCAAAAATTAGGAGCAAAACAACAAACAGGGAAACAGTTTCCACAGCTAGGGGTTCTGATAAGAGTTTCAATTCTAAAATATACAGAGAATTGTAAAAAATTTATAAAAGTTACAAGTCATTTCCCAATTGATATGTGGAAAATTTTCAAATAAAGAAATAAAAGCTATATATAATCATATGGAAAAATATTTCAAATTATTACTGATTAGAGAAATGCAAATTAAAAGAACTACCTCACACCTATCAGATTGGCTAAGATGACAAAAAAGGAAAACAATCAGTGTTGGAGAGGTTGTGGGAAGATTGGGACACTGATGCATTGATAGTAGAGTTGTGAATGGATCCAATCATTCTGGAGAGCAATATGGAACTATGCTCAAAGAGCCATAAAGCTGATAATACCTTTATAATTTTTGACCTAGCAATTCCAATTCTAAACCTACATCCAGAAGAAATCATATAAAAATGGGGAAGGTCCCACATGCTCCAAAATTTTCATAGCAGCTCTTTTTATTCAGGCAAGTAATTAGAAATTGAGGGATGCCCATCAATTGGGGATTGGCTGAATAAGTTATGTTATATGAATGTTATGGAATACTATCATTCTATAAGGAACCATGAATGGTCATTATCTAGAGAAGTATGGAATGAATTACAGGATCTGATGGTGAGTGCAGAGAGTAGAACCAAGATAACATTATACACATTAACAACAATATTGTGAGTTGATCAATCCTGATGGATGTAACTCGTCTCAGCACTTCAGAGAGCTAGGAAAACTCTAGGAAACCAGCTACAAAAAGTACTATCCTCATCCAGAGAAATAAAAACAAAACAAAACAAATAACTCCAAATAATCTGAATGAACACTATATTAACTTTTAAAAAATTTCTCATGAATTTCTTTCCTATCTCATGGATTTCTTTCTTTTTCCTTAAGCCTAATTCCTCATATTGAAAACAATTTTTTTTATGTAAACATGTTAAACAGAAATGTGTATGGTCAATATTTACCTGACTGTTTGCTGTTGAAGGGATGGAGGAAGTAAATCTTGTAATTTCAAAATATGCATGTGGATGAATGTTGAAAATCTTTCATAACATGTAATTATAAAAATAACATATAATATCAATTGGAAAAATTATTAATTCCTAATAGTGAAAATGGCTAATCTGTAAACATATTTAACACACATGTGCCTGTACAATAATCACCTGACTGTTCACCCCCTGAGGGGAAGGAGGTGTGAAGTAAGGGTGGAAGGAAATTATGTAATTTAAAAATATACATATACATATAGATGAATGTTGAAAAATGTTAAAATGGATAAAATTCTACTTTGATTGCATCAGGACTAAAGGTTTCCTCTCTTGGTACCCTTAAAATACTGTTTTAGAGGATTATGTTCTATAAAATGTATGTTTATAATTTGTCCCTGTCAATGTGTTTTGTAACATTACTAGCCCTTGGTAAGAGGTTTTTTTTTTTTTTGAAAAAAGTCATGTGTCTCTGTATAAAAAGTATTTTAGCCCTAATTTCTTAAGAAATTTGTTCAGTTCTTTAATGTCGCCTTTGACTCTTTATTTGTGTTAACTTGTTTTCTTCCAGAATAAACACAATCTTTAAGTTGTTCCTATGCATCCTCTCATTGATCTCAATACATTTTGCTTGCATGAGCATCATATTTTCTTCTGATATTTTTTAATTTTTCTTCTGTTCCACATAATATTTTATTTTGTTTGATTTGCACTTCAAATGAGTCACTATTTTTTCCCTTTTTTGGCAAGAATTGCCGCTGTTGAAACTTTTCAATTCTGCTAAGTATCTCTTCTGTGCACAGCACAGATTTTGTTTCATAATTATCATAATTTCCCCTTTAAATCATGTAGGAGCACTACATTGTGGTTTCACTTACTCTTTTGAATATATAAAGTCCTTTCCTTCAATAAATATTGATTTTTTCCCCTTTTTCTTGTTTGTTAACTTTTTAACTATATAAAGACAAACGTCTTTAATTGATTGTTATTTCTTCTATCATTTTTTGGTAATTCAAATATTTTTCTAACATAAACTTCTGGGGACTTGTCTTCAAAACCGTGTGAATTTTCTTCCAAAGTAATTGTTCATGTTATAATGGCATCAGTCATTATCCTTGTGACTTCTGGAGCAATAAATCTGGACCTAGGTGGATGCTAGAGCCTTTGCTTTCAAGTTTAGAGGAATGTCACACATAAAGCACACGCAAATATATACCCACACTCAGAACTGCACTTCAAATGATGCATTAAAATGACAGAATTCTTTCTTTTCCTCAATTGTCTTTCTTGGTTCTGATGTAGCACAAATGATAAATTGCTGAGAGGCATTCTACTTTGTACTTTTACATATTGGGAGGAGTGAGGGCATTTTATAATTCTCTGTTGGTTTGTGAAATCCAGTGTCAGTAGCATCATAGATTTTAGGACAGGTGGTGCTGACTTACTAAATTAGGGATTGGAGATTAATCTTCTCTGCTAGTAGTTTATTGAATTCTTATGATTCTTGATGTCCTTGATGTAGTAACAACTGAAACTATTTTATCACATATGCATAAAAATAATTTGCTCTGAGAGCTCATGAGTAATGGATAAAAATGCATTGTGTTCTTGTTGGTTATATGACCTTGAAGCCATTCATTTATCTTTACAATGAACCTAGGATTGATTGTAAGAAGTTGTGTCTTATCAATCTAAAAATCAGCAAACAAAATTTATTAAATTCATTGGTTTTCCAAGCATCAGTCTGATTTCTAGGGATATGAAGATATAAAATATAGTCCCCCAAATCAAAATCAAAACTGAAATTTTGACATGTCATTTGTTTTTAATTATTCATTTTGTAGACACTGGGCATGTGCCAATTCTTTCTTGTTTGTCTGTATTCAATTTTGCTCATCTTTGATTTTTGTTCTTTTCATTCTTTTACAAATAGTAAATTTTGCATCTTGTTTAAGATGAATTTATGAACCTGTTCTTAATTTGCACTTATCATATTTTACCTACTTTTAGTACTATGATGAAAAATTGAAAAAAAGTAAACTAAGTGTCAAGGTTCTCTGAATTTTCATTGTTTTTGTTTTCTGTAAGTTAGATTCATGCAACTGAATCTTTATTTTTTCAAGTAACAAAATGAGATATAATTTGCATATCATAATTCAGATTTTTATTTTTCCTTAGAATATTCCTCTTCAATATGCCAAATTGTTCAAAGTTTTAATAAGTGGAATATTCTTCTGATCTCCCTTATCCTAAATGAAGCGACATTTATTGCATGAAATATATCCCTCTAAAAGTTATATATTGCAGAAGATCAGAATGAAAATATGAATCATGACTTTAAATAAGTACTTTTTAACTATCTGGTCTCCAAATACATGAATACATGAATGCAATATGGTCCTTTTGTTCGTAATTTCTTTGTTTTCCTTTCTTATTCTTGTCTTTCTATTTTGTTTTCAACCTTGCATGGTTCTGAATGAACTGAGCTTGCACATTTAATTCTGAACTTCTTCAATTTATTATAGCTGTTAATTCTGTAAAACAATAGAATAAGAACATTTCAAGGATAGAAGGTACCTCCAAGGTCATTTTACCTATGCCTGAACCTACATAAGAATTCTGTTTTTCTCATTACCCATACTTTGTGGTTTTCTCTATAAATATCTGAGGCATGAATTTAAATTTAAATTACTGACTCCTTTCAGTTTGTCTCATGTAAATTCTCTGCATCAGTCTTTTCTTACTGTATGTTATCTAACCTATATTACAACTAGAATATTAGATGTATGAAATATAGTCAAACCCAGTTTTCTTTTTTGGGTTTTTTTTTTTTTGCAAGGTAAATGGGTTTAAGTGGCTTGCCTGAGGCCACACAGCTAGTTAATTATTAAGTTTCTGAGTTCAGATTTGAACTCAGGTACTCCTGACTCCAGGGCTGGTGCTTTATCCATTGTGCCACCTAGCCAACCCACCCTAGTTTTCTTTGTAGTTTAAGGAACTTAGAGAAAATGCCAAAATCATTTTCTATAAAGCTTTAAATTAAAATTTTCAGTAACTCCATTCTTGATATTCTGTGCTAGTGCAGAGTAAGGGAAGCATGAATGAGATTAAATGAATTGAAAATTCATAAAAAAATATTTGTTTGTCATTGGAATATATTTAAGTATACCCTAACACTTAATTATTCATTCTACTACCACTTAGTAAGTGTCTTGTATTAGCCAGTAGCTGTGAGAACTGTTGAGGATAAAAAGAAAGACAAAAACCAAAAATAAGCAAACAGAACCTCCCAAATTGTTCCTACTTTCCAATGGAAAGAACACTATGGAAACAATAATATAAAAAGATATATAAGAAATAAATAACATATCCAAATATTAAAAAAATACAGTGGAATCTAGAAGATAGTTCAAATCTTGCTTTAGATAATTAGTAGTTTTATCACTTTTAGTAAGTCTGTGCCTTAATTTCCATATTCAAAAAATAAATATGCTGGCTGAGGAGTAAGAACTTTTCTAGATCAAACTTTACATCTCTCCTCCAATAAAGTAAGCAGAACAGATGGTCATATCATCATCATCTGAGAAATGAAGAAACTGAGGATAGAGGAGTTTAAGTGACTATCTTAATATAATTGGTGGTAGAGTTGGAACTAAAAAGCAAAGTTTTTTTTTCAATTTTAGCTCATTGTTTTGCTTTTGCTTTATTTGCTTTGCCTTTTCACCCCTCTGTTAATGAAATTTTCTATGGTCTGAGCTCTGAAAATATGTATATATGCTAGCACAGTAGTCCCTGTTCTTAATTCTATTATAGTCTAATGGTAGTAGACAAATAAAGGATCTGTAGAAAAAGACTAAATAGATCAAGAAAGAAAGACAAAAGTGGGTTAGGATACATTACAGGTGAATTCCTTCTTAAAAAGAAAATGGAAGACATATGACTTAGTAAGTTTCTTGGAAATATCTGCCCTAGCAATACTCAGAAAAAACTAAATCAAAGAAATCAACAATGGTAACAACAAAAACTCATACTTGTCAGAGCTAGAGAGATAGATCTGGAATCCCAATTCCTGAGCAGGACTAAGCTGAAGATAAATGTAAAAATGTTAATTCTTCTTTACAGAAACCCAGTGACATAGTTGCTAATATTTTGCCCATTTCATATACATTTTAGTATTGCTTGACAATAGTAAGAGAATTCATAAGTTTCTTGGATAGAATTTAAATTGAGGTCTTCCTATTTCAAAGTTCAGTACACTATCCAGTGTAACACTAGCTATGAGCTACAAGCTACTAGCCACTAGCCACTGTCCACTGTCCACTCACCACTAGCCACTAATTACTAGCTGATGAAATGTCATCAGCATAAATTCATTTTAAAAAATCTCTAATTGATATGGTGAACCTTTAGAGTGTATTTTTTGTCTTTTTCCCCACTCTTTGATTTTGTGTCCATGGCCCTTGTGAAATTGCTAGTTACTTCTCAAGGTAATGATGAATTCTTGCTAATTCATTGATTAAACACTATCAAGTACTCTGCTAGATTTTGTGTTAAACATAAAACAGGGCAACATAACCAAGAAAAAGAAAGAACTGTTCTGTCCTTTTTCTTTGATAAATTTTAGACAATAAATAATCAAAATTAAATATCATTTTTTGCATTGATTGACTCAATCTTTGATCTACTACCTTGTTCCCTTAAACAGAACACTTGAAGTCACTAATAAGGAATAGAGACATGATTGAGAAATGTGGAGTAGTTGATTGATTTTCCAGCTTTCCCATATTTTAGTTTGTGACTAGTTAAATTGATTAACTGATTCAAAAATGGTTATTCATAAAAGATTATAGGACAATTAATTTGGAGCTGGAAGGGTTCATAGAGGGTATTAAGTCCAAACTTTTCACATTACAAATGAAAAACTGGAGTCACAGAAAGATTAACTGATCTACCTGGAGTCATACACCTAGCTAATAGCTGTTGGAGGGACGTTGTGACCTTATTCTTCTTGACTTAAAGTCCAGTTCACTTTCTAATTTGATACCATACCTTATATATTAAAAAAATTTATTCCACAGTTTAATTCCTATGTTCAGTAATATTTGTCAAATTTTAGGAAGCACATCAAGAAACTAGAGACTTTCTCGAAAAAAATCAACTAGTATGATAAAGAGATTCAAAACCATTTTAGTTAGGACTGATCAGATGAAGTAGAAAATAAGACTAGTCAAGAAAGGAGAAATTTTAAATAGCTTATTATTTTAAATAATTAGACTTTTAAAATATTGAAAGGATTGCTGTAAACTCAATAATCTCCTGTGATTCTTTTTCACCACCAGGAGCAACAATAAAATACTCTATTTGGTGACCAAGCCAGTCTTCTTAGACCAAGCTGTCTGCTTTACATGTTTCCAACAGGTGATACTGGTCTCTGGGTTGTTCCATGAATATTTCTGATGTCTAGGAATGTTTTCTGGAAACTCCCCTGCCTAGAAGACTCTTCCATCTAAGCTCTTTTCCTGACTTCCCTGGTCTCCTTTAAATCCAAGATAAGATCATATATTTTACATGTGGAAACTATCTACACACCCTCTTAATTTGATTGCTCTCTATTTGCTGGTTATTTCCTAGGCAACATTACTGTAGCTTGTTTTGAATATCTTTGTTTTCATATTGTAATATCCTTGATTTTTATATCTTTTTAGCACATTTACATCTCTATTTAGTACATTAATTGATACATAATAAAATATTTTATTTACCTTTATGGACTGGTTGATTGATAAGTGGAAGAAATACTAGACTTGTTCTACTTGCTATCAGAAGACTATCTTAGAAGTCTAATTGCAATTTAGATATCATGTGAAGAACACAGACAAATAAACCAACGGGAATGTATTATTTCATAAATCTCTGCTTCATGTAAATATTGAGGCAAATAAATTTTAACACTTGGGCCTATTGCAGAGATATTGCTCAAAGGAGGGTTACTTTTAAATGGTTTCTGAGGGAGGTTCCTATAAAACTTGGTGTTTGGAAATTTTCTATCCCTTCCATTTTCCATTTCCTAACCACAAAACAAGGTCACCTCTACACATTTTTTGGAATAACATTCTATCACTTTGTTTCCTTGGGTAGATATTCTGAATCTCTTGTCTCCCCAAACATACCAACCAAGATACTGCATTATTTTATGTTCTTTTGTGAACTTTGAGTTTAATCTCCCCTTCTTCATTATTGATGTTAAATACATTCCTTCAAAAAGTAAATCCACTTTGCTCTCATCACCGGCAGGTAATTTTCAACACCCTTAATTGAAAGTTTCTAGGTTTGTGCAGTATGCCCTCTGAAATTTGCCATGGAAATCTTAGGCATCCAAGTTGATCTTCCTATCTTCTTTTATACCATTTTTCAGCTGTGGTTGAATGTTAGTATTTGGGTGGTACTTGGAATTGTTTTAGAGAAATGCTTTAAAATGGTGCCATTTTGCTTGTCTTATACTAGAGTTAAGGCAGAATTTTTAGTTGCAGTTCAATATTAAGTCAGTTATAATTTATTTTGAGTTCTATCAATTGCATTTTCTATAATGAGTTCTTTAAAATGGCGTTAATTCATGTTAAAGTAAATTACTTTCAATAATTTACCTTTCAAAATAATGAAAATGATTTTGCACCCCTAATGTACCTTGTACTTTGAGCAGCACATAATAATATATACAAATCTGATTTTCTATTCAGGGCTTCATATATTTCAGTTCTGATTCTATTTGTGACAAGTGAATTTAATTTTCAATACCTTTTAAAAATTATGAGTTATATGCAAATTGTTTATCTGAAGTAGTGAAGTGAATTTCCTCATTGGGAGTTCCCTAATGCATTGAAATTATAGACCCAGGCCACCAACAAATAACTTTCATTGGTCCTTGAAAAGAACAGAATTTCAACTCCTTTTGAATTAAAAAAAACTGAAAATGGCAGAGATTGATAAAAACATATTATTTTAAATAAGTGTCATAACCATTCAGCCTAAGTTTTCTCATTTTACAGATGAAAATTAGCTAAAATTAGCTGACACAGTGACTAGAGTGTTTCATCCAGCCTAAAGTCTGAAGTCATGTTCTAGTTGAATGACCATGAGTAAATCACTTAGGCTAGGTTTATTATAGTTTTTTCAATTGTAAAATGGTTAAAGTTACAGCCCCTAACACATAGAGTTGCTAGGAATTGCACAGAGTTATTTAAAAAATCAAATAACAGAATATTTTATAGAGTTTAGGAAAGTTATTGTCACACAGTAGGTACAATATAAATGATTACTTCCTTCCTTATTTCTCTGAGTTGTTGAGAAGAGCAAATGAGATAGCATACGTAAAAATCTATGCCCACCTTAAAATAAAAGTAACTCTATCTTCTTGTACCACTCACTCTTATCACTCAATAAATTCTATAAAGTAAGGAATTCCTTCTTCTTTTGATTTTTATATCTTCCAGAGCCCTTACCTTATTGCTGCATACACATAAGGTCCTTATGAAATGGTTCTTGAAATCACCAATGTGAGTCCCAAATGACTATTTTTTCTGGTTTACAAGGTTGATTGATGTGATATTTAACATGCTTCTATCATAGACTGCATATTTTAAAATCAGTATCTATTTCACGCAGCAATTTTGAAGACTAATAAAATATCTTCAAACAGAATGACAAGGACAATTTGAAGGTAAACAAGCTTTCTTCTTTTGCAGCCCAAAGCTGACATAATTTCCAACTATCATCAAAGAATCTGCCTTTATGGTGTAAATACTAAAGGTTAGCAAACAATGAGAAAGAATGATATTTGGTAACAATGGAATAAAACAGATTGGATGATCAGACAGAACCTCTCAATAATCTTTTAACCTCCTTGTTGTCCTCAATTTGAGTCAAAAAGAAAGATGTACATGTTATTAAACATTTTGGCAATAATTATTGTGCATAAAAATATTCAGTAGAAACCCAAAAGGCAAATGGAATTGTGTATTGTTCTATGAGGAAACAAAAAAATAACTCAGGGAAAAAAATGTATCTTTCAAAAGGCTTCCTGCTCCTATGGTGGAAATAACTTTTTTTAAAAAAAATCCTCAACATTTTTTAAAAAGCTAACATTTAAGCAATTGAGCTGCATGTATATTACTTGGTAGAACCATGAAAGTCCATTGGCTGCATTTGGCAGCCTTGCTACACAATCCTATTAGCTGTAATGACTCAGAAATACAGTAGTATTATTGTCTAAATGAGAGAAGTCACCTTAAGGATCTTTGGTAAGGTCCTAGGAAATCTTTCAATCTCTCTAGAGCTTGCTGCAGTAATAAAGACAAAGCTTTAGTCCTAATCTCTTTTGCTTAAACACATATTCCTCCTTTTGTGGACTAGGGAAATGTTATAGTTCTGCCAGCCATGAAACATCTTAACCCTTTAATGGAGATTCAGCTGAGTAGTAAATAAAATAAAATAAATTGTTTTACCAGTGGAGATGTAGAGCTTGTTTCTATGAGATCATGTCTAAAACCAAAATTGTTCAGTTAAATTCAGTAAAAGGCACATTGACATGAATGTTAATTTAAAACTCAATTTGCATGATACAATAATTAAAACAATGTAAGTGAAAAGAATAAAACAAAATGGGGAAGAAGAAAATGCTTTGTTATTAGAATCACTAAGATTGGTACCAGAGAATAGATGCAAGGAAGGGAGATATATCTCCCTGCTTTCTTTGTAGAGATTGGGAACATTATATAAGAAGCGATGTATGTATTCAAGTATATTTTTAAATTTCAGGTTAGTTCTATTGATTTGCTTGCATACTCCTTTCTTTATCATTCTTTTTTCCTTGTTCTTTTCTTTATTTTTATAGTTTTATTTTAAGCGTGTATTTTGTTTTATTTTTTCCAAGTATGATTTTGGTGTATTCTTATAATAATTTGTTATAATAGTAAATAACCCCCCCCAAGAAGATGAGAAATCTCAAGAATAGTAAGAGAGAGGAAAAAATGTACTTCAGTCTATGTTCAGATTACAACTCTGTCTCTAGGGTGAGTTGCCTTCTTTATCATAAGTCCACCAGAAAAGTTGCTTTAATATTTTTTTCTGCCATAGTAGCTATAACTAACTGTATTTCCCTCCACTCTATTCCGCCACACTCTCATTTATCCAATTCGCACTCTCTCATTTCATCCTGGTCTGTCCAAAAGTATGTTGTTTCTAAGTACTCTCTCCCACAAATTTCACTCTCTTCTATCACCTATTCTCCCCTTCCCTACCCCTATTTCCCCTTACTCCATCCCTCTCTTCTCATTTTTTCTTTAGGGTAAGATAGATTCTAAACCCCTATTAAGTGAGTATGTTATTTCCTCTCTGAGCCATTTCTGATGAGAATGAAGGCTCACTCATTCCCCTTTGCCTTCCCCCATTTCATGCCATTGAAAAAGTTTTTTTCTTTACTCTTATGTGAAATTTCTTAACTTCTTCTCCTTTCTCTTCTTCACAGTACTTCCCTTTAATCACCCATTAACACCATCTTTTTACTATATTATAATATTATATTCCACTCCTTCCTGTGCTCTGATTATACCTGCTCCTAACATGCTCTTATAAATGAGAAAGTTCATGAGTTATCAATATTGTCTTCCCATGCAGGAATACAAACAGTTCAATATTATTAAGTTCCTAATGGTTAATCTTTCTCATCCACCCCCTCTATGGCTTACCAAAATCTTGTACTTGAAGATGAAACTTTCTGTTTAGCTCTGGTTCTTTCAATAGGAAAGTTTGAAAGTCCCTTGTTCCATTGAAAGTCCAGCTTTTTCCCTGAAAGAAGATGTTCAGTTTTGCTAGGTAGTTGATTCTCAGTTGCAATCCAAGATCTTTTGTCTTCTGGAATACCATATTCCAAGCTCTATGAGCCCTTAATGCAGATGCTGCCAGATCCTGTGTAATCCTGACTATGGAGTCACAGTAGTTGAATTGTTTGTTTCTGGCAGCTTTTCAAATTTTCTCTTTGACTTCCAAGTTTGGGAATTTGACTATAATATTTCTGGAAGTTTTTCTTTTGGGATCTCTTTCAGGAGGTAACTTGTGAATTCCCTCAATTTCTATTTTACCCTCTGCTTCTAGGATCTAAGGACAATTTTGCTGTATTATTTCTTTTTTTTTAATTTAATTTTTCTTTTTTTTTGCAAGGCAATGGGGTTAGGTGACATGCCCAAGGCCACACAGCTAGGTAATTATTCATTGTTTGAGGCCAGATTTGAACTCAGATATTGACTATCCACTGTATCATCAAGCTGTCCCCATATTATTTCTTTTCCTGGTCATGACTTTTAGGTAGTCCAGCAATTTTTAAATTATTTCTTCTGGATCTGTTTTCAAGGTTGATTGTTTTTCCAATGAGATATTTCACATTTTCTTCTAATTTTTTGCAAGTTTTATTTCTTCCTGATTTCTTGCAAATTCATCAACTTCCTTTAGTTCCATTCTGCATTTGAGGGAGTAATTTTCTTCAGAGAGCTTTTTTATCTCCTTTCCCAGCTGACCAATTCTGCTTTTTAAGGCATTCTTCACGTTTGTCTTTTGTTTTGCTTTATCCATTTGGCCTAAACTGGTTTTTAACATATTATTTTCTTCAGTATTTTTTTGTATTTCTTTCACCAAGCTACTGATTTGGTTTTCATGATTTATCTACATTAGTCCCATTTCTCCTCCCAATTTTTCCTCCAACTCCCTTAATTGCTTTTCAAAGTCTTTTTTGAGGTCATCCATAGTCTGAGCCCAATTACTATTTCTCATTGAGATTTTGGATATGGAAGCTTCGATTTTGTTGTCATCTGATTATGTGTTTTCATCTTTCATGGGACTAAAGTAATTTTCTATGGTTAGATTCTTCTTTTTTTTTTTCTGTTGTTTACTATTTCCTCAGCCCAAGACTAATTTACAGCATTTCCATGCTTTGGGATTTTTTTTGGGGGGGGAATACCTCATTGGAGTCTTTATTCCTCCAAGGTTTTCTGCTCTCTTGCCTGTGCTTTGATGTGTAGATGACCACAGGCACTCCCTTCTGCCCTGGAGCTGTGAGGAGGATCCCTGCTATTTTAGTATGGAAGGCCAAACTGCAGGCTGGATCTGAGTGTGGGTAAACAGCAGGGTCCTGCCCCAGGGATAGCCTAGAGATTTCTTCAGTCTCCCTGACCCCCTTACCATCTGTGGTCTGTGCTCTGGAGGTGCAGGCTTGAGTCTCTCAATTGGCTGGTGCTCCTCACTCCACACTCATTCTGGTGTAGCAGAGTTCTCTCACTGCCCCTTTAAGCTGTTTCTGGTGATCCCTGGGCTGGGCTTTTTTGTGCTGGGCTGAGCTTCAACCAGGAATTTTTTCCAACTCCAGGTCTAGATGAAACACACCTTTTTTGCTGAACTTCTAAGTTATCTTGGACTTGGATAATATACCACTCAGTTTTTCTGTCAGTTCTGCCCCTATAAATTTTGCCTACAGTCATCATTTGATGGGTTTAGAAGATTTTGGGGAAGGAGTTCCTGGGAAATTCTTCCTTCATGTTGCCATCCCCCTCCTGGCTCAACCCCTCTTCTTTATCATTCTTAATTATAAGGAAAAGTATAATGGTTAGAGGCAAGGAAGACTTGAAGAAAATTATATTTGAAAAAAATAAACTTGAGAAATGAATGATAGGTATCAGTAGCAGCTAACATTATTACACTATGTATTTAAATGCACATATATATATATATATATATACACTCTCTCTATATATATATAAATATATATATATATCACACATATTCACATTTATAAAACAAAGGGGAAACACATTCACACATGTGAATTTGCATTATGCAAACTCAGCTTCACATCAATAGTTTGAAAGAAATATATATGCAAAGAAAGTATTTTTGTTAACATTACTGTGCAGCACTGAGTTTTCTCTTTCTCCTTCTAACCCTCTTCTCAGAGTTCCTTGGCTCCCATCATCTCACTAAAAAACAAAACAAAACAATCTTCAAATATGAAAACAGAAATGAAGGAAGAAAACGAAGGCAGAAAAATGCCTTCTCAGAGACAAACACTGCAATTGCCAATTGCAATCGCACTATGTTCAAGTCTCTTTCTGTCTGGTCTGCCTTACCTGTTGCCCTTATTCTCTTCCACTCTTGTTCTTTTCAGGTCTGAAAAGGCCCCAATGTGACTAGTCCCAGCCTTAATTCTTTGTCCTCTTACTCTACTTCTCTGCCCCTCAATACCACAAGTCAGATGTTTCCTCTACAGGTGTGCAACCCACCTCCTCCCTCCGTACTTTTCCTTTCCTAGCTTCATGGACAAGTGCTAATTATTTCAAAATCATTCTAAGGGGAAATTCTAAAAATAAAAGAATAAATTAATTAAATTGAAAGTAAGAAGACCCATGAACTAATCAATAGCAATAGAAGCTAGTTTTATTTTAAAAAAATAGATGAACAGTTTGATTCTCCAACAATTTGATTTGAAAAAGAAAGAATGAAGAAAACCAAATTATCAGTATCACAAAATATAAAGCATTGATGCAGGGAGTTATGGACATAGGAGATATTGTGATTAGAAACAAATTTTATGAAAGGAAAATATTATCTGCCCTATCTGGGGAACTCTGTGTTTTAAAGTGACTCCCATTGTTAAATGTTAAATTATCAAGATAAGAGTAATTGTATTTCATTCCTCTTCCTCTAGCTTCCTGTTTCCAGTGTACCTGACCTTGGTCATTATTGGGTCAAGCTTGTGCTGGCCTGAGAGGAAATAACCTGTTATACTTACTGGTCATGTACCTTGGACAGGAAAGACCTGCATGTAGCTTGTTTATTGGAGAATACCTGGAACTAGGGGCTAGACCACTCCCCAAGCACCACCCTTGTCCAAATCACTACATAAGTACATTTAGATGGACCAGAAGAGATGATTGGCCTTCTTCTTCACCCTACCTTGTACCCTGCAAGGATGGCTATCTCTCTCTCTCTTTCTTTCTTAGACCATGTATGCCTGGTGTAGGACTATTAGAGAACCATGGGCTTCTATTTCAGGTGGCAGAACTGAGCTCACCCTTATACTTGTCTATCTTTTCCCTCTTAGCCAAGTCCTCTGGCTATTTTCCTTTTCACTTTCTTTTCCCTGAGGTACCTGGTCTCATCCTTTGCTACTCAGCATGTCCTCAAGCTACTTGCTTCTTCTCTAGGAGGAGAAAAGCTTTTAATTTGTCAATTTTGTAGGCTTGTTTAAAAAATCCTGAGAGGTTTTAAAATTCTAGCGTTCTATGTGAATTCTTTCACCTTCAAGCCTCTCAGTCTTAAATTGGCAACACCAATCCCTGGCAACAGCATGAAAATGCTGTCAATGAGGCAGAAATGAGTTATTAAAAAGACCAATTAGGTGTCAATAAATCTGAAAATCTGAGTGAAATGGATGAATATTAACAGAAATATAAATTGCTCAGATTAGTAGAAGAATAGAATGCTTAAATAACATCATTTTAGAAAAAAAGGAATTGAAGTCATCAATGAGCTCCTTAAGGAAAAAAGAATCCTCAGGATCCAATGAATTTACAAGTGAATTCTGCCAAGCATTTAAAGACCAATTAAGTTCGGTGATATATAAACTTTTTTGAGAAAATAGATAAGAGGAACTCCAATCAAATTTTTTTAAAAATATGAAGAAGAGCAAAAATAAAGAAAACCAAGGATCAATTTCCCCTAATGAAAATTAATGAAAAATTTAAAATAAAATACTAGCAGATAGTTTCAAACAAGATATAACAAGAGCTATAAACTATAACTAAGTAGGATTTATAGCAAGAATGAAAGACTGATTCAATATTAGGAAATTATCAGCATAATTGACTATAACATTAATAAAACCAAAAACGATTATTTAAATGACTGTAGAAAAAACCTTTAAAAATATAGCACTATTGCATTTAAAAATACTATAAAACATAGAAATTAATGAAACCTTCCTTAAAATGATAAAAATATCTAGCTATGGCTATCAATAAACATTATATGTAATGGAGATAAACTAGATGCCTTCCCAATAAGAACAAAGGTGAAGTAAAGATAACCCATTATCAACACTATAAGTGAGAGGTCCCTCCACCCAGGTACATCTTCAGTCACCCTGAACTGAAAATTGAAATTATATAATTCTGGAAGAGAAGGTCAGACTGGGTTGTTTACAGAATATTCCTTTACTTATTCAATTCACTTACATACCAAAACATCACTGATATAATGGTCTTCTTGGAAAATGAAAGATAAACAAAAACATTTGTGTGTAGTAGGAAAGGTCCCACTGCTGGCCAGTTGGGCAAAGTAGTTCCTTTTTTCCTTTGTTTTATTCTCTCCCTTCCTTCCTTCCTTCCTTCCTTCCTTCCTTCCTTCCTTCCTTCCTCCCTCCCTCCCTCCCTCCCTTCCTTCTTTCCTTCCTCCCTTCCTCCCTTCCTTCCTTCCTTCCTTCCTTCCTTCCTTCCTTCCTTCCTTCCTTCCTTCCTTCTATATTTCTTTTTTTCCCCTTTCCTTTCCCTCTATTCCCATTACTTGTGGGTGCTCTACACAAAAGCAATGCAAATTTTGATTCTAAATCTTCCAAGATATCTTGGGGTTTTTCTTTCTTAAGGACCATGCTTTATACCCAAATTATTCTGATTTTCATTGATTGACCAATAATAGTTCCAGGTCAAGCCTGGATTTGAGCCCTGATTGGTTCAGAGTAGTTATAAATAACAGTTGATTATTTTTGGCCAGAAACCCTGAGGATCTTCCCTTTTAGGAATATTGTTTTTATTTATTTTTTGACTAGTTAAATGTGGTCATTCTTTGCTTCTTCTCTCTCTTACCTAGCCTTAATCACTGAATGAGTATTGCATATTAAATCAAGTCACCTAACTATACAGAGATCAGCAACAAGAAGTGATTTACAGAGATAGTTATATAATGAAAATGATAAATTTGAAAAATTACAGAAACTTGTTTTGAACATAATTCTATTAGACAAAAAAGATCACTTCTCCTGGAAAGTCTTACTCCTCTGCTGGACATGCTCTCCTTCAGCTGGTATATTTTGTAAGCAGAAAGCTTACTGGGAAAGAGAAACTTGTCATCATTGCTTAGCAATCAGCCCCCATCCTCCTTAGAAGAGTGAATGACTCAAATTAGACTCAAGTTCCAGAAAAAAGGGAATATTTATACTAAGAATGGAAAAATATAACCTCTGAATATCCTTTATCCAGCTCAGCTTCCAGAAGGAGAAACTCAGCCTCTTCTCTACTACCCTTTTGAGAAGAGGCTGAGTTTAAATTCATAATCTCTTGATTATTTTATTGTTCTAAATTATCAGTTACTAAAGGATAAAATTTTCTCAGTTTAATTAATCGCTAAAGATATATACGTAATCTAGATTAAGATACTATCTTTGTTATTCTGCCTTAGTTTTTAGGGATACCTTTTACTAAAGAAGGGAATTTAATCTCATAATCAAATTAAACATAAATCAAATTAATCAATAAATGATTTCTTTTGTCATATGTTATGAATCCTCTTACAAAAAGTGAAAAGTATCAGTATTTAAAGAAAAAATTATTGTGATCCCCTGACCAGCAGGAGATCCATTCAGCTCAGGAGAGAGAAAGAAACACGCATACACCTGGGTGGGGAATACCAGAAGGATAACTGGCAGAACCAGTTTATTGAAAACATCAAACAGTCCTTATAGAAGAAAACTGCAAGATTAGAATATAGGATAAAAACAATGATGTAATTTTGTTTGGGGCAGGAATTAACCCAGCAGGATGTGACCCAGGTCAAGAAGTTCAGAAACAGGGCTTATAAATGAGGCCATGAATGACACAGTTGTGTTATCAAATCAGAGTTTCAAGGAAACTTTCAGCTCAAGGGTCACCACAGTTTAGGTTATTTGGCCATAATTGACATCTCATCCCAAACTCACTTGAGTAGTCTCTCACAAAATAAGGTTAGAGTAGGAATAAAAAAATAGATTTAACATCTCATATGTCAAATGATCTGATATTAAACGTATTAAAATGTAGTTGAAGTCAACCTTTACTTTTTTTGAATTTTTATTTATTTATTCTTATTTTTTTAAATGATTTTTTATACATTACTAAAATATTCTTGTTAAAGGGTAAATATAATACCCCCTCCCCCCAATAAAAATAAACCCACATGAGCAATAAAGTAAAGGAAAGAAAAAATTAAAATAATAATAATAATAATAATAACAATAATCATAATCATAATCATAATAGGGGCAGCCAGGTGGTACAGTAGACAGAGCACTGGCCCTGGAGCCAGGAACACCCAGGCCCAAATCTGGCCCCAGACACCCAACAATCACCCAGCTGTGTGGCCCCAGGCAAGCCACCCCAACCCCATTGCCCTGCAAAAAACCAAAATAAATAAATAAATGAATGAATGAATGAATGAATGAATAAATAAATAAATAAAATAATAGTAATAATAGTAGGGACAGCCAGGTGATGCAGTGCACAGACCACCAGCCCTGGAGCCAGGAGCACCCATGTTGAAGCCTGGCCTCAGACACCCAACAATCACTGAGCTGTGTGGCCCCAGGCAAGCAGCCCAACCCCATTAGCCCTGCAACCTTCCCCCAAAATAATAATAATTAGAAGAAATGTACTCCAGTCTGTGTTTTACCACCTCCAGCTCTGTCATGAGTAGATCATATTCTTTATGATAAGTCCATCACAAAAACTACTTCCATATTTTTCCACTGTTGCCATTGCTGATTGCAACTCCCTCCATTTGTACCTCCCCACTACCATATACCATTTTTTCTCTCTCCTTTCACTTTGTCCCTCTTCTTAAATGTGCTGTAGGATAACTGACTGTTGCAGCAGACAGATCCCTGACCCTGAGTTCAAGAAGCCCTGAGCCCATATACCATCCCTTAGGCCCCACATCCAACTGGCCTTATGGTCCTGGACAGAACATCCAATCCCAGCCCCTTGCAAGAAGTTAAAAAGAAAATGTGTTATATCTGACCACTCTCCCCAAAGGTCCACCCTCTCCTCCATCACTCACATCCCCCCTTCCTGCTGTCCCCCTTCTCTCCTTCTTACTCTATATGTCTGTACCCCATTGAGTATATATGCTGTTTCCTCTCCTAGCCACTTTTGATGAGAGCAAAGGTTCCCTCATTCCTCCTTCCCTTCCCCCTTCTATGTCATTGCAATAGCTCATTGTCATGAAAAACATTTTATTATATGAAATAACTTAGCCCATTACACCTCTCCTTTCTCTAACTCCTATTACATTTCCCTTTTGGCCATTGACTCCATTTTCATTATATTATATCTTAAAATTCAGCTTTCTGCTGTGCTTCATCTATAAAATTTCCTTCTACCTGCTCTATTAAATGAGAAGGTTCATATGAGTATTATCAATATTATTTTCAGACTGGGTATTTTGATCCTTCTTGGGATAAGAGACAATGTATTTTTCAATGGTATTCCTTATTTTTCTCTGTTTACTCATTTCCGCAGCCTGTGCCTGGTTTTGGGGTGCTTGCTGAACTTTTGAGTATTATTGGGTCACACCCTCAAAGGATCTCAATGTGTGAAACTTTCTCTTCCCTCCTGGTCTGTGAATGACCACAAGTGCACCCCTCTGGCAAGAGACTAAGGTGGGGGAGTCCTGCTGTTCTATGGGGGGCTGAGACTGAGATCAGGATCTGAATTTGGTCAGAGCTCCAGAGTCCTGTTCAAGGTACAGAGGACAGAGCTCAGAAGTCTCTCTCCACTCTCCTACCTAGGCCTCATACTCAAGGCTGAGTTGCCTGGGGGCTCCTGCTTACAGGCTCCACCTGTTTCCTTTTCCTGGATCTGGGCTGCCTCAGACACAGTCTTGCTCTGGCAGGCCCCCTCCCTGATCTTCCAAATTGTGCTCTTTGTTCCCCCACTGCCCTGAGCCAAGGCTCCCAGGTGCCCTGGGGCTGCCTCTAGGAGGCTGAGGTCCCTTCATTCTGGGAGCCACCCCTCTAACCCTGTGGAGTGGAGCCTTTCCATTATTTTCTAGGCTACCTTGGGCTGGAGAATTTCCTCACTGGATCCCTCTGTGAGTTCTGTCTCTCAAAAATTTACTTAGTCCTTATTTTATAAGTTTTGAAATATTAGAGAGTGCGCCTAAGACAGGATCTTCTCCTGTGGCCATCTTGATTCTGCCCCCAAGATGGCCTTTTCTAATTTACTTATGAATGGTATATCTAAAGAACTATACCTGTAATATTCTTAGCCACATTTATGGACTGGAAAACATAGAAATTAAAAAAAAATGTCCTGCCATGCTGACCTAATATGCCTGGCTCAAAAGCCTAGTCAGTTTTTGGACATTTTGCTTTCCTGGAAATCTAGGAATCTCTTAGGTTTGAGCAGTTTGGTGAACATTAATTATCTTGATGAATATTAATTAGCAATAGAATGTGAAACACTTGTTTTCTTCCTTCATATCCCAAACTGGATCTTATTTATATATTATTTTAAAATTTATAAAGTATATTGCATGCATTACTTCTTTGGATTCTTCATCCATTGATGTAGTTGCTGTTATATTCATTTTAGAGATGAGAAAACTCAGGTTAAAAGAGGAAATAATTTTCTCAAAGTAACAGTCTTGTAAGTGTATGAGAAGAGATTCAAGCCCAGTTATCCTGAATCAATACTATTCATAAAATGTTACTTTCATTTTTTACTGGTTTACTTTAAAGAAATACATATATGAATGCATACATGCATGCACATACATTCATATATATATATTATATATATTCAGACTATTAGAAGTATAGAAGAGATGTAACTTTATTACTTTGAATTCATTTATTTTAGAAACTCTGAACCATTTTTTTCTCATTATCCTGGACTGCATAAATTTCTCAAGGATTTATTTTATACCCAAATGTATTATTACTAATAATTTGTTTGGTATTTCTAACTTCAAGATGATTTTACAAATTTGTCCTTTCCTGCCCCCTCCATTTTCTATCTCTTTCATCCATTTCAGTAAATTTCAGATAAAGTAAAAAAACCATTAAATCTTTGAAATTTGGAACCTTTTGTAGGATATAGTTCATAGGCAGTGACTGATCATTTTTACCTTTCTCATTGTCTAGCATAGTTTATTGCTACAATAATTCTATTCCATGGTTTCCCTCCAAACTTTGACCTTGCCAAAAGTGTGAAATTAAGGTTTTTACTTTATCATTTTAAAGATTTTCCATAACCATACATATTCTTTGGCTGTCTTTCCTTCCTTAATTAAAAATAATGTAATTGGTAGAAACTGTTACCCTGTTTCCATTCCTTGGGAAAGTAATTTTAATATCTTTCTTTTAATTACTTTTCAGTGAATTCTAATAATTTTACAAGTAACTAAATAAATTATTTATATTTTCCTATATCTAAATGATAATTCAAAAGTAGAATATTTGATATTTCAAACTTATTCACAGTTACATGATTTGCAAAGCACTTAGATAGTATTTCATTTGAAAATTGATCTATACTAAATTATAAATGAGTAAGTGAAACTCAGAAAAGTTAAATGACTCCATCAGAGGGACACAACTAGTCAGTACCTGAAGCAGAATTTGCCCAAAGTAACTTTGGCCTGGAACTCAATTGCTTCAGCATAAAAAGCATGCATCATAAAATTATTAATATAAAGGGGATTTTACTATGGACTAGATGACTAGTCACTAATACCTAAACTACCTTGGAGACCAGGACAGTTTCTAATGTTGCCCACAGTGTGATGCAGAAGAAGTGCTAAACTGGAAGATATATAAAATTTACTCAGAGCATTGTCATCTGTGCTATAGACTTCCTAAAATCAAAATGTTTTCACAGACCAAAAAAATACTCCATTTATTTGATCTATAGAAAAGGTACAAATTTATAACCAGACAAGAATTAGAGTACATTATAAACAGAAAAATAAATTATTTTAACTATATTAAATTAAAAAAGGTTTTGCACTATTAAAATCAATGCTGCCAAAATTAGCTGTAAATTAGAAAGCTGTGAGATAATCTTCATAACTAGGAGTTCTGCTAAAAGTCTCATTTCTAAAATATAAAGAGAATTACATCAAATTTAGAAGATCACAAATCATTCCCCAACTGATAAATGATCAAAGGATAGGAACAGAGTTTTCAAATGAAGAAATTAAAACTATATATAAAGTCATAGGAAAAATGCTCCAAATCACTATTGATTAGATAAATGCAAATTAAAACAGCAATGAGTTATCATCTCACATCTATTAGATTAGCCAAGGAGAGAAAAAGGGAAGATGATCCATGTTAGAGAGTTGTTGGAGGATTGGGACATTGATGCATTGCTGGTGCAGTTGTGAAAGGTCCCAATCATTCTGGAAAGCAAAGTGAAACTATGCCCACAGGGCAATAAAACTGTCCATACACTATGATCCAGCAATTTTAATTCTAGTTCTATAGCTAAAAGAAATTATAAAAATAACAGAAAAGTTCTACATGTTCCAAAATATATTCATAGTAGCTTTTTGTGTATTGCAAAGAAATGGAAATTGAAGGGATACCCATCACTTGGGGAAAAAATTTAAACAAGTTATGGTACATGAATACTATGCAATACTATTGGTCTATAAGAAGACATAAATGTTTGGACTTTAGAGAAGCATAGAATGATTTATGGGATCTGATGATGAGTGAAGGCAATAGAGTCAAGAGAACAATGTGCACATTAACAACAACATTTTGAGATGAACAACCTTGATGGAAGCAGCTATTCTCAGAAGTCCAGAGAGCTAGGATATCTATACTTGACTGGTTATGGACTATATTATCTCCCATCAAAAGGAAGAAAAACAAAACAAAACAAAACACACAGGAAAAACACCCTTCCAAATCTGATGAACACTTTTTTCCCCTTAATCCTAATTCCTCAGACCAAAAATGATTAATTTTAACAAAATTATGTTTAACAAAATATGTATGTAAAATGCTAACCTGACTGTTTCTTACTGAGGGGAGGGGTCTGGGAAGGGAAGATGGAGGAAAATTTTCTAACTTGAAAATTTGCATGCCCATATGGATAAAAATTTAAAAAATCAATAAAAAACAAGAAAACAACAAGACAAAAAAGAAAAATGTTTTCACAGTTTTTGTACCACAGTTTTCACATACTCTATATTATTTCACTATTATTTATTACACATACCTATAAACACATGCACACACACAAGCAAATACACTCACATCCACAAACACTCATAGACACAATAGCTATGACCTTGACGCTCTCTTATGATTTACCTACCTCACTTCCAGACTATTCCTTTTACAAATACTCAGGTAGTGAATATTCATATGAATGATTTTTTAAAAAGAGGTAGCAGTATCAAAAAAGAATGAGAGAGTATTCATGTGTATTTAACTATATTTTCATGATAGAGCATGAAGATGAAAAATGAAACATTCATTCCGTCACTTGGACATTATTCCTATGTGATGTCACAGACGTTGCTTTTCTATGAATCCCCAAAATGTTCCAAATTTCCCTATTTCTATCAAAGTAATCACTGTTCTTTCAGTATCTCAGATTTGTACTCTCAGCATTGTTGTGAACTCCTCTTTCTTTCACCCAAAATTTCAAATCTTTTGCCAAATCTTCCAATTTATGCAATTACAACATCACTCGCATCCAATTTCTTTGTTCCATCAGCATGGTTACCCCCTCATGTCTCATCTGATTAGTTCAACAATTTTCTCATTTGCCGCCTTACCCTACTCTAGTTCATCCTACATACTGCAACCAAAGCAATTTTCCTTAAAGCCAGATATGTGGGTTTATGTGACTACCCTACTTTGTCAACTCCATTGACTTTCTATTACCTCTAGGATACAATATAAACTACTCTTTTTAGTTTTTAACACACTACACAATCTTGCCCCAAGCTCTCCAGGCTCATTGAACATTACTTTCCTTCTCATACTCTGTGATAAAGCAAAACTGACCTTTTCTTTGTTCATTACACATGCTACTTCATCTCCCATTTCTCTGCCCCTGTCCTGACCATCTGTCAAGCCTGAAAAGAATTCTCAACCTACATCTATTTCATTCACATTACTCATTGCTTTCAAATGCAACTCAGGCACCATCTTCTACATGAAATTTTTCCTGATTCCAATCTTATTTCTTCACCAAACTACCTTATAAACAATGATACAGTATATTTTTTTGTAATGTGCAATAGAGTTACAATGGTAAGAGTACTAGGAGAAGTTTCTATATTCACTATTTTTGTGTATTTAATATTCCACAGTCTTTTGCAGAAATTCAAAGAAAAAATTCATTTTGTCATTAAATGACAGTTTGGGACCAAACATTTAGTTTCTGCAGAATCTTTGGAAGCATCCTTGGAAAAACTTCAGTATTGAACAAGGTGATGATAAAGAAGGTGATGGTAATGGTAGGTAATTTTGATGAATAACCTAAAGTGATTTCTAATGACCCAAAAATATTAGGGTTATATATGTGGATTCATTTTCTCGTTCAAAATGAACATTAATAATAGTTTTTTTATGTAAGTATGAAAAATGACTTGTGATTAACAAATGTATTTTTAGAGTTTGAAATTATATTTGTTTATATCATAATTATTATTGCTATTGTTGTTATATAGCAAACAAGACCAATGATCCTTGTCTTATAATGTATCTTCATTAGCATCATTTTACAACTTATTAAATAAAAATGATATAGCATATTTTTTACTTTACTAAGAAAGCCAATACTTAATCAGATATATCTTAAGAAAAGCCTTATCAGATACATCATGAAATGAAATTATTCAAAACTGGAAATGAAAATTTAAGTCTCATTCACTTAATATAAGATCCCATGTAGCTAAATCAATAATAAATTATTTCCTTAGAGACAGCGATATTGAATTTACAACCTTATGTCATTTCTATTGTAAGCTTCTTGATGATATTTTAAAATGTGCTTTATATAAATATGAATATTCTTTCATATATATTTTCTACTTCAAGAATTTGCCTGTATTACTTCCATGGGTCTTATCAAATAAATCAATGAGAAAAAGAAATAATATGCCAAGAAGAAAGAGGCATGTTGAAAGTAATAACATTTTCATAATGTTGAGTATTTTAAATAGGCATGAAAATTCGAGAAATGGACTCTTCATATCAGTTATATGATTTATACATTACTTTCCCATTTTGCATGAGATTCTTCATTTTCATATTTGATAACATTATCTTTTTAATATACTTGCTATGGAACACTGGTAATGGGCAATTCCTTAGCATTTATTCATCCCTTCACTCATTTACCAAAAGTGTATTGCATGTTTGATATATATGGGACCCTATCCAAACTGTGGAAGGGGCATAAAATGATGAAAGGCAGCTCTTGCTCTCAAGTTATAAACTAAAAGAAATTATTGAGACACATTTCATCTTTTATTTTAATCTATTTTATTTTTTCCCCTATTATGTGTTAAAAATTTTTTTAACATTTTTAAAGTTTGAGTACCATATTGTGTCATTTCCTCTCTCCCTCCCCCTCACTTAGACAGTTAACAATTAAATATAAGTTATACATGTATAGCTGTGAAATATTTGCATATTGGTCATTTTAAAGAAGAAGATTCAAATAGAAGAAAAAGAATGAAAGAAAGTGCAGCCTATTCAAATAATATCAATTCTTTCTTTGGAGACAGACAGTTTTCTGTATCATTAATCCTTTAAAATTTTTTCACATGCTTATATTACTGAAAATACATAAAACTTTCACAGTTTTTCATATTACAATATTGTTGTTATTGTGTACAAAATTCTCTATTTACTTCACTTTTTATCAGTTCATATAAGAATTTCCAAATTTATCTAGATTCTTCCTGATGCTTATTTCTTATAGGACAATAATATTCCATCACAATCATATATCATAACCTGCCTATGCCATTCCTCCCTGAAGTTACAATGCATACAGCCCAGTGGTCAATCCCATGGAGTTCCCACTGGGACAGTCCTAGGTCAATGATCAGATCTTTAGGATTCTCAACATAATGAGCAGGGCCCTCCCCCTATTATTCAAATGAATAATACTCAAAATGAGTAAGAAGTGTAGGAGAAAGACAGAGTCTATAGAAAGATACCTTGGAAATAAAGATGGGCCAAATATCATCTCAAAAGATGTCAGAAAAAGTACTAAAAGTGAAGGTCAGAGGAAAACATTTCTTGAAAGAGGTCACAAAGGACTTTAAAAATTAAGTAGAAAAAATTGCACAAAAAATGCAAGAGAAATTCAACATCTCAAGAAAAAGAAGCACAAAAGTTGACGAAAACAAATCCTGTAAAAATACACTTGGACAAATGTAAAAAAGTGGAAAAACATATTGGCTCCTTTAAAAATTAAATTCATCAAATGGAAAAGGACATGCAAAAGCTAATTGAGGAAAATAATTCCTTGAAGAATAGGCTGGGGCTTAGCGGCAACTAGATGTCACAGTGGAAAGAGCACCAGCCCTGGAGTCAGGAGGGCATGAATTCAAATGCAACCTCAGACACCTAATAATTACCTAGCTGTGTGATCTTAGGCAAGTGACTTAACTCCATTGCTGTAGTAAAAAGAAAAAAAACCCTACAAAAAAGAATAGACTGAGGCTAGTGGAGGTTATTGACTCTAGGAAACATTAAGAATTAGTCAAGCAGGGTCAGATAGGTGCCACAGTGCATGGGGCACCAACCCTGGAGTCAGAAGGACCTGAGTTCAATTAGTCTCAAACACTGAATTAACTGAGATTTGTGACCTTTACCACACTGCCTTGAAAAAAAAGTACACAAGCAAAATAAAAAAAGAACTACCTGAAAGCCATGATCAGAGAGAGAGAGAGAGAGAGAGAGAGAGAGAGAGAGAGAGATATTGAGAGAGAGAGAGAAAGAGAACCTGAGCAGCATCTTTCAAGAAATCTCAAGGAAAACTAGATTTCATAGACCCTGAGGGCAAAATATACATTGAAAGAATCTACCAATCATCTCCTGAAAGGTATTCCAAAATTAAAACCCCAAGGAATATTGTATCCAAATTACAGTATCATAAGATACAGGAGAAAACTCTGCAGGCAGCCTGAAAGAAGCAATTCAAATACCAAACCACATCAGGATTGCACAGCACCTCAGTATTATCCTTAAGGAAGAAAAGGGCCTGCAATCTGATATTCTAGAGGGCAAAGGAGCTTGCATATTCCTCCAGGCAAAAAGAAAGTAATTTAAGGAAATGGGTGACTTTCAAAATTCAAAAAAAACAACTGAATAGAAAATTTGATTTACATAAAAAAGGTAAGCTAGGGAAAATAAAATAGACTGTTATTCAATAAGATTAAACTACTTGGGCACCTACATGGGTGTAGGGTATTGTTTACCTTGAGGCCTGAGGGTTGTAAAAAGCTTATGGACTAAGGCCCAGAGCATTCTGAGAAGTTTCCCAGAACTGTTGTTTTTGGGAAAATTTTACAAACCAAGTGTTCTGAGGAGAAACTCCCTACCCTTGGTTGTTCCTGACTTCCTTTCACACAGTCCCAGATTCCTTGTTTTGCTTGGTACTCTATCTTGGGGTTTTGAGTGATAAAAGACAGAAGCTGGAAAGGGGAGAGAGACTGCTCTGTTAAAAGGCTCAGAAGAATGCAACTTGGAGAGAGGAGGGAGACCTCTCAGCTGAGAGTCTCAGAAGCATGTAACCAGTCTTGAATAAACTTTCTACTTTGCTGAGATCCTGCCTTGAATCTTGTTCTTTAGAAGGTGCTGTTTGCCTTCTGTTCTAGACAGAAAACTTGTTGGGAGTAAGTAATCTGACTGCCTGGTCAGGGACAGAGCCTGGCACATGGGAGGAAGATTCTAAAAATATTTAAAAATTATAACTCTATTAGAGGGAGGATACTGAAAGTATGGATGTAAGTTGATTTTAATTGGGTGGTTTTAAAAGAATAAGAAATAAACATAAAAGATTATAAGGGGAGACAGACGGTGGCAGAATGGTGTAAATTACATCACAGGAAGAAGCAGAAAGTACTTATTATAGTAGAAGGGAAAAAAGGGAAAGAGTGAAAAGTCCTCGAATCTTAAATCTCATTAGATTTGACTCAAAGAGAGAATAACAGACCCAGGTGGGTTTAAAATTTTTTCTTATCTGTCAGGCATTATGAGGAGAAAGGTGAGGAAGGAATCAGAGGTTGCTAGAAGGGACAGAAGGAAGGAGGGGAAAACTGAAGGGGAAAGGGAAAAGAAAATGGAATGGATCTGATAGAAGTGGTGCACAATGAGGAAAGCATTCAGAAGCAAAATACTTCTGAAGAGGGATAGGGTGGAGGGAGAAAGAAAAATACCAACAGAAAGGAGATAGGATGTAAGATAATAGTTATTGTAACTGTAAATGTGAATGGAATAAACTCTCCCATTAAATGTTGCAGATAGCAGAGTGGCTTTAAAAAAACTAGAATCTTGTAATAAGTAGTTTACAAGAAACAAATTTGGAGCAGAAAGATGCATATCCAATAAATGTAAAAATCTGAAGCAGAATATATTATGGTTCTGCTGAAATGAGAAAAGGAAAGGTAGCAATTCTAATCTCAGATAAATCAAAAGCAAAAATAGCTTTCATTAAAAGGGATACCATAAAAGCAACTATAGACAGTTATTTCAATTCTAAGCATGTATACACCCAATGATATATCATCCAAATTTATGGAGGAGAAACTAAATGAGTTGCAGGAAGACATAGACAACAAAGCTATATTGGTGGAGGATGTCTACCCCACTCTCTCAGAATTAATAAGCAAGAAGGATGTTAAGGAGAGGAATAGAATATTAAAAAAGTTAGATGTGATAGACCTCTGGAAATAAATGAATGGAGATAAAAGAACTATACCAATGAATGGTATTGTCCATAGCAGGTCTCTCAGAATTTCCATTGATCTCCAAATTGCTCAATGGAGCTAGCTACATCCATAATAATTGATAATCTTGCCATGTTGTAGTTAATGTGTACAATATTCTCTTGGTTCTTCTCAGATCACTTAGCATCAGCTCCCCACGCAAATTTTTCCATGCTTCTCTAAAGTTAGACTATTCATTATTTCTTGCAAAATAATAGTATTCTATAGCTTCTCCTTAATTTCTAATTCTTTGCCACTAAAAAAGAGTTTCTATTAATATAATTGAATGTGTGACATACTTTCTGTTTTGTATGATCTTTTTGGATAGACCAACTAGTGGCAATGTTAAATCAAAGGATAGGATCAGTTGTATTGCCCTTTGCACATAGTTTCATTTTGCTTTTCAGAACAGGTGATCACTTCACATACACACCAACAATGCATTAGTGTTCCAGTTTTTCCACATCCTCTCTAACACTGATCCTTTTCTTTCATTTTAGTCATTTTGATATGTGTGAGATGATACCTTATAGCTGTTTCAAATTGCATTTTCTGCTGAATAATGATTTGGAGCATTTTTTTCATAAGGATAAAGATAACTTTTGTTTCTTCAACTATAAATTGTCAGTTTTTGTAATTTGGCCATTTATCAACTAGAAAATGATTTGCAATAATAAATTTGAGTCAATTCTCTATATAGTTTTGAAATGAGTCCTTTATCAGAAACAATACAATATTTGTAAAAATATTTGACCTCTTTTCTGCATCTCTCATAATCTTAGATTTATTAATTTTATTTGTGCAAAACATTCTAAATTTAATATAGTTAAATTGACCCATTTTGCAATTTTTAGTGTTCTCTATTTCTTCTTTAGTCATAAATTTCTCCCCTCAGCACAGATCAGACAGAGTAGCTGAGTATTACTCATTCCATTTTTGGTTTATGGTGTCACACTTTATGTCTAAATGCACCACCCAATTCAACCATATTGTGGTATAGGGTATGAGATATGAGTCTATCTAGTCTTTGACATATTGTTTTCCATTTTACCCAGCAGTGTTTATCAAATAGTTAAGTACAAGAAAAGTAAAAGAAAAGTTAAAAAAAGTAAGTAAAGAAACTAGTATCATTGAGTTTATCATGCAGGGGAAGTCATTTACTACAGTTTCTCTTGTATCTAATTTCATACATTCCTCCATTAGTCTACTTCTTAGCCAGTACCAGACAATTTTGAAGGCTGCCACTTTATAAAAATACTTTTAGATATGATATAGATATACATACATAGATATAGATTTTTTTTCATCAATTCACTTGATCTTCTTGACATTTTGGTTCTCTAGATGAATTTTTTTGCTATTTTTTCTAGTTCTTTTAGAATTGTTTTCTTCTGAATTTATTAGTATGTCACTGAATAAATAATTTAATTTGGGTGGAATTGTCATTTTTATTATATTAACTTGACATATTTCTACTTGTTTAGATCTGTCTTTATAAGTCTGAAAAATCTATTGCAATTGGGTTCATATAGTTTCTGGATTTGTCTTGGGAAGTAGATTCCCAAGTATTTTATCTTCTTTACAATTAATGTAAATGAAATTTCTCTCTTTCATGCTTATGAGCTATAGTATTCATATAGAAATGTTGATGAAATGTGGATTTATTTTATATATGGCTACTTTGTTTATGCTGCTATTTGTTTCAAGTAGATTTTTATTTGATTTTCTAGGATTCTCTAAGCATTCCATCATATCATCGGCAAAGAGTAAAATATTTCTTTCCTCATTACCTATTCCAATACCTTCATTTTCTTTTTTCATATTGATAAAGACAACATTTGTAATATAATATAGAATAATAATAATAGTGATAATAGTTACCCTTATTTCATTCCCAATCTTATTGGAAATACTGCTAGTTTATCCCCATAATATATAACATATGATGCTTACTGGGGTTGTTTTTTTTTTAGTTTTTACAAGGCAATGGGGTTAAGTTATTTGCCCAAGATCACACAGCTAGGTAATTATTAAGTTTCTGAGGCTGGATTTGAACTCAGGTCCTTCTGACTCCAGGACTGGCAACTCTATTCACTGCACCACCTAGCTGCCCCTTCCTGATTGGTTTTTACAGTTACTGTTATTAATTTTAAAGTATATTCCACTTATTCCTATGCTCTTTAGTTTTTTTAATGGGAATTCAATGCATACTGTATTTTGCCAAAAGATTTTCCAGCATCTATTAATATAATTATGACTTCTGTTAATTTTGTTATTGATATGGTCAATTACATTGATTTTTTTATATTGAATCTGGTATACCTGGAATAAATCAGTACTACTAATAATATATTATTCAAGTGATAACTTGCTGTAAACTTTGCTAAAATTTTATTTTAAATTTCTGCATCATTATTCATTAGTGAGATTGGTCTATAATTTTCTTTTCCGCTCTGGTCATCTAAACAGGAAAGTTTCAAAGTACAGCTAAGTAGTGTCTGTTGCTGAATTTGAACTCAGGTCCTCCTGCCTCCAAGGCTAGTGCTCTATTCACTGTGCTAGCTATCTTACCCACCTTATCTATTTTAATGAGATTTATTTTTGCTTTTAGCTTTGCTTGAGGTCAGGATTACTACCTCTGATTTGTTTTTTTTTTTTAACCTGTGCTAAAGTATAATGTATTCTGCCCTAGTCTCCTACTTTTACCCCATGTGTATGTCTCTGTTTCAAATGTGCTTCAAAGTTTATATATAATAGAATTTCTGTTTTTAATCCTTTCTATTATCTACTTTTGTTTTATTGAATAGTTCATCTTATTTACAGTTACAGTTATGATTACTAACTCTGTACTTTGCTCCATGCTATTTTTCCTCATTTATATTTTTCTTTTCTTTCCCCTTATCCCTCCTCACCGATATTTTGTTTCTGACTGCTGTCTCTTGATTAGCTTTTTTCCCCTATCAATTCTTCTTCCTTACTTTTATCAGTCGCTTCTTCCCCTTTCTTCCCCCCTTCTACTTAAATCTGATTGCCCTGCATCCAGAGTCATCTCTAGTCATTCTGATTCATATCTGGCCACTGGACTCATAACTCTGGAGGAGTCTGGTGTCTTAGCACAGCCCTCCCTCTCTCAAATCCTGTTTATGTGCTTGTCATGGCATCATCTCCCTGATGTTGTGGTCTTCTTCAAAAATGAAGGTCGAAAAAAAACCCCACCAAAACTACTTCCCTGTAGGGTAGAATAAGTCTTTAAACTTAATTGGAAAAATAAGTTACTTCATCTTTCAGTCAAATCTGTTGAGTGTAAGATTTACTCCTTGCCATTGTCTCCTTTCCCTCAGCTACATGTCTTCTTCATGCCTCTTCATGCTAGAAAACCTTTTGATAACTTACTTCACCCATTTGTATTAGAAACACTTGAGAACATAGGAACACTTAATGCCTCTTCTTTTTTTAATCCTTCTTTTCTTGTCTTAATTGTTTTAACCTTGTAACTCTGTCTTGTAACTTTGTCACAACCTCTTTCAAAATATTATCTTTTTATCTGTCCTGATAGAAGTATAGTTCTCAAGGGTTGATTGATTGATTGATGGATTGATTATTTTATAAGAAACTTTACTTTCATTGATGATTCATACCACAAGTTTCTGTCCCAGTACACTGTCCTCATTTATCCCATCAGAATTGGATTCTCAAGAGGCATAAACATCATCAAATTGCAGTCAATTTATACCAGCCCTCTTTCTGCTTATTCTCTAATAGAAATACAATCTTCATGAACTAAAGTATCAAGAATAGCCAGATTAAAAAAATAGCCATGCCTCGCAAAAACAAAAAAAGAAAAAAAAAGACAGATCACTTCATGATCTACTTATGTCCATCCCCTCTATGAATACTCCTTCCCTTTTCCCCTATAGTAAATACAAGCTACATTTGCTAAATTATTAAGTAAAGCAATATCATACCATGAGTCATTTCTGTCTGGATCTTCTTACTATACATCCCCCCACTGTCCCAAAAGTAATACAACCCCTATGAGCTAAAGTATCAGGTAAAGATCACTTCATGATCCAACTATATTCAACCCTCACGTATTAAAGTATCACTTAAAGAATCATCATTTTCGTAGTCAATTTATACCCAAACCCTCTCTCTAAGTATGTTTCTTTTAATTATACTAAGAGAAATACAATTCTCATGAGTTCCAACTATTGTACTTCCTAAGCAAGGATGTAAAATGTTTAATGCTATTAACTATCATTTTACCTTTCTTTTTAATTTTTTTACATATTTCTTGATTATTGTATTTGAAAATCAAAATTTCTGTTTAATTCTGGTCTTTTTACCAGGAAAATTTGAAATTCATTTATTTTATTGAAAGTTCATATTTTCCTCTGAAATACTATGCTGAACTTTGCATATGGTTGATTTTTGGTTGTATTCCAAGAATATAATATTCCAGGTACTCTGATTCTGAAAGCTAATAATTTCTTCAATATTCTTCTTTTTCTGATACTTTGCAGTATTTTCTGCTTTAACTGAGAATGCTGAAATTGAACCATAATATTCCTTAGAGGTTTTATTCTGAATATCTTTCTGGAGGTGATCAGTGTATTCCTTCAAGGACTATTTTTGTCTTCTTTTTCCTAGGATATTAGGGCATTTTATATAATAATTTCCTGAAAGATATTTTTGTACTTTTTGATTGAGGTTTCAGGTTGACTAAAATTTCATTTAATTTTGTCACCTAGATCTATTTTTGTGATCAGTCACTTTTCCTAATAAATACTTTATATTTTTTTCTATTTATTCAATCTGTTTGATGAAATCTTGGTGTCTCAAAGAAGTATTAGTTTCCATTTAATTAATACTAATTTTTAGGCTTCTATTTTCTTCATGTAAGTTTTGTGTTTCCTTTTTCAATTGGTGAATTTTCCTTTTAAATCAGTTATTTTCATTTTTCATTTGATTAATTTTCCTTTTTGATGAGTTACATTTCTTTTCTAGCTCATTGATTTCACATTTTCTTGAATTATATTCCCATTCCAGTTGGCTGAGTTATATTCTTTTTCCAGTTGGTCATTTTTATTTTTAAAGAAGTTGATTTCTGTAGGCATTTTTTTTTCATAATTCTCCTGCAAGGTTCTCATTACTTTTCTCCAATTTTGTCCTTCCACTCATCTTTGGTTTTTTAAAATTTTTTTGAACTACTTCATGAGGTCTTTTTTGGATTTGAGATCAAAGAATAAACTCTATTGAGTCTTTACATGTAGGTATTTTATAATTGCTTTACTCTTCAGAGATGGAGATTTTATGATCCCTATAAGAATATTGATTTTAAAAAAAATTAAAAAAAAGAATATTGATTTTATGTGTTGTTGTTGCTTTTACTCCTTTTGCTAGTTGAGCTCTCCCCTGGGATATAGTGAGTATAGTCACAAGCTTTTTTGTGCTGGCAGACTCTGGACCCTGGCTTATTGCTTACCATGGTGTTGCATATGCAGTGGTTTGTCTCTCCATTTATGCCAAGGAATTGCTTATTCAGGGACTTATTCCCAACCCAGTACTGTTTTTTTTGAACCACCTTTCTCAGAGTTCAGATTGAGTCTTCTGGGCTGAGATTTGGACCCCCCACTGCTCACGTTATGTGATTCTGGTTTGCTGAGAATTGACCTGAGCTTTGTTGTAACAAAGAACTTCCCACTTGCTTTGTAAATCTCCTGCCTATTCAGGATTATAATTCCCTTTTATTCAAAAAAAGACAGATCTTTACTGAAGTTTTTCTATGATATCTTGAGTTGAGATCTTGCTTCCCTCCTTTTTTGTTGGAATCTCTAACTTTAAGGACTGTTTAGAAGATTCACTTAAGGTTAGTTTTGGAAAAGCTCCAGGAGCTTCCTAGGTTTGTGCCACCATGTTGGCTCCCTGAGTACACAATTAGTACATAAAAGGTGATACCATAAGACAATGTGTAAATCATGGAAAAGTTTACTTTCCAGAATTATGAAAAGGTGAGCAATTCATGATCAAAGAGGGGATAGAGAACATTATAAAATGCAAAATGGCTAATTTTGAATTACCAAATTGAAATATATTTGTGCATTAAAAATCAATCCAACCAAGATTGAAAGGATTGCAGTTAGTTGGAAAAAATTTTTACAGATTGTTTTTTCAATAAAGGACTCATATTTAAAATATATGGAGAAATGGGTCAAATTTATAAGAATACAAGACATTTCCCAATTGGAGATAAGTTTGACATAATTATACAAGCATAATCTAAATTAAATTACTTTCTCTCAAGGAAGAGTCAGGGAAGGGGAGAGGAAGCAAAATGTAAAATTGAAAATCTTTCAGAATGATTTTTGAAAGGAATTTATGAATATATTTGGAGATAAATAAAATATTCTTATGAAAAACAAAATAAAATAAAACAACGGTCCTCACCTAACAGGTGACTGTGTGTTGAAATTGGGGAAAATAATGATTTTGTGGAAAAAGGTCATCAATAATTTTATTTTTGCCTAGACTCATGGACTTCCTCTCTGATTGCATTATGTCCATCTATATATATTTATTTAAAGTTTAAGACAATTCCATAGTTTCTACAATAAAGAACCAATTTAGATTACACATTTTTTAGGGGTTTTTTTTGCAAGGCAAACGGGGTTAAGTGGCTTGCCCAGGGCCACACAGCTAGGTAATTATTAAATGTCTGAGAAAAGATTTGAACCCAGGTACTCCTGACTCCAAGGGCCAGTGCATTATCCACTATGCCACCTAGATTACACATTTTTTTTAAATTTAAATTTATTATGGAGAACTTTTAGTTGGTTTCCTTCTTTTCTCTTTTCTTTTTCTTTTTTTACAAATTAAGAAATTGATTTTAATGACTTGACCCAAGTCATTACATCACATAATTTCAGAAGGTGATTTTAGAATCAGGTCTTCTAGGTTGAAAATGACTTCTTTTTATTCTATAAGAACTCTAATATTTTAATGTATATTCAATGCTAGGTCAAATTCCTTCCTATCCCATGAGGCAGTCCACTCTACTTGAAAAAAAAAACTTTACCTATAATAAAAAATATTATTTTTTTATATTTATATTGAGTTGAAACAGGTTTCCCTATAACACCCACTAATAGTTGTTATTTTGATGTTTCAGTATTATCTTACTCTTTGTGACCCCATTTAGGTCTTTCTAGCAAAGATACTACAATAATTTTCCATTTCTTTTTCCAGATCATTTTGGAAAAGAGAAAAATGAGGAAAAGAGGGTAAATTGAAAAATGAAGGGTCACACAATCTCTCTGAGACTTAATTTGAAATTATATAGGAAAGTCTTCTTGTTTCAAGAAAGTATTCTTCCCTCCAAGACATACAGAAATAAAAGTGTTCAGGTCATATTCCCTTCCACTGTACATGAGATTTTTCTATTATTCACTTTTGACATTAGAAGCTGCAACTTCTCCCAAATGTGAAGATTTTTTTTTTCCATGTAATTCCCTGCTTTGTAACAGAGCATGAAGTAGATTTCTCATTGATTTTCTGGAATTATGATGGAGCATCTTAATAATTTAAAAAGGGGTTGTGCTCCCAAATTTACCAGAATTCAGTTTCGTGTGACTCAAAATTTGTTTCCATTTAAAAATTTAAATATCAGACCACCATCAATGATTTCTTTGTCTTTTAAAAAACAAGTAAAAAATACCATTCAAACAAAAACCACCTGTTCTAATGGGAAGAAAGGGTAAGTGTAATGTAAATACTCAATACAGAATTTAGCCAATTCACTACAATTTGATTGCCATTTGTTTTTTATTCTCTTTAAATCAATCAATAAGTATTTAATAAGGACATATTTTCACATCAGGCCCTGTGTAAACTAGTGGGTATTCAAAGGAGACAAAAAGCAGTCCTTGCTTTTAATGACCTTATAATTTAATGAGAGAGACAAATGCAAAAAAAATTATGGATGAGAAGTAATATGTCAGTTAAATAGGAAATATTTCAAAGAGAGAAGACACTAGAACTGAGAAGTTGGAGAAAGCTTCTGGTAGAGGATGGGATTTATTTACGATTAAAGGACACTAGAGAATACAGTAGTTGGAACAAAAGAGGAAGAGAGGTCAGTCAGAAAAAAAATGTCTATGTATGAGAGATTAGTGTCTTATTTATAGAGCAAACAAGAAACCAATATTACTGGATTAAAGAATACATTCCAGGGTGTAAGACATAAAGTAGGGCTAGGTTTGAAGAGTTTTGAAAGACAGAGTAATGCAAAAGTATTACCTCTTAGAACCAATAGGCAGTCAGTGCTGTTTATTGAGTAGAAAAGTGTCACAATTGAACATATGCTTAGAGAAAAATGCCTAAGTTTCTGAATGGAGGGTAAACTATAGTGGCAAGCTATTTAAAGCAGTCAGACCCATAAGTAGGATTTCGCAAAGATCTGTGCAAAAGAAGATGAAGTCCTGAACCAGAGTTGCAACAATGTCAGAGGAAAGAATGAGCATATTTGAGATAAGTTGCAAAGATGAAATTGGTTTTATGCTGCTGATTTTCAAATCAATCTTTGCTGCCCCAATCTGTCTGCTGATTTCCAATTTTACATCTCTAACTGCTTTTTAGACATCTATGCTGATGATGCTCATAAAGGGTAATAAATACCATGGTCCCAGGCTTTCGGTTCATAAACTAAGAAAGTACCCAGGTTCCTCATTCTCTCCCATCCTTCATATTCAAAATGTTATTCAAAAGTTCATAATCAGTCTTTCAATTCCCTCACTTTGTAGACAAACACAATTATTCCCAAAGTGTTAGTGTGACTCATTCAAAGAAATAGGTAATAAGTAGAAGACTAAGGATTTACAATATTTATTTCTTATTTTGGCAACAGTTTAAACTTTGCTCAGTCTGTATCAAGACTCATGTATACTGAATGGTTCTTCAACATTTTCAAAAGCCAAATTTCTATTTGAAACAAAGTATATAATCTTCAAGGTTTTGCCTTAGATAGAATGAGATTTTAGTAATTTAAATTCATTCAAGGATGGCTATTCTAAAATGGCTGCAGTGACTTAACCTGCTTCTAAACACAAGTGTTTTAAATTTAGTTTTAGTGCTTCAGTAATTGCAAACCATGAATTCTAGCATTTTCTTTCTTTTGTTAAATAAGCACCAGAAAAGTGCAAACTTCTAAGCTGCATATCTCCAAGATATAAGCACTGTTCCTTTTCAATTTCCAATGTTTATTCTTTGCAAATAGCCAATTTGAGGAGAGTTATATTGAACTACAAAGAATCTGTTTGAGTCACTTATAAGCACTGATTTATAAAATCAGTAGCACTCTAGCAATCTTAAATTGCTTCAAGGTTTACATGCCTGGAATTCCTAGACTTACAATGAATATTTCCATATTAACTGTACCTTGAAAAACTGTAGTCATAAAACTAAAAGAAACTAAATTTTAGTTAGCTTCCTCAAGGGGAAAAAGAGGAAGAATGGATGATAACAAAAAGCTTATCTCTATATAGAAAGAGTGGTTTTAGAATCATAATTTCATGGACTAAAGCAGATATGAAATTTTTGGTAACTTAAATTGTTTGATGAAGTGCATATTAACATAATTCTATTTGTGTCACTAGGACCCCGGAATGGCAGATCTGCATTTTTAGATGATGAAGAGAGAAGTGTCATTATTCTTTTGAGAAATCTAAGTTGAACTTTTTTTCTCAAAATGCATTGAATTTTACAGTATTTTGAGATGAATTGAAAGTGTTTAAAACTGAAGAAGAAGTTCTGTCTCCTGTGAACATTAGAAAAGTTACCTCTATTTGACCTTTATTCCCTGGTTTACTTTTTATTTTAGTTTGCATTTTTTTATTGATATTTTATTTTTCCAAATACATGTTATAAAAGTTTTTCAACATTCATTCACATACATATGCATATTTTTAAGTTAAAAAATTCATTTCCACCCTGCCTTCCCAACCACCTCCCTCCAGTGGTGAGCAATCAGGTTTATATTGTGTATACACATTTGTGTTAATTATATTTTCAAATTAGTAATTTTTGGTATGAGGAATTAGAATTAAAGTAAAGAAATACAAGAGATATTTTTTTAAATGAATATAGTGTTATCAGATTCTGAAGGTTATATTTTTGTTTTAGTTTGTTTTGCTTTGTTTTGTTCTGTTCTGTTTTTCTTCCTCTGGCTGTGGATAGCATTGTTCATAGCCAGTGTAATACAGTTGTCCTAGCTCCCTGAACTTCCAAGAGCAGCTACATCCATCCAGGTTGGTCATCTTTCAATGCTGTTGTTAAGGTTGTTATGTTCTCTTGGTTCTGCTCCTTTTGCTCAGCATCTGGTCATTTATGGTTTTTTATAGAACAACAGAATTCCATAATATTCATTTACCATAATTTCTCTAACCATTTTCCAGTTGATGGACATCCCCTCAATTTCCAATTCTTTGCTACTTCAAAAAGAGCTGCTATGAATATTTTGGAACTTGTGGAATTTTTCCCATTTTTATGGTTTCTTCTGGATAAAGGCCTGGAATTGGAATTGCTTGGTCAAAGGGTACAAACATTTTTATTTCTCTTTGAGCATAATTCCATATTCATCTCAAGAATGGCTGAATCAATTCACAATTCCATTAGCAATACATTAATGTACCTATCCTCCCACAACCTCTTTAACATTGATCATTTTCCTTTTTTGTCATTTTAGTCAATCTGATAGGCCCTTTTCTTAAGTTTAACTTGCATATGGTGTAACATGGAATTTGGAATTAAATTAAAATAGGATCTGCATACAAACAGAATTCAAGCATGTTATATTTCTTACTTGATATTTTATTTTTCCAAAATTCATGTTATGAAAGTTTTTAAACATTCATCCATATGCATTTGTATATTTTTAAGTTACAAAATTTCCTTCCGCCATTACTTCAGAACCCCCTCAGTGGTGAAAAATAAGGTTAATATTGTATATACACATTTGTGTTAAACATGATTACAGAATAGTCACTTTCAGTATGATGAATTCGGATTAAGGGATAGAGGTATAAAAGAGAATTTTTTTTAAATGAATGTGGTATTCATCATATTCTAAAGGGCTTTTTTTTTTGTTTTGTCTTTCCTCTAGATGGGGATAGCATTGTCCATAGCCAATCTAACAGGGTTGCCTAGCTCTCCGAACTGCCATGAGAAACTGCATCCATCAGGCTTGATCATCACACAATGTTGTTGTTAATGTGAAGAATATTCTCTTGGTTCTGCTTTCTTTCATTCAGCACATATTATATTTGTTGCGAATGAAAGTCACTTATGCCAACCTACTAGATGGAATGAGGGAAGCCACAAATAGGTATTGAGAGGCAGTAAGGTACAATGGAAATTTCAAACACTGAGTTTGGAGGTTCAAAATCTGTGCTTGAATTTTGACTCTGTCATTTACTAGGTGAGTGTTTTTGAGTTAGTCATATCACCTCTATAAGCCCCCGTTTCTCTTCTTTAAAATGATGACTGTTTAATTAACTTTAAATTTCCCATCACCAATAATCAAGTATCCTATAATCCTAGAGGTCTTATTTCTTACCTTTATTCAAGCATTTTAAAGCTAGAACATCTATGATGAGAAAAGTTAGAACAAGCAATAGACTGGAAAAGGAATTACAAAGAAGGAACAAAAGTTGATGAGATTAAGGATCAGTAGGGCAACAAAATACAAAATTAACCAGAGTCAAGAAATGAAGATTCAGTATATGTCAGAAATGAAGGGTATGGAGACAGAAAGTCATAATCAAGTAAGATTTAATAGATGAAGAAAATGTCTCATCTATTTCTTATCTTAAAGTTGGGATAATGAGTCAAACAATAATGGCATGAAGTTCACAAATCCTACCTCTGACAAATTCCATTTCTCTGACTTTGGACAAATATCAAAATGTCTTTGCTCCAGGTAATGCTCAAAGGTTAAAAGTTCCTTTGAAGTTACCCAATTATCTTGCTAAAGGAATTTTTTGGGGGGGAGAGTTAGTACAAATAAAATCTGGGAGCCACAGTCAGAATTACACAGGACTTATCAGATTCAACATTAAAGAATCAAAAGACCTGGAATATGATTTTTACAACAGGCAAATGAACTTGTATTACAACCAAAAATCAATGACTTTGTGAAATTTTTCCATGGGAAATGAATATTCAATGAAATGGAAGACTTTCAAACTTACCTAAGAAGAGATCACAATTGAATTTATCTTCAAATACGATACTTAAGAAATCTGTAAACATATTTTTAAAATAACTTCTGGCCAAGATCATCAAGAGAAGGGAATTGGTATAAGTTTGCCTGGCTTTCTCTAAGAACTGTCATGAATCAAGCTTCTTAAAAGATTTTGGATCTCCAGAACCTAGAGAAAAACCAAAGAGAACAACCCACAGGATGTTTTGTCACAGGAAAGTGTAGGTGAGCCAGAGCAGAAAGCAAACATCCAGTGAAGCGCGACAAGGTGAGGTGGGGGGCGGAACTGACCTGAGAACAGTACCTGAAGCCTTTGCTATGTTTCCAGTAGGAAAATGTGAGTGCACTAGTAGGTGACCCAGACATGTATCTGATCAACTCAGCTGGTCTGGAAGAACCACAACTTGAACCCCATGTTTCCAGCTGAGCTGAAAAAAGAGAGAAAGAGCAAATTAAAAACCCTCAAATAAATAGCAAATTAGGCATACTAAAAAATTAAATGAGAAATTAATAAAAGTGAAGACAAGAAAGCTATTGAACTAATAAATAAAACCAATAGTTGGTTTTATGAAAAAATACATACATTTTTGATTAACTTTATTCTTAAAAAAAAGAAAAAGAAAACCAAATTACTAGCATCAAAAATGAAAAAGTTGAGTTCACCACCAATGAGGAGGAAATTAAAGTAATAATGCAGAAATATTTTGCCCAACTGTTTGCAAAAATTTGATAATTTATGTGAAATGGATGAATATTAAAAAATCTAAATTGCCCAGGTTAAATGAAGAGGAAATTTGATATCTAAATAACCCTATCTCAGAAAAATAAATTCAACAAGCCATCAATGAACTCCCTAAGAAAAAATCTCCAGTAGATTTGCAAGTGATTTCTATCAAACATCCAAGGAACAATTTGTTCCATTTGGATATAAACTATCTGGCAAAATAGGTGAAGATGGAACTCTGTCTAATTCCTTCCATGACACCAATATTGTGCTGATAGATTAAAACAGAAAGAGTCAAAACAGAGAAAAAATTATAATCCAATATCAATAATGAATATGAATTCAAAAAACTTACGTAAAATATTAGCAAAGTGATTACAGCAAGTTATCATCAGGATAATACTGTATGACCAAGCAGGAGTTCTTCCAGGAATGCAGGGTTGAATCTATATTAGTAAAACTGTCAACATAATTGATTATATCAATATTAAACATAACAGAAATCATGTGATTATCTCAACAGATTTTGGAAAAGTCTTTGACAATATACAACACCCATTCCTACTTAAAACACTAGAGGGCATAGGAATAAATAGATTGTTCTTTAAATTGATATGCATCTATCTGAAACCATCAATATGCATTATATGTAATCAAGATAAGCTAGAAGCACTCCTAATAAGAACAGGGTGAAACAAGGATGTCCATTATGAACTCTACTATTCAATATTGTATTAGAAATGTTAGCTTCAGCAAAAGAGAAGAAAAAGAAGGAATCTAAATTGGGAAGGAATAAACAAACTTTCATTCTTTGTAGAGGATATGATGGTACACCTTGAGAATCTTCAAAATCAGTTTAAAAACCTACTGGAAACAATTGGCAACTTTAGCAAAAGTTACAGGATGTAAAATGAACCCATAAATCCTGAGCATTTCTATATATTACTAACAAGATATACTAGCAAGAGTTAGAAAGAGAAATCCTATTTAAAATAACTTTATACAACATAAAATACTTGAGAGTCTACCTGCCAAGGCAGACTCAGAAAACCCTATGAAAAGAACTATAAAACATTTTTCACATAAATAAAAGCCAATATAAATAACTTGGCAAACAACAATTGCTCATGTATAGACCAAGGTAATATGATAAAAATGACACTTCTAACTAAATTAAATTACTCATTGCTATTTCAATCAAACTTCAAAAAAACTACTTTAATGAACTAAAAGATGTTACTAAATTCATATGGAGAAAGAAAAAGTCAAGAATATCAAGGGACATAATGAAGAATAATGCAAATATATTATAAAGCACCAGTCCTCAGAACTGTCTGGTACTGACTAGGTAATAGAGTGGTGGATCAGTGTAATAGATTAAGTGCAACAAAGACAGCAGGAAATCATTATAGTAATCTGCTATTTGATAAACCCAAAGAGTCCAGCTTCAGTTATAAGCTTCTTCCCCAATTGATAAATGGTCAAAGGATATAAACCATTTTCAAAAGAAGGAATTAAAGGTATATATAAGCATATGAAAAAATACTCCAAATCTCTATTGATTAGAGAAAAACAAATTAAAACAACAATGAGGTATCATCTTACACCTATTAGGTTAGCCCAGATAAGGAAAAAGGGAAGATGATCAATGTTGGAGAGGTTGTAGGAGGACTGAGATATTGATGCATTTCTGGTGAAGTTGTAAACAGATCCAACCTTTCTCTAGAGCAATAAGGAACCATGTCCAAAGAGCAATAAAACTGTTCATATCCTTTGACGCAGCAATTCCGATTCTAGGACTGTATCCAGAAGAAACTGTAAAAACTGGAAAATGTCCTACAAATTACAAAATATTCTTAGCAGCCCTTTTTGTAGTGGCAAAGAATTGGAAAGTGCGGGGATACCCATCAACTGGGGAATGGCTAAACAAGTTATGGTACATGAATAATACAGAATATTATTATTCTATAAGAAACCATAAATGTTTGGACTCTAGAGAAGCATGGAATGACTTACAGGATCTAATGCTGACAAAGGGAGCAGAGCCAAGAGAACAATCAATATTATGAGATGACCAACTTTGATAGAAGCAGCCCCTCTTGGAAGTCCAGAGCTATGACAACCGTATTTGACAGATTATGTACTATATTATACCCAACCAGAGGGGAAAAAGCAAAGCAAAACAAAATACGCAGAAAATAGCACCCCAACCAAATCTGATGAACAATTTATAAAAAGTATCTCTTTCCCTTAATTCTAATTCCTGATGCCAAAAACTACTAATTTGTAAATATATTTAACAAAATATGTATGATAAATGCTAAACTGACTGTTCCCAACTGAGGGTAGGGGGTGGGAAAAGGAAGTGGAGGAAAACTTTGTAACTTGGAAATATATATATATATATATATATACACAAATGGATGAAAATAAATTTTAAAAAAAGAAAGAAAAGAACTCACTCCAATAAGGATTTCTGGGAAAACTGGAAGATAGAATGGCAAGTTATGACTTAAGCATAAAAGTCTATATTATAAGCAAATCAGGAAAACAAGGATTAGTTTACCTGTCAGATCTATGGGAAGGGGAACAGTTTATGACCAAGGAAGGGATAGAGATGATCTTAAAAAACAAACTGGATAATTTTGATTGCATTAAATTAAAATGCTTTTCCACAAACAAATTTGCTCTAATATAAAAAAAATCTAGTAAATTGGGAAACAATTTTTGCAAATAGTGTTTCTGACAAAGGACTAATTTCTAAAATATATCAAGAACTAAATCAAAGCTTTTAAAGAAGAAGTCATTCCCAAATTGACAAATGGTCAAAGAATGTTCAAAGGCAATTTTCAGACAAGGAAATCAAAGATATGTATAGTCATATAAAAAATTGCTCTAAATCATTACTGATCAGACAAATGCAATTTAAAGCATCCCTGGGGTACCACCTCACACCTCTCAGATTGGACAATATGTACAGAAAATATAATGATCAATGTTGCAGGGAATGTGGGAAATCTGGGACACTGGTGCATTGTTGGTGGAGCTGTGAACTGATCCAACCTTTGTGGGGAGCAATTTGGAATTATGCTCAAAGGACAAGAAAATTGTACAATCCAGCAATACCTCTACTAGGTCTATACGCTGAAGAGATCAAGGAAAATGGTAAAAATTTCACTTGTATAAAAAGTATTCATAGCAGCTCTGTTTGTGGTGTCAAAGAATTAGAAATCAAGGGGATACCCATCAATTGGGGAATGGCTGAACAAATTGTGATAAATGTACGTAATGGGAGTCTATTGTACTATTAGAAATCGGGGGGATGGGAATTCAGAAACTACTGGAAAGACTTGAATCAACTGATGCTGAGTGAGATGAGCAGAATGAGAAGAACAATGTACAACATAACAGCCACATGGGTTTGATGATCAATCATGATGGATTTGCTCCTTCCATCAGTGAAATAATGTGGGACAATTTTAGGGGATCTGTGATAGAGAATGCCATCTGTATTATTTAGGGCATATGTGATAGTGAATACTAAATCACTCAACATCGGAATCAGGCCAAAATTATCTGTGGAAATGACATTTATTTATTTATTTATTTATTTATTTATTTATTTATTTAGGTTTTTGGCAAGGCAAATGGGGTTAAGTGGCTTACCCAAGGCCACACAGCTAGGTAATTATTAAGTGTCTGAGACCAGATCCGAACCCAGGTACTCCTGACTCCAAGGATGGTGCTTTATCCACTATGCCACCTAGACGCCCTGGAAATTATATTTAAATGAGATATTAACAATTGCTTTTATTGCTGTGTCCTAACTACTAAAGGAAATTTTTATTTAATTTGCAACTGAAACTTCCATATGTAACTCCCCTGCTTATCTCCATGTGATTATGAATTTCTTGGGAGGAGGAACTGGCTTACATTTATATATATATATATATATATATCCTCATAATTTTGCACAGTATTTTATATAGAGCTTAATAAATTCTTTATTCTATTTGGTTAATTTGTATAAAAGTACAAGTGAAAGTTAAGCAGTATAGCAGTTCTTTTACTATTATATATACATAAACACATTGTATTATATGTTATGTATTATATATGTCAATATATTCTGATATATATTCTGTATGTATACAAAAGTCTAGGTCTATACATAAATTATTTATGTATGGATACTTATATTTGTGTTTGCATACAAATATTTTTCTAGGAAGAGGTTATTTTTAAAAATAAGGTATTCATGGCAAAGACTACAAAACATGATTTTCTCCTTTTATTACTAGCTTAAAAATTTTATAAAATAGACTGAACAATAAATAATAAAGTCTGCTTGTAAAATATAGTTTTTGCAGTTTTCTAGGAAATTCTAATAGATTTGTGATCTCATTTTTGCCAGAATAATATTATTAAATGGTATGAGTAAATTCCACTTTAATTTATTTAGAATAGGCATAGGATTTTATTATTAGAGTGAACAACAGTGACTGTTGAGCATTGCTATACAGAAAAATGCAATTGTCATTTATTCCTTTTCTAATTTCTCTTTCCCCCTTAATATATTATCTTTCTAAATAGTTTAGGAGGTTGTGTTTAGCAACTTTATGTACTAGTAATTGACAGCTTGATATCTGTTTCAAAATAATATTGACTTAGAAATCTAAATTTACCCAGATTTGTATTTAGCCAATAGAATGACGATCTTTTTCTTTTTATTATCACCAAACTCTTTGTTTTATTCATTTACTGTTTTTCTGTTTTGCTTTATTTGTTTTTGAAATACATTGTTATTAATCAAGCAGACATATAAAGTGCTGTCTTAGCAGGCACCACTATACAAACAAATTTAAGAATACAGAGGATTTTTCCTAAAGTCTTGCTACAATCACTTACATTCAGTCAGTCTCTTCCCTTGTATTTATAGATGATTAGTAATGTATGATTTTTCAAATATGGGAGAATTAAGTATAATAAGTATATATTTTTTTATTTCTTTTATGAAAAAACACTATCATATAGATCCATAGTATCATCAGAATTGTATATTTGGAATTCAAATATTGCTCAAGGGATATTTAATTTAAATGCTTCAACCATTACTACAAGTATTTATTAGTATATTTAATTCTTCCATCAACATCTTCTAGATCTCCCTCTCCCTAAGACATTCCCTCTCTTCTTTTAAGCATGTAAAATGTCCCTTTCCCTCATCTTGAATGAGTCTTCTCATTATCCAGGAGAATGGAATCTTTTTG